>NC_052149.1:55230150-55580132 GCF_902713615.1 Scyliorhinus canicula | reverse complement strand
CTTATGTATTTTATGTTGGCATTATCCTACATTATGAAGTTAGACATTATTTGATCTCCAGAGTTGAGAGGAAGTGAAATGGAGGATGGGAGAGGGAATGCTTTACCTTTGAAACAACCTAAAGATTACAACAGTCCTTTCAGGGAGCACCAGTTGTTCTTAGTGAGTTGCAGTGTGGCGATACTGTACTCTACTTTTCAGAAACTAAAGGTTGGCCATCTATAATTCCTCTTAAACAGGGCAAAGTTTGGGATACGGTTTTGTGAACTATGTCGATCCAAAGGATGCAGAAAAAGCAATTAATACTTTAAATGGACTTAGACTTCAAACCAAAACCATAAAGGTAAGAGGCATCCATTTGTTTTTGAGCATTGGTTTTTGAGGTACATATCAAAGTGTTTTCTTACATAAAAAGAAAATATCTGCCTTATGTAATATTAACTAACACGGGATAGTTTTGACCTTGGGTTATTGCATAAAATGGCTGATATCAATTCAGCTATCTGTTCCACGTTACAATGGGCATGAAAATTGGGAGAATTGTATGCAGGCTGCTGAATCAATATAATTTGTTCATCCATTCAAAATTATCCTGACTACAGATGGTTCACAGACATATATGTTGACTGTAACCTTTAACCTCAAAAGGTGCTTTCTAATATCTGACGCACCAAATTTGAGTCATGCAGTCTCCAATGGGTAAACAAGAAAATTGTAAAATCTTTTGAAATTAACATATAGTCAGATATTAAAATACTGCTACTTTTTATGTTTTCATCTTGTTTATATGTCGAATAAAGCTTTAGGTGACAGAATAGATTATTTTATTAAATATATTCTTCACCTCTGCTTTTACTGTTTTGATAACAGAAAGTTGAACTTTATATCTCGAACTTCTGCATTTTATAGCCAGTTAAAGCTCAATGGTTCGAAATTAGTCCTCATTGTGTCCAACTGTTTTGATTGAACCAATTAAACTAAATTAAACAAACTGAGGGACAAAGTAAAATGGGCTGCCCCTTAAAGGGATACTGCCCTAAACAAAGCCAAAGAGCAAGTGAAACTTAAAACAACAAAACTTAAATGTGATTAAACTTCATCGTATCCATTTTACAGGCATAAAATGTTTATGCTTAGAGGGACCAATTTAGAGACACAATAACCCACAGCTCATTTTGTGTTGGGATACAGAACCACTAAATACATAGGCAGAGAAGAGGCTTAACTCCTGTTTAAGGAGCCCTAAAGAAATATTTGGTGCTGAGGCGGGCATGTAAATGTAAGCTTTAAATGTAGGTTATATTTTACCTTGCAAAAATTAGGTTCTTCGCTGTTTTCCTTTCCATAGACTATTACCAGAGGCAAATAAGTGGATTGCTTATGAAATATCTGATGGTATGAATTTCCCAATTTCATCATAAATGGACATAGGCAGAAGATATTTTGGCAAGCCAAGAATAGTTCAGATTATTCCAACACTGCTATTCATGACTCGATACATTCTATTTTTATAAAAGATTACTTAGCAGAATTTCTTGTTTTCATCTTTTCTCTAGGTTTCTTATGCTCGTCCAAGCTCTGCATCAATTCGTGATGCTAATTTGTACGTTAGTGGCCTTCCTAAATCTATGACTCAGAAAGAATTAGAGCAGATGTTTTCACAGTATGGCCGAATCATCACTTCCAGAATTTTAGTTGACCAAGTCACTGGTAGGTGTCACTGATACTACTTCTTCCAGATAACCATTTACAATCTTTTAACAGCACTAATATTTCGAGGAACAAAATTATCACCACATTTTTGTTACGGATAGGAATCTTTGATTTTATTGTGTTTTTTTTATAAATAGCCAAATGAACTGACATGGGTTTTCATTCATTAAGTTTTGCAGCTTATTTGGAATTCTTTCTGCTCTGTGGGAGCAGTATTGTATCTGATCTTGCAAAAGAGCGTACGGCTGACTTAGCATGTACCATGTTGTCAAAGGATAATAAAACGAAACAAGAAGTTCTGTAAAATGTACTGCATTTGACCCTCAAGCTTACAGGCTTTTCAAAAATATTTATGTAGTTCTTTTTTAAGGTGATGGTATGGTCTTTCCTCCCTTCTCCCTTTATTTAACATGTCTCAGGGTTCTTGAGGGGTGGGAGAGATTTCTGTCCATCACAGAGATGTGCCTCTGACAGGCGGAGTTTCCAACCTTGAGTCCATTTTCAATTGGAGACGGACCCCTCAGCCTCTGCCCAAATAAGAGGGTGGAGTTTTGATACAGTAGTAACAATGTTAGGATCCAGGCAGCCCCCATGCTCACTGCAAAACTGCATGTTTTACTCCATTTCCGTAGAGCCTTTACATGTCAGTACTGCCTGAGCACTGTTTACACGCTGATCTCTTGTCCACCTACCATCAACCATTGCTAAATACTAGAATCAAACAAGTGGTGGGTAACACAGCAGAGGCTGTTCCTCTCATTTACAGCTAGTTAATATATTTTGCCCAACACCGATGGGTGGTGTACCATGCCTTGTTGGAGCCGGCACCCAGTGATGCAAGGACACAATGATTGTGAACCTGAGTAGCTCTGTGCAGCTTTGCCAACTCTAGATCTAGTGAAATATCAACAGATAAGAGCTGAAAATCTAAGCTTGTATCTTAAACTCAGGGCAATTCATACATGGCAATGATGTCAGACATACAATTAAAACAATTATTTTTATATTTCAGCATCATTTATCTTGGCACAAAGAACTAATAGACTGTGACAAAGGTAAACTTTCCCTCCTCGTCCTTCTCCACCTGTCTGCAGCCTTTGACATGCTTGCCACATCATCCTCCAAAACCTCCACTGTCGTCCACTGGGTGGGGCTGCTCTCACCTTGTTCCATTCTTAACTATCTAATCGTAGCCAGGAAATAACTTGTGATGGCTTCCATTCCTGTTCCCACTTTGTTATCTCTGGTGTTCCCCAAGGATCTATCCTTGGCCCTTCCTATTTCTCATCTACATCCTGCCGCTCAGCGACTTCATCCAAAAACACATTGTTAGTTTGTGATGACACCCAGCTCTCCTTCACCATCATTTCTCTCAATTCCTCCACTGTTGGCAAATTATCACACTGCTTATCCGACATTTACTACTGCATGAGAAGAGATTTCCTCCAATTAAATATGGGGGAGGCTGAAGCAACTGTTTTCAATCCTCACTCCAAACTCCATTTCTAATAATCAATTCCATCCCTCTTCCTGACAACAGTCTTAAGATTAAGGCAGTCTGTTTGTAGTCTTAGTCATATACGACCCCAAGGTAAGCATCCGCCCTCTTATGCGTGCCATCACTAAAACCTCCATAACATTGCCCAATCTTGTCCCTATCTCATCTGAAATCCTTATTCATGTCTTCATTACCTGTCGATTTGACTATTCCAATGTGCTGCTGGCTGATCTCTCACATTCTGTCCTCTAAACTTGAGATTATCCAAAGCTCTGCTGCCTGTGTCTTAAATCACACCAAGTCCCCTATCACCCCTGTATTCACTGACCTACATTGCCCCCCAATCAAGGAAGTCTTGATTTTAAAATTATCATTTCAAATACCTCCATGGCTTCTTCCTCCCTATCTCTGTAATCTCCTCCAGACTCACAAATCTCCAAGGTATATGCACTCCTCTAATTCTAGTCTCTTGTCTACCCCTGATTTTAATCGCTGCACCAAGGTGGTGACGCCTTCCGTTGCCGAAGCCTGAAGCTATGGTATACCCTCCCTACACCTCTCCAACTCTCTACCTTGCTTTTCTCCTTTCAGTCATTCCTTGAAACAGTATCTTTGACCCAGCTTTTGGTCACCTAACCTGATATTCTCCTTATGTGGCTCAGTGTCATATTTGTTTTATAATGCTTCTGTGAAGCACCATGGGAAGTTTTATTACATTAAGAGTGCTAAATAAATGTAAGTGTTTTTATTGTTGTCACAGGAAAAGGTTGAATGGAACTGAATGCCCCTGTCTGAGCACAAATTCTGCCCCACAAGGAATTTCTAGACTAGTTTGTACATCACTATTTCTCAGCACCAAGTGCAATAGAATTCCAAAGTGTCAATGGGATTATAAGGAACTGATGTAATAAATCCAATAAATATATGGAGCTGGATTCTCTGCCCTGCCGCGCCACATTTCTGTTTCATCCCGCTGGCAGGATGCTCTGTTACACCGGCTGGTCAATTCCCACGCCATCGGGAAACCCCTGGGCTGCCGGCAAAACGGAGCATCCCGCCGGCGGAGAATCCAGCCCGTGGTTTTTGATCAAAACATAACTTGACTGGGGTCATGTGTAAATGAACGGACAAGGTCTATGGTGAACTGAGCAAGGGACTGATGTAAGAAGTAGATCATGGATAATATTGGTTAATTGTAGGTCAAAATAGAAGTTTTGGGATAGTAAAAACAAGTTTAAGAATTGTCAATATAGCATTATAGATAGTTTGTTCCAAAAGGTGATGATAATAAATGGTAATTCACTTTCGTGATAAAACAAATTGCTATTCACTTTGGTGATAATAAGGATTTTGAAGAACTTATAACATTGCTAATACTTGCCATTCTATTTAAGATTTTTTCAACTAATATATCTCATCTGGTTCACAGATAGTCTTGAAGCACTGTTGAGGTATTAAACTACTAAAATGAGTGTTGATTACTGCTATAGAGAAAAACTTGGAGTTCATAGAATCATAGAAAGGTACAGCACAGAAGGAGGCCATTCGACCCATTTTGTCTCTGTGCCAGGAATGGGAATTCTAGATGCAGAGTTTTCACTGGTAGGCTTATTGGAGGAAATGATGATTACAACCCAGGCAGTGAAGGGAAGGCTAAAAGGGACCAGGTGTTAAGGTTGCTGAACTCGGTTGCCGTATGATTAGGTCCTTTTCATGTCAGTGATCTCATTTTTATCCTCATTGTGATAGTCTTAGTAATACTGAGTTGGGCTTATCTACAGGATGTTAAAATATACAAATAGGTAATAATCCATTGGGCCAAATGTGCGAACTTTTAATGTATATGCCGATTTGGGATATCATGACCTGCATTCTCTGACATTTACCATTGGTTTACACTAACTTACATCAGCTCAACATTCCAAAGAGGTATAAACTTTTCTGTGGTGCCAAGTTTCATTATGTTACTTATCAACCCTTATGGTGGCTTTCAGACAGTAGTAAAGATAAACTTATCTACAAGAATGTTGAATCTACACAAAGACCAGCTAATCATTTTGAATCTATCTGTACCAGTCATAGAGAGCTTGAATGTCAACCGAGGCGGATTCTGGACAATTTCCATAATGTTGTTGTCAGTCAGATTTTGTAAAGCTATTTGTTACAAAAGGATTTTTAAAATACAATCTTTCCCCCTTGCATTCTCAATAGCTTCCCTCCTCAGAACTTATAGGGTGGCCTGTATAAAGCATTAGGAATGTACCAAGCACATACACAGAAGAAAATAGCTGACTTGATTAAATATTAACTGAATAATATTTTAAAGAGGTGGTAAAAGGGTTTTAATAGGTGAGGTAAACATATTGATGCATTGGAGCAAACTGAAATAAATAATTTAAAGGAACTAGTGTACAATCATTTATTAGTTGGCAAGGTACCTTTGGGGGTAATGTGTAAATGAACTGACAAGATCAAACTTGGACTGAACAAGGGAATGATGGTATGAAGTAGATCATGGGTAACACTGGTTAATTTTATAACAACTCAAACTGAGAAGTCAAGGAAAAGTGCTTTTAAGTACATCCCTTGTGCCTTCCTCACCCCAAATGTGCTTAGAAGCCTTGCCTGCCTTCTTTTGTGCCCCACAATGCCATGAGGACGACAATCCCCAGCAATATCTGGAATGTTTAATGCTCACTCTCCCCACCCCACTATGATGAGCCAGTGGCAGCTGTCTCGCAATGACTGGATCCCTTCTCTGTTAACCCTTTCATGGGGCCGAAGCTAATACCCTGGAGCTGCTATGACTGGCTCTCCACTGTGTGGGTCCTTATTCAGCATGTGCCCCATGAAATTAAGAACATTACCCTTTGCAAGCTCTTTAACAATCCTGATTAGCCCTCATAATGGGTCGTCGTACAAGATAGATTCAGATCTCTTCTGTAAGCTCTGAGCTTCTAATGGATACTTCTGTCTGTTTAACAACTATGAGCTGTTTATTAACTTGAGGAAGCCAGCGGTTGTGGAACAAAGATTTATTGAACTGTGCACAATATTCTACCTAGGGCAATAACTCTTCCAATCCAGTCCTTACTGGGAGAACTGACCATACCAGGCCCTGCTTGGGCCGGCTTTTATGTGTAGTTTTTAACAAGCTCCAGCTGGGTGGCCTCTGCCTCCTATCTGGGAATCTCCAATGGTTTCCTTGTGGTCCTCGGTGGTTATAACAGACTGGATTTTCCTATGGGCTGCATGACCCTGCTGTTGGGAGCAAATGGAATCCTGAGTCCACACATGCTGCTAGTGAGACTGGCAACACAATCTTCCGAGAGGCACCTTTCTAATTGGCTACTTCCTTGCTCCCTATCCTATTGCAGGGATGTGCTACCTCTGCAGAGAACCAGCAGCTCTAGAGCCTTGGGAGCATGACCCACCCAAACAGTGAGATGGTTGCTGCTGAGAGGGGTCACGATGAAGCACCCTTGGAGATGTGGGTATGAATAAAAATTTGTGAGGGCCGAAGCTGTTAGGACTCTCGGAGCGGAAGATAAACCCCTGCAGTGGAATTGTTTAGGCTGAAGAGGCCAACCCTGCCCATGGTCCTGGCATTGGGGCATGATACCTCTGGCTCTGAGCTGGTTCCATATGTGCATGCCAGCAAGGCCATAAAAATCACCCTTAATTGAGCCGTAACAATGTTAATTGGCTGCCTGCACTAAGGGGCTAGAAAACATCAGGTCTGCATATCTTCTGTATTTGTAAGTAGGTAAGACGGTTTATGTCATGTCCTGAATCTTCACTGCAAAATGTTTCACCCATGGTACCTTGAGATATGCAAGTCTTTTGAATGTTGACCTAATGAACCTAATGTAAACCAGGAATAAGGAAACGGTATGTAATGGCCTCTGTTCACCAGCACCACTTCAAGTGCCACGCCCAATTTTCTTCAAGGATAGCAATGGAAAACACTGCACAGGTAGTGCCCCATGGTACTGACTGTCTCTGGGAAATTGATGTAGTCTGCATAGCCTCATTGAAGTCTTGCTATGCAAAACAAAATCCCATTTAATGTCTAGAACTCTCATTCCTTAGCACAGAGCCAAAAGCTCCAACTGACCTCCACAGTATATTCTTGAACTATGAAACTGTTTAACCTGTTCTGTCCCTTACTGTTCAAGCACATTGAGGAATTTGTAGCTTCTGCTATGTTCCTGAGATAAATTAGAGGGAAATTATAGTATACTAGTTTCTGAATTCCTGTTAGAAAAACCTAACAAGAAATGGTTATTTTTCTTTCCTTTTTTTGCATCTGGAATACCACTACCTGGAAGTTCCCATCCAAGCCACTCATCATCCTGACTTGGAAATATATCGCCGGTCCTCCACTGTCGCTGGGTCAAAATCCTGGAACTCTTTCCCTAACAGAACTGTGGGTTTGCCTACACCACGTGGACTGCAGCGGTTCAAGAAGGCAGCTCACCATCACCTTCTCAAGGGCAACAAGGGATAAATAATGGCCTAGCCAGCGATGCCCACATCCCATAAATTAATTTTTAAAAAACAAAGTGCGAAAGGCACACACTCATTTCAATATTAGAAACAAATAACAAATAAGGGAATGATCTGTTCATCTCAACTGTCTTTCAGGTGTTTCCAGAGGAGTTGGATTTATTCGATTTGATAAAAGGATAGAAGCAGAGGAAGCGATCAAGGGATTGAATGGACAGAAACCTTCCAGTGCGACAGAACCAATTACTGTGAAATTTGCCAATAATCCCAGCCAGAAAACAAGCCAAGCATTACTTTCACAGTTGTATCAGTCACCTAGCAGACGATATCCTGGGCCACTGCATCACCAGGCTCAGAGGTTCAGGTAATAACAAAGTACATATCTTAATCTCAGCAACATTTAGGTGTCTTGTATTTAATATAGATTATTTTAAAAATAAAATTAACATCTTGAACTGAATAATTCACGTTAGTGACATTTTTGTTCATTTAATCATCACTTCCAAGTAAAATTTAATTTTGTCTGAAATATAAAACTGAAATATTTATGATTGAATTTGAGCATCCTACCAGCATATTACATCCAGTATAAACTAGTTTTAGAATAGCCTGTATCTTGGTTCAAAATTCTCATAAAGGGTTAATTAAAATATGCACTTTTAAACAGAAAGTGGTACTTTCGGTATATTAATCAAAAATGGAGACGGTAGATCTAATATTCCGTGCGGAACCTACAGGGTGGGAATGCTTGTCTTCCCTGTGCTCCTGTCAGAGTACGAGTTCCCCCGCTAAGGGCGGGGTATCTCAATTAACCCATGTATATAAGGTCAGCCAGTAAGGCACCGACAGAGAGAGGTACCCGGTACCGTCTACCAGGTAGTGCACATGTCGTTTGTGTAAATAAAACTTTGTTTCTTATTTTACTGGCTGTGGCATCCCCGTGTCCTTATTAAAGTGGAAATGTAAAGAAAAATAAGACACTAAGTTAAAAGTACAAAATCAAAGTTCAGAACACTGAATGCAGACATCTTTAATTCCAGAGGCGAAGCAAAGAATTAGCTTTTGTATAGTCTTTTACTCCTCTCATTGTTTTATAGGATCATAGCCAAAGCATCTCCAGCAATGGCTTCTCTACGCACTGTACCTTTAGAACCCTGCAAGATTTCTCTTTGGGGCCCTGTGGTGACACTGAGCGGAACGTTTTGCTTTTAGACTGTGAGCATAAATCAGGACCGTTTCTAGGTCCAAAACATGATTGGACTGTCAAGATTTTCCTGGAGGCAGGCAGTTAAGAGGGCCTCTCCTTTGTATTTGGGTCTCTGAGGCTGCAGGCCCAATCAGAGGGCCTGCAACCTTAGAAGGACAGAAAACCCAATGCCAGAAGCGGGTGCTGTCACTTTTAAAGAGAGGAAAAAGAGTGTCTCCAACGAGATTAGAACTCATAAAGGGTGGCCTAAGCAGTGAAGCCATCCATGTGGAGGGAAATCCCTCCACAGGATGCCTGTGGCTACTATTCTGGCCAGCTGATGGCCGCAGTTCCGGTGGGTGATTAAAACAGGACACATTGTGAGCCCTCCCAGGCCAGCTGCCAGAAAACCACAGCCAGGCACCTGCCAGGCTTGATTCGGGGCAGGGGGGTGGGTTGCTATCTGCCACTTTGAAAATCTCAGCAGGGTAGCCAATCCATCCATAAATGGGCACACTTAATTAATTATGCTGTCCATTGCTGGCAGGTGGGAGGGTGTGTGTAGACTGTCAATACCGGCCCACATTACATATTTCTCTGAAATCTCTCCCAGTCCCACCCGTAGGACTAGGAGGATTCCACCTGTCAGCTGCAGCTATGTGGTCAGATTCTACATATACATTAACAACACCAGTTCTTGAAGCAGCCCCCACTGCCACTGGGCTTGATTCATCTAATTGGGAACAAAGTCCCATAGCAAGCACATTTAGCCATATATTACCCGGCGCTCGCCCCATATTGTAAACTGGGGAGCTCCGCTTGCCTGATCTCCGCAATGTTGCAAGAGATAGGGATGCCATTTAAAAATGGCATCTTGATCTCAGAGGCCCCCCGAAGCGGCCCCCGACAGCCCGAACGCACTATGGGAGGCCCCCCCAACACCTGCGCAGGGCACTCCCAGCCCGATCACATGTGTGCAGAAAATGCCATCTTGACAGTGCCCACACCAGCTGGGCACCTTGGCAGTTGCGAGCCGTGTAGATGCTGGGAGCGGGACCTCCCAGCTTTTATCGGCCCGCTGTGCCGTGGCAAGCTGCTTTTCAGGTGCAACGTGGCCATTGGATCGCGCCCTCTGTGTTTTCAGACCATTTGCTTAATTTCCAATCATGGGTATAATTCTCTTCCCCCCCCCCCCCCCCCCCAGCCCCTGTTAAAACAGTGGGAAAACTGAAGCTATCGGGCACGATCTACTGGCCATGTTGTGCCTGATCGGGAGCGTGACATGGCTAGTAGATGCTGGGTGAGATCTTCCGCTGGCTTCCTGGCAACCACTACGCCTCGCGGAATTTACCCAAGTCCCACAAGGCGGTGCGACCAAAATCCCGCGCACAATGAGCCTGACCAACACAATGCTATCAAGCGACATTTGGGTTAGATAGGGGGAAACACGTGACTAAACATGCTCGCTTGGGACTTTGTTTCAATTTAGTTAAATCGGTTAGATAGTGGTGGGGAACACGCTGACAGGGCTGGTGGGAAACCCCCAGAAAAACCCACCATAAATGGCACTTTGAAACCTTTCCATTAGAACGCCTTTTGCCATTTCAAAAATTCATATCCTTATCACCAGCACATGCCTCTTCTATTATCTCTGGCTGAACTAACTCATATCGAGCTTTTGATGTGGAAGAGGAATCAGCGATCAAGTCACTAATCTTAGAATCGTAATGCGCGAATCCAAGAACATCAGTCAATATACATGTGCTTCATTGATTTTGAGAAAGCATTGTATTTGGTCTCACACGAGAAACTCTGGTTGACAATGTTAGACATGGGATACTCCATCACATTTAATTGATTTTCTAGCCAAGCCTTATCATAAGCAACAAGCTAAGGTCAGAGATGCCGTCACCCTCTCAGAATGGTTCAGGGTCAAAAAGGGTTTATTCAACAACCCGGCAGAAATGATTATGAGAGAGACACTTATTAGATACAAAGGTGGTGTACTGATTGGCTGCTGGCGAGTTTCAAATCTTCCATGTGCTAATGACATTATTCTGCTCATTGACTCAGTGGAGGAGGTACAGTGCTGAACGGTGCTCACCCAAGACGAAGGGGATAGATGCTAACACCTCGGGTGCCACGGGAAACTGCATATTAGAGTCTTAACTCTCTCGCTCTAATATGCAGATTTGCCTCATAAAGTTAACCAGAAATACAGTCTTCTGATCAATGTCAACAACAAAAAAGATGATGGGATGAGTTGAAAGACCGGCAAGATTCTGATTAGCCAAGTCCAGTTTGAACAGCTTGACTTTCCGCTATCTTGAATCGCTCATTACGGAAGATGCAGAGTCAATCAAAGAAATTTGGGATAGTCTTAACAGGATTCATGGCATTGTGGACTCACTTAAAAGGGTACAGAGTAACCATTGAACCTTGATTACAATGAAAATTCACTTTCTGAAAGCCCCGTGTGGGCAGTGCCAACGTACGAGTGCAAAACGAGGCTTGATTAAGAGCATTTGAAATGAAAGTACTCGGACAGATATTGCGTGTGTCATGGATAGCTAAGCAGACAAACGGGTGGATGCTCAAGAAAGCTGGTGTTAAGAGGAACTTGTCTGAGGCAGTGATATCAAAGAAGCTCACATATTTTTGGACACATGATACGAACAGGAGGATAGGATTTCGAAAAAGAGGTAATGCAAGGCAAAATACCTGCAAACCATGCACAAAAAAGACCCAAGATGGCATGAATGGATTGTATCAGAACGTGGCCTGGCCCCTCTATGGGAATAGTAGTGAGGGCAACAGAGAATAGGAATCAGTGGAAAACGATTGTTCATAGTGCAGCCAACCCTTGAAACAAGACTAGATGAAACACAAGACAACAACTAGACTTAGTGCCTATTTAACCATGATGTGGAGATGCCAGCGTTGGACTGGGGTGTGCAGAGTAAGAAGTCTTACAACACCAGGTTAACGTCCAACATGTTAGTTTCAAACACTAGCTTTCGGAGCACTGCTCCTTCACCTGAGGAAGGAGCAGTACTCCGAAAGCTAGTGTTTGAAACGAACATAAGAACTAGGAGCAGGAGTAGGCCATCTGGCCCCTCGAGCCTGCTCCGCCATTCAATGAGATCATGGCTGATCTTTTGTGGACTCAGCTCCACTTTCCGGCCCGAACACCATAACCTTTAATCCCTTTATTCTTCAAAAAACTATCTATCTTTACCTTAAAAACATGTGATGAAGGAGCCTCAACTGTTTCACTAGGCAAGGAATTCCATAGATTCACAACCCTTTGAGTGAAGAAGTTCCTCCTAAACTCAGTCCTAAATCTACTTCCCCTTATTTTGAGGCTATGTCCCCTAGTTCTGCTTTCACCCGCCAGTGGAAACAACCTGCCCGCATCTATCCTATCTATTCCCTTCATAATTTTAAATGTTTCTATAAGATCCCCCCTCATCCTTCTAAATTCCAACGAGTACAGTCCCAGTCTACTCAACCTCTCCTCATAATCCAACCCCTTCAGCTCTGGGATTAACCTAGTGAATCTCCTCTGCACGCCCTCCAGTGCCAGTATGTCCTTTCTCAAGTAAGGAGACCAAAACTGAACACAATACTCCAGGTGTGGCCTCACTAACACCATACACAATTGCAACATAACCTCCCTAGTCTTAAACTCCTTCCCTCTAGCAATGAAGGACAAAATTCCATTTGCCTTCTTAATCACCTGTTGCACCTGTAAACCAACTTTCTGTGACTCATGCACTAGCATACCCAGGTCTCTCTGCACAGCGGCATGCTTTAATATTTTATCGTTTAAATAATAATCCCGTTTGCTGTTATTCCTACCAAAATGGGAACATGTTGGACTTTAACCTGGTGTTGTAAGACTTCTTACTGTATTTAACCATGAGTTGAGCTTCAGACTCTATATACCCTCTATCAACTGTTGACTTCCAAATCAACAGTTTTGATTGCTGCTTCCATCTTTCTCTCAGTCCATTTACTACTGAAACGCATACTGTCTTTTGTTTCACCTGAACGATGTCAGTACCAGTGTCCTTGCGGGGTGATTTTCCAGTGCTATTGGGGAGGGTTTAAACTAACTTGGCATGGGAATGTAACATTAGTGAGGCAAAACAAGGCATAGAAAGAATTGAAGGAAAGAAATAGCACTAGAATAAGAAATAGTAAGTTGTTAGGCAGGGTCAGAGTAAGAGGGAATGTAGTAAGTCCGAAATTCGATTCACTGTGTGTGTGAACACCTAAGACTGTGATAAATAAGGTCGATGAGCTTCAGACGCAGATAGCCACATGGGAATATAATGTCATATGATAACAGACCTGGCTCAGAAAAGGGCAGGTCTTGGTACTAAATATTTCTGTCTAGAAGGTGTTCATGAAATGTTAAGAAGGAAATAATGGAAGAGGGTGGCAATGTTGGTGAAGGAGAATGTTACATTGATGGAAAGGGAGGATTTCCTTGAGGGGTTAAAGACCAAATCTATTTGGTTAGAGCTAAGAAACAAACGAGGCACCATTGCACCACTGGGTGCATTCTATCGGGCTATCAACAAGTGGGAAAGACGTAGAGGGACAAATTTGCAGGAAATTTACAGAGATGCAAGAATTATGGTACAGTTATTATTTGTCACTTGAATTATCCTAATTATACACTGGGATAATAGTTATATAAAGGGCAGAGAAAGGCAATAATTTCTGAAATGTGTTCAAGAGAATTTTTTTAATTTGTGGCATCGCTTGAGTAAGTCCACTGAATGGTGCTTTTACTGGATTTTTGCCGAGAAAGACCCAGCTATTCAACGGCAAGGCACTTTGCATTTTTGTTTGGCCTCTGTGAAGAACCCTCTGTAAAGGTCACTTTTTAAGTCATTTCCTGCACTGATAAGCTCAGTTCGCAAGTGCAGGAAGACTACTCACGGATCGGACGCCATCTTTAAAGAGTAAAGGCAGCCCCAATCTTTCAATCCCTCTCCCCCCCCCTCCCCCTCAACCAACTTGAGCCCCCCCTCACCCCACCTTTTATGGGCCAAGCTCCCCCAACCCCTGTCATGGGCAAGGTGGCTGGCTGACAGCGCCAAGGTGCCCTAGATGTTGGGGGAGTGACACACTGTCACCCTGCCCTGTCTCTGGCCCCTTGAGGTGCCATCACGACTTTGTGAACTACTACCAAACAGCACCCAGTTGAGGTCTCATCGGCTCATTTAAATATGCGCGCCAGGATGACGCCCAGTGAGATCAGGATTGTGACATCTCGTGAGATTCCATTGAGATGTTTCATGCATCGTGAATCTTGTGAGAGGCCCCTCATAAGATTCAACGGCTTCGTCCCGACACCAAATCGGGCGCGACAAGGCTGCTGAAATGTGCCCCTGATTCTGGTCCAACAAGAAAGGAGGGATCTGGTTCTGGAAAATAGAAGTGGATCAAGTGTTAGTAGGGGAACATTTAGGGATTAGTGATCATAGCATCAAATGGTTTAGGTTGGTTCAGGAAAAGGCTAAGGAACAAAACAGAAAAAATAATGGATTGGGGAGGGCCAACTTCAATGGGGAGAGAACGGATTTGGCTCAGCTAAATAGAAAAGATTGGCAAGCAAACGAGGAACAATAGCTGCTTTTAAAGAGGATCTAGTTTGGATTCTATCACAGTGTAGGTCGAGGAGCTAAGACCTCCAAAGACAACAAGCAGAGGATTATCTGGAAAGAGTGTTTCCGTTCCCTTCAAATATACATGAGGTAGGCAGCGGGAACCCCCTCATGTTTCCCTTTCCCTAATCAAATATGGTCAGTACAAACAATTCTTATCAAGGCAACAACACTACCCTTGTCAACACCTCACTCAATATGGACATCCATGAACTGCAGGTTGATCCAGACAATACAAAATTCAGACTCACTTAACCAGGACTCCAACAACATTCACTGTTGCAATAGTTGGAAAGTTTGGAAAACCACTCGTAATGGCACTTGACGACAGCAACTAGTTTGGGTACAGTTACAGAGCATTCCCACAAGGGGTAATTGTAGGACAAATAGATTGAGAGATCTCTATATGATGAAAGAGAGTAATATGACACATAGAAAAGGATTCACATGACGGATGTAAGGTTGATAATACAAGTCAGAACCAGACTGAATATTGAAAGTTCAGGAGGAAACTGAAAAAAATATGAAAAGCAAAGAGAGCGTACGAGAAGAGTCTGAGAGACATAAAAGAAAATCCTGAAGCCTTTTTTAGGCTTAAAAATAGTAAACGGGTAAAAGGAGCACGGGGCCAGTTGGGGACCAAAAAAGGAAATATCCACTTGGAAGCAGAAGTAATAAATTAGTACTTTGCATTGTTTTTTTTCCAAGGAAGATGCTCCCCAAGTTACAATGAAAGAGGAGTTGAGACACTGGATGGGCTAAAAATTGATATTAGATAGGTCGGCTGCACTTTCAGTTAATAAGTCATCAGCACCGGAATCAGATGTATCCGAGAATAATGGGAGAGAAGTAACGGGGAAATTGCACAGGCACTGGCGATGATCTTCAACTCCTCCTTAGATCCAGGGGTGGTCCCAGAGGGCTGGTGATTTGCAAATGTCACATCCTTTTGCAAGATCAACCCTGTAATTGCAGGCGAGTCAGTTATCTCAGTAATGGGGAAAAGTTTAGACACAATAACTTAGAACAAAATTAACAATCATTTGGACATTTGTAGATTGATTAAGGAAAGCCAGCATAGGTTTGCGAAGGGCAAAACATGTTTAACTAACTTGATTGAGTTGTTTGATAAGGTAATAAGAGAGGATTGACGAGGGTAATACATTTGATATGATATATCTGGGGTTGGATTCTCCGCGCTGAACCCAATTTCGGCACGGGGACGGAGAATGGCCGTTTACCCGGAAATCGGGACCGGCGCCGCTGAAGCCGGAGAATCGCTCGGGAATCCCTCGCATGCGATCTACGCAGTGCGGGTAGGGGGCCATTGGAAGATCCCCCGCAGGCGATTCTTCGCCCGAAACCTGCCAAGTTCCCAACGGCGTGGTTCTAACCATGTATCGACCGTCGGGAACCTCGGGTGGCGGCTGCGGACTCAGTCCGCGGCTGTTCTGGTGGGGGCGGGGGAATCAATCACCAGTGGGGGGGGGCCTCATGGACGGCCAGGGGAGCGATTGGGTGGCAGGGTTCCGGAGGCGTGCGTGATCTCTGGTTGGCCTACATTCAGCATGATGGTCTGTGGTGCGAGTCCGCCATGTCGCACGGGGTGGACGCCACCGTGTGCATGCGCCGACTTGCGACCGGAAGTGCAGGGCCCCATATCCGCAGCCAGAGCTGTGAGAAGCCCTGCCAGCCCCCTGAAGGTAGGAGAATTGCTCAGGTCTTTCTTAAGTAAAGTCCAGAGTGAAACGCCAGCGTTTTGATGCTGTCATGGTGACATAGCCCCTATTTTGGAGAAACCAGCCCCATGGACTTCCAAAAGGCGTTTGATAAAGTGCCATATAACAGGCTTGTCAACAAAGTTAAAACCCACAGATTAAAAGGGACAGTTGCTGCATGGATACAAAGTTAGTTGAGTGACAGGAAACAGAAGGTGGAATTCTCAATTTGTTTTCTAAATGCAGTTGTGCGCAGTTCCAGCAGCACTGTTCCAGCTGGCCAGAATGGTGTGCACTTGCTCCCGATTCAGCATTTGGAGCCGCATTAGTTATACACATGCGAGAATCTCTCTGAATCATCTGACGAGCTGGGAGCTGATTTGTCTACCTGCCGTCAGCTGGCGTCATATGTCAATGCCAGTCCAGCACACTCCTATCAGTCTGTCCGGCCCACCTGTCTTCACAAGACAGTGCAGGATGTTTGTAACTCAGAGGCAAAAGGCAAACAGCTTCAAGAAGAGTTCCGCACCCTGATTCAACTATCATGCCCTCGAGGCCTTGATTCAAGTAGTCTGAGCGCAGATGCATATTCTCTACCCAAGAGGTGTCTCCAGGAAGCACACTAACCTCACCTCTCTGGTCTGGGAAGCTGTTGCTCAGGAGGTCAGTGCAACTGCTAACCACGCCATAAACACCATGCAGTGCAGAAAGCAGATGATTGATCTCATCCACTTTGCCAGACTGTCCTCTCAGCTTCTTCCAATATGAAATTCTCAACATGACATCAACATTTCTCTTACGAATATAGATTGTGATCGAATACAATTCTGACACTGGTATTGGCCCTTAGTGTCCCTGGATGCCCATTTTTAAGCTGCAAAATCTATTTGAAATCTGTTCCATCCAGCACAGTGGTAGTGCTACATAACACAATGGAGGATATCCAAGGCGGGACTTGCTCTCCATAAGGACTTGGCAGTAGTAATTCCTGTCATGAACACATGCATCTGCGACAGGTAGATTGGTGAGAGTGAAGTCAAGTAGGTTTATTCTTGGTGTTGATCCTCTCACCACTTGCTGCAGATTATGTAGCAGCTATGCCCTTTAGGACTCGTACAGCTCAGTTAGTAATGTTAACACTTTTGTGAACCCTCCCCAAACCAGAGTAGTTTCTGTTGTCCTGCCATCCTCAGTGCTCCTTCCAATTGATATTCAACATGGAGGAGGACTAATTCACCAGCTATGGGGAGGGGGCGGAAGATGGTAACCAACAGGACAATTGCTTGCCTATGTTTCACCTGATGCAATGAGACTTAATGGGGCCCGGAGTCAATACTGAATTAATACGCAGGACAACTCCCTCTTGATTATATATAATTGTGCCCCTGGTGGGTCTGTCCTTACAGGGCTGGGTTTACCATTGTTGGTTTCAGTGCCTTGATTGAGGCTGATTTAATTCCTTTTGGACTTGCAGCAAATAGGAGGCCATTTGATCAGTTAATTCAGAGTCAACAATATTGCTGTGTGGTCTGGAGTCACCAGACCAGATAAGAATGGCAGATTTCCTTCCCTGAAGGACATGATTGAACCAGTTTTTGCTACAATGGTTTCATGGTCACAATTATTGAGAGTAGGTTTGTTTTTCAATTTCAGATTTACTAATTGGATTCAAATTCCACCAGCTGCTATGGTGGGATTTGAACAGGTGTCCCCAAAGTATAAGCCTGAGCTTCGAGTTTACTATCCCAGTGACAGTACCACTAAGCCACCATCTTGCACGCCACTTATGTAATATCCTCTACCCTTTAACCATAATCCCCTCTGTTCCTTCAACTCTAGCCTTTGTGTACCCTCTCTCCAATTGAGACTAGAATTTCAGTTGTTTAGGTTTAGGCCCCACAATCGTAAATTCCCTCTGAACACCTCCTTTCAAGCTTCAAGACCTTTGCCCAAACTTTTGATCATCCCTCCTCGTATTTGCTTCTTTGACTTAGCATTCATTTTTGCCTGATTACACTCCATGAAATGCCTTGGGATGTTTGTCCATGTTAAAGGGATGTATAAATGCAAGCAATTGTTGTTGCTGAAAACCCGAGGATACATTTTATATTGCACAAGTGATTGATCTAACAATCACCAGAAGCAACAAATTCAAGCAACAAAGCCATCGTCAATCTCTCACATGGAATACAGTTCACATTCTACAACTGCTATTTAATGTGCCTGCAGCACATTAAGTAATTTAAAAATAAATGTAACTGTTTTACATAAGACTTATATTGATGCATTGAGAATTTTATCATCAAGGTACTATCTCGCCCAAACTTTAAAGAAATTCTGTAAAATGTGCGATAGACCAAATAGGAGGTAAAAAAAAAATAGAAGGTTTCCTTAGATTCCAGGCCTTGCATTAGAAAATATTTCAACATAAAAATTATCTCATAGCCATAATGAATAAGGTACACCTGAAAACCAGTTTATGACTTTTCAAATTTATACATATAGAACATAGATGTGGAATGAATCACAAATGTTAACACGATATTGACACGAAAGCAGTGGGCAGATGACTGTGACATCACCAGCTTGAAACCTAGACAATTTTTAACTTGCGGGCCTCATTTCAATGTGATTAACAGTCTGACCACTCTTATCACATCGGGAAACATGCAGCCTGTCATCAATGTAGAAGTTGGCTGAATAATTGGAGAATGAGAAGATAAACCAGAATTACAGCAATGAACTGATCCCTTGAATCTCTTGCTACAGGATGTTGCTCTCCTTCTGAAGGTTCCTTGTCTTCACCCTGAACGTTTTCATCCAAGGTGGAATGCTGCTCTTACTCTGCATCCTTCAAATGCAACTTTTCTGTCGAGCAACATACAGCATATGACTAATATGGGAAACCTTTCTGGGACATGTTGGCCATCAGCTCCAAACCTGTTCAGACACCTAAATCTCTGTTTCAGTAGCCCTGCTGTATTCTTAGTAATCATCCAAATGGTCGTCTCATTTTGATCAAATATTTGTTGCTTGGACATGGTGAGGTAACAAATAGGTGTCATGAACCATTTGTTATATTGGTGAAGGAATCAAACAGAATCATAGAATCCCTACACTGCAGAGGAGGCCATTTGGCCCATCGAGTCTGCACCAACCCTCTGAAAGAGCACCCTACCTAGGCCCATCTCCCCACCTTATTCTCGTAAGCCCACCTAACCGTTGGATACTAAGGGGAAATTTAGCATGACCGATCCACCTAACCTGCACATCTTGGGACTGGGAGGAAACTGAAGCACCCGGAGGAACCCTACACAGACACGGGGAGAACGTGCAAACGCCGCACAAACTGACCTGAGACCGGAATTGAACCTGGGTCCCTGGCACTATGAGGCAGCATTGCTAACCACTGCACCACCATGTCGCCCTTAAATAGTGGGATGGTTGAGTATCAAAGGATTAAAATGCTATGACAGATGCACATGGGAACATTGCGTGATCGTGTTTCTGTGGTCAGAGACCAGTTAGGTATTAATGGAGTGGTGACCTTTCCTATTCAAGAACACTGCTTGCTGGTGCTACGATTACAACATGGACACAGTCAATAACGCACTGAAAACAAAGAAAGCCAACCACTGCTGCAAATCTCTGAACACATCTGTGTTGTCTCTTGACATGAGTGACCTTTTTAGTAAATTAGGAGTCTGAGTAGGCATTCAGCCCATCAAACCTGCTCCACCATTCTAACAGATCATGGCCGATCATCTACCACTGCCATTTTCCCCCACTATCCACTTATCCCTTGATGTCATTGGTATCAGAAATTCTAGTGATTTCTGTCTTGAACATGCTTAATGATTGAGCTTCCACTGGAGTAGAGAATTCCAAAGCTTCACCACCCTTTGAGTAAAAAGCATCCTCCTCATCACAATCTTAAAGGCCTGCCACTTATTCTGAGATGTTGTCCCCTGATTCTAGACTCATGAGCCAGGGGAAACAACCTATCTACATCTATCCAGTCATGCCCTATTAGACCTTTGTGGGTTTCAATGAGATCACCTCATTCTTACAAACTCATAAAGAAAAAGTGAATGCAGACCCAGTTTCCTCATTTTCTCCTCAAAAATAATCCCACCATCCACTGCATTAGACTGGTCAATCTCCTTTGCACTTCTTCTCTGGCAAGTATATCCTTCCTTAGATAAGGAGCCCAAAACTATGCGGAATAGTACAGATGGGGTCTAACTGAGGCTGCATACATTTGCAGCAAGACATATTTACTCATGTACCGAAATTACCTTGCAATGAAGACCAACACACTATTTGCATCCTAATTGCTTAGTACACTTGCATGCTAGTTTTTAGTGACTCATGAACAAGGACACCCAAGTCCCTATGGACAGCAATACTTCCCAAACTTTCCCCATTTAATAAATACTCTGCCTTTCTGTTTTTCCTACTGAAGGGGATAACTTTATACTTATCCACATTATATTGCATCTGCCATGTTCTTGCCTACTCACTTAGTCTATCCAAATCCCCTTGAAGCCTCCTTGCACCTGCCTCATTAATTACATTCCCACCTAGTTTTGTGTCATCTGCAAATTTTGAAATATTATGTTTGGTCCCCACATCCAAATCATTTCTGTAGATTGTCAACAGCTGTGACCCCAACACTGATCCTTGAGTACCCCACTAGTCACAGCCTGCCATCCTGAGAATGGCCCGTTTATTCCCACTCTCTGTTTTCTGTCTGCTAACTAATTCTCACTATGTAGCAGTATATTACTCCCAATCCCATGTGCTCTAATAATAATACCCTCCTGTGTGGTACCTTTTCAAAAGCTTTCAAAAAATCCAAATGCGCCATGTGTACTGGTTCTCCTTTATCTATGTTACAAGTAACATCCTCAAAAGATTCCAACAGTTTCCTCAAACATAGAACATACAGTGCAGAAGGAGGCCATTCAAGTCTGCATCAACCCACTTAAGCCCTCACTTTCACTCCATCACCTAAACCCCCCCCCCCCCCCCTAACCTTTTTGGTCACTAAGAGCAATTTATCATGGCCAATCCACCTAACCTGCAGGTCTTTGGACTGTGGGAGGAAACCGGAGCACCCGGAGGAAACGTGCAGATCCGCACAGATAGTGACCCAGCAGGGAATCGAACCTGGGTCCCTGGCGCTGTGAAGCCACAGTACTATTCACTTGTGCTACCGTGTTTCTACGGTCCCCGAGCTGCATATTTCTCGGCGGCAAGCCATTCGTTGGTGACAGGACTTTATCTTCCCTCTGTTTGCCAATGGGATTTCCCATTGAAGCCACCTGACATAATTGGGAAATCCACAGGCGGGGTGCACTGCCAGCAGGAAATGTGAATCACAAAGGCTGGAAAATCAGGCCATGATTTCCCTTTCATAAATCCATCTTGACTCTGCCCAATCATATCATTAGTTTCTGAGTTCAAATAGATTCTAACATTTCCCTACCACTGACGTGAAACTAACAGGTCTATAGTTCTCAGTTTTCGCTCTCCTTCCCTTCTTAAAAAATGGCATTACATTTTCCAATTTCCAGCTTGTAGGAAACTTCCCAGAATCTATAGAATTTTGAAATATGACCACCAATGTATCCACTGTATAGCCACTGCCTTCAACACTCTGGAATGTAGTTCATCTGATCCAGGTGGTTTATCAACCTCAAATCCAATTAATGTTTTGAGTACTAGCTCTTTATTAATACTGATGTATTTCAGTTCCACACTTTTACAAGGCCTTTGGTTCCTTATTGTTTCTGGGAAATGTTCTGCATCTTCCTCCATGAAGACAGACACAAAGTAATTTTTCCACCGTTTCCCTATTCTTCATTATAAATTTTCCTGTCTCTGCCTATAACGGATCCAAATTTGTTCTTGCTAATCTTTTCCTTTTCACATACTTAAAGTACCTTTTACAGTCCATCTTTATGTTTCTCGCTATTTGCATTCATATTCCCTTTTCTCTTTGTCAGTTTCTTGGTCCTCCTTTGTTGGACTCTAAATTGCTCCCAATCTGAAGGTTTACCACTTTCTATGGCAACTTTATAAGCCACGTCCTCTGATCTAATGCAACCTTGAACTTATTTTCTTAGCCACTGTTGATTCTGTTATGGGCCAGGGTTTAGAAAATTCCAAAGTATATCATGGAGTTCACCTGACCTACAACTGTTTATAGACTTTGGTTACGATGAGCACAAGGGCCTGTCTTTCAGGTGTTATTCAACAGAGGCCTTAAGCACTTTTAATCAAAAACAAGCTTTATTCCCCAAATTCAGTTAACATTTTAATAAATACACACAGTAAGCATTTTTATCAACTACAAACATAAATACCCCACACAGCTACAGTAATCTATGTATCACCCTTAATAAATTCCCCTTTTAAGCTGTTCGAATTTAGTAACAAGATCCCATAAACCAGAAACCCCTTTTCAAAGGTGTGGCACAGCTCTTGACACTCTTGTTTCCTTTTCATAACAGCAGGTTTGAATTCCTTCCAGAAACCAGTTATTTCTTTTCAAGTTATCAAGTAATCTGGAAATAGCTTTTAAAATGCAGATAGAGAGGCAAGACAAGACTTCTCTGTCTGAGTCCAGCAGCCAAAAGTGAAAACGAAAGTAAAAACTCAGAGCCACAAAATAAGCCCAAACCAAAACGAAAGTAAAACTCAGAGCCACAGCCCAGCTCCACTCACACAATGACATAACTGAAGCCATGTGATAAAACAAAACATTTCTTAACGGGACACTCACATCACAATTGACCATTCCCATTAGGTTGTTGTGACTTACAGGAACATATATTTGTTGTAGAACGTGTAATATTCATCTAAATGCTAGCCATTGCCTGTGTGCCGTCAAATCTTTCAATGTATTTTCTCAATCTGCCATAGACAACTTGCCCTTCAAACCTTCATGGTTTCTTTTGTTCAGATTTAAAACCCTAGTTTCAGAATGAACAATATCACTTTAAAACTTAATGTAAAAAATTGTCATATTGTGGTCACTATTTCATAAAGACTTCTTTACAGCAAGGTTATTAATTAGCCCTTTCTCATACATTAAATCTAAAATAGCCCAATCCCAAGTTGGTTCTTCAACATACTGCTCCAGAGACACTCCAGGAATTCATTCTCCACAATATTAGTGCTAATTAGGTTTACCCCAGTCTACATGTAAATTCAAATCACTCATTATTACTGTGTTGCCCATGTTACATGCTGCTCTGATTTCCTGATTTACACTGAGCCCAATGTTACCACTACATTTGGGAGCTTCTGAACATCTTCCACCAATGCTGCTTGCTGCTTCTTAGCTCCATGAAAACTGATTCTACATCTTGATCCTTTGATCTCAGATCCTCTCTCACCTATGCACTGATCTCGTCCCTTATTAACAGTGTTGCAACATTTCCTTTTCCTCTTTGCCTACCCTTCCTAAATGACAAATATCCTTTAATATTCAGTTCCCACACTTGATCACCCTGTAACCACGTCTCCACAATGGCAATCAAATCACATTTATCTCTATTTGCACCTTCAAGTCATCTATCTTGTTGAGAATACTGCTTACATTCAGATAGAGGGCCTTTAATTTTACCCTCTTAACATTGGGCTGGATTCTGCGTGGTGCCCAGAAGCAATTCACTCTCCCTAGCCATGCAACTTTATGCATGGTGGGGATCACAAGCGATTCTGACGCAGATTATGCTTTCAGGCCGCCACTTTTAGCAGGTGGCCTCCTCCCCTGCAATGAAAATCCCACCCCTTCACTGACAAGTAGGGACATCCCCACCACGGGAATTGCTGAGCCACCCTGCCACAGAACGCGTGTATGAGAGTGACCCGGCCCCCAACAGACAACTCTATCAGACCCTCCACCCACCAGAGACTCCTACCATATCAGAGAACCCCCCATAACAGAGAACCTCCCCACCAGAGAACCACCAGAGCAGAGAATGTCCTCATAACAGTGCCCCTTTCCCCCCTCAGTCACCCCTGCCTGGAAGCTGAAGAGCGTTCCAGGCAGAAAGAATGAACAAAATCACATTTTTTCAATCGCCTGTACCTTACATTTGCTGCCTCAGACAGATTTCTAGAAAGCAGCAACTGTAACTCAATAGAAAGCCAAAGCCACATCACAAGGCATTAAACCCCTTCAGAACTTTTGATCTGCAGGGCCTCTATTCACTTCAAAGAGAAATAGCTTGTAGCTTTTAGTAGGCTGTAATTAACAGCTTCCAGACAGCCAGATGTCTGGTTTCTCTATCCAAGCCATACTCCATGAGTTTAATAAATTGGTTACTGAAGATTGGTATAAGTCCCTTGCAGCAGTCAGGAAAGAGCCAATGGCAGGGAAGTTAATGGGTGTTGTGCTTTGAACACCATTGGCTTAAGTAGTGGCCAGGAACATAACAGGCGATCTGTTTGGAGAAGGGCAATCTCCAGATAAATCCAAGAAACTTACTTTTGGCCTACGTATTCTTTGTGCTGAGTATGGCCGCCTACGAACATTGCAACTTGTTGTTGGATGCTGAGGCAGCGGCTGCTGCTTCTCTTCTTCCAACTGTTCATTTGAAACTGGAAATAAAAACACCCCTGATGGGAAGATAAAATTTACTGTGGTAAGTAAGGGAAAAAGAAAATAATGAAAATGCAAATTAGATGCTGGAAATTCCAAGCAGCACAATGGCACTTAGATCCTCTGATTCAGTTATCTGGATCTAAATGCCCCTTCAAATGTTGCTTTGTGGTTCTGAAAGAACAATCTTTAAGGTTTTACATGGGACTATTATATTTAGCATTACATAATTAAGACCCTGTTACATGTGTTCATAAAAATGCCACTTATATCTGGGCCAATATCTGTGTGATAAAATCGGCAGCTGGAAAGAATGAAATGGTAAGCCCTCTGTCTCAATTGAATCATCCTCTTACCTATACCACCTGGCAGGTAGAATTAAAATCATGCCGTTCATTATAAAGTACAGGCTTTTTACACCAACCATTTATCAATGAAATACTGGATCTGCATTTGATGAAAAAAAGTGTTGTATTGCTTAGTAGACAGATAGTTAATATTTGGTGTATTAATGCTAACTATAAAAAATTAAAAAACAAATCAAGATGAAAGTCTGACTGGGGAAGTATTGGTTACTAGATTACACCCTTCAGAAGTTCTAGATCTCTTGCTCAAAATGGACCATTTATCAGGAGTTCCACTGAATGAGTTACCATCTGTGAAACATTAACCCAAGGACCTCCTTCTCTTTTCAGGCTGGACAATTTGCTTAATATGGCCTATGGCGTAAAGAGGTAATTAGAACTCCACAGACTGCCAGATGTCCATGTTGGCACAGATTGTTAAGTTATTTTGACTAACTTTTTTAATTTCTTTCACCAACATGTCAGACTTTTGTTTCAGACTTCAGTTCTTTTGGTTCTGTAAAAAAAGACCCATAACTCTTTTGTTTACACACTTCTTTAATTTGCAGGTTGTTCTATTTAGTTGATTCAGGTGCAACAGCTACAAATGATATGGTAACAAAAATGCTGGAGGGCAAGTACATTGGCTATTGCTGCTGATTGAGCTGAAAGAAAAAGATGTCTGCAGTGACCATGGTCAATGAGAAGCAATCTACCATGTGTACACCCTGAATGAAGTGTATTACTTATTTAGAATTTTTCATAAACTTTTCAGTTGAATAAAGAAAACTGTGTGCACCTTTATCACAATGTTTGGAGTTTTCACAGTTCTGTTCTTTTCCCAATGTTTTCTGCTTTATTCGTATGACCAGGTTCCATTGTGATTTATTAGGGCTTCAAATGCAGTTTGAATTTTGCTTTAAGGCTAGACGGACCTATTTTTGAAAATAACTATACAAATAATGGGAAGGAAGATTAGATCAGAAGTAATCAACCATTGTTTATTTAAATTGGGTTTAAACTATTATATTTATCGCATTTGCCATAATTATGCAACGTATATGCATTACACAAACTTCAATATTAAATTTTGTATGCGGAAAAGCTGAATTTAAAGCCCCAACAAAGTATAATAATTTTAATTAGAATGACTTGATTTTCAAATTTTTTTTGAAAAAAAATTTCAGATAGAGAAGTAAAAAAATGAAATTCTGATTCTGAACTATTCAGATGAATGTAAGAAAGATATGCACATGGTAAGCCGTAACAAACAGGTTAATAATATATTCTATAAAAATGTAGCAACAAGATAATTATATTAAATGTTAGCTTTAGTTTGTTAAAGGTTGATCTAATCTTATATTAGAAGTATATCCAAAGTAACAAATTCATCAGTTATGGATTGATCTAATCCCTCAAATATCCGAAGTAGCAGCTTTCTTTGTTTGACAGATTCTCACCTATCACAATTGATGGCATGACCAGCCTTGTTGGAATGAATATTCCTGGACACACTGGAACAGGCTGGTGTATCTTCGTCTACAACCTTTCCCCTGACTCAGATGAAAGTGTTCTTTGGCAGCTGTTTGGACCATTTGGAGCCGTAAACAATGTCAAGGTCATTCGTGATTTTAGCACCAACAAATGCAAGGGATTTGGGTTTGTCACCATGACAAACTATGATGAGGCAGCCATGGCAATTGCAAGCCTAAATGGATACCGCTTGGGTGATAGAGTTCTGCAAGTATCATTTAAAACCAACAAAACCCACAAATCCTGAAGTGCAAATGCAGTGTTACATTCAAGAACAAATTGAACTTTAAAAGGCTTATACTAAAAATGGACTTCATAAGCCAGTGTTGCCTAAGTATTAACATAGGATATCCTGTGATGAAGCAGGAAATGATTTTATAATGCTAGAAGACTTTGATGCATTGAATGTTCTTTCATAGCTGTTATTGTTCAAAATATACATAGATAAAATGTGCAGGAATTTTTACCCAGCCTGCTACTTTTTCTACCTTCTTTGAAGGTGGACCTTTTTAAGTCACCCATTCACATTTAAAAGATGAAGAAAAAATTGACATTTTTAAAGAAAACTTCTCAAAAATAAGACCTAAATTGATTTGTTAAAACAGCCACCTCACCCCGTCCCCACCCCTGTTCAAAGAAACAGATCTGCTGAAATGCTTTTGCAGATGTTTTAGTTATTCCCTTTATTTTCTATCATGTAAACATTAAATAATTTCCTGGTTGGGAAGGGGAAAAGGGGGACACCTGATGACATGACTTAACTTAAACAATGTTGCCAAAGAGATGGTCTCTTTGCTGAAAATGGGTTTCAAAAGATCTATTTTTATAAAAAAAAGGAGAATTTTTACAGGATCTGGATTTGAAAAAAAAGTATTTTGACTGACGAATATGGGGATAAAGGACAACTTTGTCATGTTCATACTGTACTGGTACTTTTTAGGATCAAGATGTATGTTTTAAATTGGAATATAGATTGTTTTTTGAACGATGGGTAAAAACAGATGATGTTCATATCTTTCATAAAGTAATAATCGGGAGTGATCTCCCCAGGCACACAGTTCCCCACAGTCAAAACCCAAAGGCAAGGAGATTAGTTGCTAGAGAGTTTTTTTTAAGTCATCAGTAACAGCCGGGCAATATCATTAAAATTGCTGAATTTGTTTCCTAAAATAAATGTCCAAACTTCCTTAGTTGAAGCAGTAGGTAGGTGCTAATGAAATTACATATCTTGTATTCTAAATAAGAACTTGTTTTATCTGAACTGATGTTACTTGTTTGTGTTGAATTTGTTGAAGACTTTGAATCCACTTTAGCCCTTGATATTCCATTTTGGCAAACAGAACACTGTTGGCATTGTTTCATCCAATCATTTATTTATTTTATTGCTAATCTGATGCATATTGCCAAACTGAATTTAGCTAGTTAGTTATTTGTTTATTTTATCTATGGAAAGATGCTTCTTAAGTTTATGTCTTGTATATAAAGATTGATTTGTTTTTATTTATAAGTTGTAAGAACTTGGTTTAATTGTTAATACGACAATGGTTCCAGGTGATACTAAGTGAAACTTAAGTATCTAAATATTTACTTGTGCAGAAATAACAAAATATTGTTTAATATATTGTCATGTTGGTTGTGAATATTTTTTTTCATATTTGGGATGGACAAATTGCATTTATTTTCCATTACACAGAGAGGAAAATTGAGCTATGGGAACAAAATGGCTGAGGGAGGGCTCTCCTTTGTCCAGTGCACTGATAACTTTAGTATGTTGTGCTTTGTAAGAGTAAAAAGGTCATGCTCTTCCCTGGGTACTAGAAAAGTAACTCGCTATGCATAATATAGTTGATAGTTAAATTTGCTATTGCTTTTGTCTTGTTAATCTTTTCAATAAAGTTGTCTTAATAGTACTGTTGTTATGGTTAATGTGCTTATTTTGTGCATTTTCCATGCTAAACCCACTAACTGCATGTAAAGGAAATAGTTTTGAATTGAAGGTGGATTATAGAGAGCAAGTGTGTAAGAATGCATCATATAATTTATCACAAAAATGCGAAACTAAAATTTAACAGAACCCTCATGCAATGTTCAGGGATTATATTATATACCATCTGCTGTGAATGAGCTGAATTGCTGGGAGAGTTTGCTGCATTTACTAAGCATTAGTGGGGAAGGCATGTAAAATTTTCTCTACAATGTGTTTGTTTAATTGGAATATTTCTAGGACCAGGCAGTAAAATATACACTTCAATAATTATGAATGACTTAATGTTAGCATAGCTAATTTAGATTATTTCTGAAAACAGCTGTAAATGTTTTTTCATAAAACTGTTGTGTTGAATTATTTGTACTTTCAATGTCAAACAATAAACTGAAGTGTGCAGAATCTTGTGCTCGCGATGTCATGATTCTGTGTTCTCACATTGTTTCAGCACTAGATTTGTGGATAACCTTACCTTAAAAGAATCTAAATAACATTTGTACTGCTGACAGCTTCAGGGAATTTTAAAGTTTCCGACTATTTTGCTTCATTCCCCTCCCTCCCATATTACAGTAAAATCGCGCAGATATCGAGAGTGGAGTCAAATTTGAATTTTGGCTGGCAGAATGCACCAGATTGATGACACGATGAAAAAGTTGCTGTAATTTTGAAACCTCATTTCTGGCTCTCCCTGACTGGAATGCCAGAGCACATGAGCAGATCATGCATGGTGCAGGCTCCATCCATATGTCCTTAAAATTAAAATCCGTGCCATCAGCAGTCAATAGCAAACTCCCTGTTAGCCACATAAGTTGTCTGTGAGTCTACTATGCATTGACAGTGAACCCCCATGCAAAGAAATTGTATTGGAGTTGAGATGGTTGAAAGCCCTGACCCGTTGGAACTCCAATATGAAGAGTATCCCAGCCATTATTTCCTGAACAAAAGTTCAAGCAAATCCAACATCCCGATGATGCAGTTTGTCATTGTAGTAAGCACAATTTAAAGGGGAAAAACAATCTAATTAAGGCATTTGTTACTTTAAGATCAAATATTGAAGCAGCAACAATCTCCATGGATGACAAGTATTTATTCATTACATGTTAGAAATTGGGTTGTTGCCATATAGTAGACCTTAGAGCCTCCTTTGCTGCTTATTTTTTCCATATTGTTCAGATGGTCAAGTATTTTCTGTAACAACCTCCAAGAAGGTATTTTGCACGATATCTTCAACATTTATGTATTGCTGAAAATATTTGAAAGCTTTCATCACTGACCACTGTTACGACCACTAAGAGATTCATTCTCACCCTGACGCAGAACTTGCAGGACAGAAACAAGCCATGCAGCCCAACTAGTCCTTGCCATTGTTTATACGCATATAAACTTCATGTAAACCTATGAGTATTTTCCTTCTATTCATTCCTCCTTCATGCACTTATTTACTTTCTCCTTAAATACGCCTATGCTAGGTCAACTTAAATACTCCACAAGAAAGCAAGTTTCACATTCTGACCACTAGCTGGAGATTTTCATTGAATTCTTTATTGGATTTATTTGTGATAATCTTGTATTTATGACCCCCAAGTATTCCCACAATTAGAAGCATCACTCCATCTATTCTTATCAATTGCCTTCTGAATAGCTCAACCTCTCAACCATTGTCTAGAGAAAAGAGCTCAAGCATGTTCAAACTTTCCGGGTTATTATAACGTTCCAGTAGCATCCCTGTAAATCCTTTCTGCAACTTTTCCAATGCCTCGACATCCGTTTAGTAATATGGAGACTGGAATAATGGAAAGTAACATAAATGTTGCTGAAGGAAGATTCCCTACAAATTGAACAGTCTTTCTGATAGAAATGTTCCATTCCTGAGCTTTATTAGCAATTTTTAATTGCCTTGTTATTCCGTGTTTAATGATTTGTGAATCCAAATCCTTGATGCTTTTTGCTGGTCTACCCCAATTCAAACCTTTTTTCCAAAGAATAAGTGGCCTCTATACTCCTATCAAAAAACAACATATCAAGCTCACCAATTGATATTTCATTTATATACCAATTCTACAAACTAATACTGTCTTAAATATATTGATCTGAAAGGGAATAAATAACACACCAGGGAGAAAGAGGAGGGGACTAAATGCAAGGCTCTTTCAAAGAGCCAGCCCATTTGACTTCATGATGTCTCTCCATCCTGTAGGACTATACGATTATGGATTTTGTCTTTAATAGACTAATGGATTAACTGATCCATATTACCAGGTTTACCCGTGGGTGGCACGGTAGCACGTGGTTAGCACCAATGCTTCACAGCTCCAGAGTCCCAGGTGTCATTCCCGGCTTGGGTCACTGTCTGTGCGGAGTCTGCACGTTCTCCCCGTGTCGGCGTGGGTTTTCTCCGGCTGCTCCGTTTTCCTCCCACAGTCCAAAGATGTGCTGGTTAGGTGGATTGGCCATGCTAAATAATAATTTTTTTTTTTTAATTGAAAATTATCCTTAGTGTCACCAAAAAAAGGTTAGGTTGGGTTACGGGGACAGGGTGGAGATGTGGGCTTGAGTAGGGTGCTCTTTCCCAGGGCCGGTGCAGATTCGATAGGCCAAATGCTCTCCTTCTGCACTAAATTCTATGATTCTCACCCATCTTGGACTATCTAATGATGTTAGGCCATTGCGTAAAGGAAGTTCTGTTATGAATGAGCCTTAGATCGGCACTTGCTCCTGTAACTATCCTAATAATATTGTCACAAATAGGCTTGCATTAACACTGCAATTAAGTTACTGTGAAAAGCCCCTAGCCGCCACATTCCTGCGCCTATCGGGTACACGGAGCAAGAATTCAGAATGTCCAAATTACCTAACAACACGTCTTTCGGGACTTGTGGGAGGAAACCAGAGCACTCGTAGGAAACCCACGCAGACACGGGGAGAACACGCAGACTCCGCATAGACAGCGACCCAAGACGGGAATCGAACCTGGGACCCTGCTGCTATGAAGCAACAATGCTAACCACTGTGCTACTGCGCCACCCTTATTCTGGATTTTCCTAACAAGCCAATTGTATGGCACTTTACCAAACTTTTTAAAGTCCATAAACATGACTCCATAAGACATAGGATCAGAATTAGACCACTCGGCCCATCGAGTCTGCTCCGCCATTCAATCATGGCTGATATTTACTCATTCACATTCTCCTGCCTTCTCCCCATAACCCCTGATCCCCTTATTAATCAAGAACCTATCTCTGTCAAAGACACTCAGTGATTTCAACTGTAGTTTACATTAGAATTCCTTCCATGGATTGCCACCTTGCTGTGCTTGAGCATTCTGTTGGTCCCGAGCAATATGTCGGAAGTCTTCAACTCCTAGCAGGGTCACCCAGGACGGTAAAGTCAGAGGGAAGGAACCAGACAAAGCACAATCCAAAACAAGTCCTCAACGACGGATCAGGCGGAAGATAGTTGTATGTATAACTGGTTCCATTGGCGGATGAAGGCCGCAGCAGCAGGGAGATCCTCAGTCATCGAGGTTTCCTACACTGGACCTACCTACAGTCAAGGACCATGCGAGTGCTGATGTGCAGCGGCATACCCACGTTAAATGATGTTCTGCACCAGGTGTCTACCTCGAGGATACCAACACTTCCACACAAACAAGCGCTGTGGCAATCAGGGAGTGGTGACGGGGACAAGACGGTGAGATATGGAAATCTTTAGCTTCGGATCGGTACATAGGCGGTGGAGTTTGATTCCGTCGTTTCACTCCTATAGGGACAGGAGAGCATTTCAACAGCTTTCTTTACAACTGGACAGCCCTCTTCAGGATCCACTCTGCTGACCCCGCCTGTGGAAAGGGCTAGAAACGATATCCTAAAAATAGTCTTCTATCTCCATCCTGGCTGGAAAACTGCATCCAGTGGTCAGAAAATCAAAGTCAAATTCAATTTCTGAACCGGCAATGTATGAACACTAATGGATAACGAGCAAAACAATTCACCAGATGGAGAACTGCCCTTGTGAACTCAGGTACTTCAACATTGACTTTGCTGCCCTGCAAGAGAACCGAAAAGCATGCAAAAGGCAGCTGAAGGAAGAAGGGAATCTTCTGGAAAGGAAAATGCAAAGATCAGTCCAGGATGCTTGGAATTGGATTTGCCATGAAGAACAAACTTGTCAACTGACTCTCAGTTCTCCCTGTTGGCATCAACGAGCACCTCATGACTCTCCATCTACAACTTGCCAAGAACCAGCAAGCAACAGTCGAGAGTGCCTCTGCCCCAACCCTTGATGCCAGTGACTAATCCAAAAATGCCTTCTATTCCACCTTGGACACCATATTCTCCACCGTTCTTAAGGCGGATAAGATCATCCTCCTTGGGGACATCATGCCAGGGCTGGAAAGGATGCCCAACACTGGAAAGGGACCACCGGAAAGGAAGGAATGTGCAGAACACCATCTTATCATCACTAACACACTGTTCTGCCAAAAAGAGAAGTTCAAGACGTCTTGGAGACATCCTCAACAGAGCACTGGCACATAATCGCCTGCGCCATCATTTGATCCCATGGCTAAAATATTGCCCTCCTCACCAAAACGATGACCAGTGCAGATGACTGCTGGACAGATCACCGGCTCATCCGTTCCTCTGTCCATCAAAATTTACCAGAAGTGGCAGAAGGTAAAGAAACAGTCCAGAAAACAATCAATGTTGAACGGCTTTAAGCGTTAAGCATGCTAGCGAACTTGCAACAATGCCTTCACCAAAATCTTCAAAGCGTGCATTCTAATGGAGTGGAGGAAAACTGGAAAGAACTGAAGTCAACCGTCATCTCAAGCTGTGAAGAAGTCAAAGGCTACAAGACCAGGAAACACCAAGACTGATTCAGCAAGAACGGCCATACCATCCAAGACCTCATCGTCAAGAAGAGGAAAGCTCTCCTTACTTAGCAAAGTTACATCATCAGCAAGGCAAAGAAGAAAACTCATCAAATAGCAAAGAAGAACTAGGGAAATCAAGAACTAATGGTGGACTAAGAAAGGTAAGCATTTGCAACTCCTCACCGACAAGCATGCCACCAAGACAATATCCTATCACCTAAGGCCTCGAACTAGTACAGAGTAAGGATGGAACCCTTTTGAGAGACGGAGAAAACATCAGTCTTCGGTGGAAAGAACACTTCAAAGAACTCCTTTTTGTTCCCAATTAAGAGACAATTTAGCATGGCCAATCCACCTAGCCTGCACATCTTTGGGTTGTGGGGGCGAAACCCACACAATCACTGGGAGAATGTGCAAACTCCACACATGACCCAGAACCGGGATCGAACCTGGGACCTTGGCACCGTGAGGCAACTGTGCTAAGCGCTGTGTCACTTTGCTGCCCACTTCAAAGAACTCCTAAACCATGATACATTTGTAGCTGAGGAGGAAATCCCCCAACTCCCCATCAAAGATGATCTTGAATGCCCACTGAAGAATGGAAAAACCACAGGAGTGGATGGGATTTCAGCAGAGACTTTCAAACTTGAAGAAGAGATCACCTTTCATCTCCATCAACTGTCCCAGAAAATCTGGGACAGAGAAGAAATCTTTGACGATCACATAGATGCCGTTATTGCCACGATCTTCAAGAAAGGAGACTGTGGGAACTATCAAGAATCTCCTTATTCTCCATCATTAGGAAGAACATCGCCTGAATCCTCGCTAACCACCTTCTCCTAGTGTGGAACAATGGACATGATTTTCACTGCTCGACAACTTTAAGAGAAATGCCAAGAGCAACATCAACCATCATATCGCCTTCATCAATCTGACCAAGGCTTTTGACTCAGTCAATCGGGAAATGCTATTGAATACCCTGTGAAAGGCTGACTGTGCAGAGAAATTCTTCAACAGCCTTTGACTCCTCCATGACAAGATGTCGGCAACAGTACTCACCGATGGATATAAGGCAGAAACCTTTGGGGACAAGACCCAAATCAAGTGGGGATGTGCCATCGCCCCCATCTTTCACCATCCCTCTTCACCTTGTCAAGCACAAGCTTCCCAATGGATATCGTCTACAGAATGGACAGGAAACTCTTCAACCTCAACTGCTTGAAATGCAAGAAGAAAATGAACTGACATTGCTCATGGAACTTCAGTATGTGGATGACAGCGTCATCTCCGCTCAGAAGAGAATCTCCAAAACATGCTTGACACCTTCGTGGAAGCCTACCGAAGTATGGTCTCAACCACAAGAAGACTCAAGTCCTTTACAAACCCATCCCAGGGCAGGATCTGGTCTCTTCAGTATGCTCCACTCCTCTGCAATACTCTGCCCCTCTCAGGCAGAATTCACGCGGACACGATTCACTACAGGTATTTAGAATGGGGAGTGGGCACCATGACTACTGAGGGGGAGAGAAATGGTAAGCAAAGTTTGAAAAACTGTTAAAAGTTGTACTGCTTGCTGAGGGATGGTTGCCAGGGCTGGGGAGTACCTGGGAGCAACTTGGTGACAGCGCTGTGGACTTAGGGTGTCGGGATCCGGATGGCCTGGCTCAGGCTGCCATTGCTGCAGCATTTGTTTTGAACGTGCCCATTTGGTACAGGTTACAGGCCCCTGGCTGGTTATTATGCTGACTGTTCACTGTGTCCTGTAAATGTTTAGAGAGTCTCTGGTCATTTAGGAGCCCACCTAGGCTACCCCTCTGGAAACCCTTACACCCCAGCTGATGCATCAATGAGATGGGGTGGCCAAGCTCAATCAGGTGCTGGCACTCCTCAGTGCACTCATCAAAAGCATAGCCCCACTGCAAGGGAAGCAGAAAAATAGCACAGCTGACCCCAAACAAAGAACACATGCACCGTGGCCTTTGGTACCCTCCCTGGCACACTGCCCTCTCAGGCAGAAGCCTCACCAGTGACACTATCAGCAAGCCCACTCTGCAAGACCACCAGTTGTTTCCAAGCCCTGCCTGTCCACCACACCCCTGCTCCCATCCTTCCTGCACCCTGACAGGTTGTCAGAATCTGTATCACACCTAGGACCCACATTACACTGCAGCTACGCTCCCAGTAGGCACACTTCCTTTGCTCATCCCGTCAGTCGGGCCTGCCCATACAAATGCCCCTCGGCTTGGAAACGATTGGTGGTACACGGTGACTCCACGCACAGCTAGGCACCAGCCTGCTGGTGGATAACATATGGCCCACCCAATGAGGACAGCCACAGTAGACCCCACTGGAGAAACGGGAATGGGCCGCAGAGCCTACCGCTGACACGGGTCCCGACAGCCACCAGCATTGACAGGGATGAGTGGTGAGTATAGAGGCTCTCCACATTACAGATCCGGTGCTACTGACTGATGGGCACAGTGCTGCAGTGTGGAAGGCAACATATTGCGGGCGAATGACTGAGGGGTGGAGGTGGGTTTGGGGGAGTCACGTGGCGGGTGGAGTTGAAGTGCAACTTAGGTCACCATGTAGTCTTGGATTTGGATGGACAAGGGAATATTCATCTTGCTAACACATCTTTTCTCCCCTGCAGAGAATGAATTTTGGAGTACAGTCAGCAATGTTCGCTATCTACCTCAATGCAGCTGCCATTATAGAGACTGGAGGCACGGAGCCTGCTCGGGGAGGACCCTGCACAACAGAACCCTACCCCAGAAGAGCAGGGGCCTGCTGGTGAGACCCCAGTGCTGGTGGTCCAACAGGCCCAGGAAGAGGTACGAAAGAGGCTTCACATCAGGCCGCAAGTATACAATCGCTGCATGTCCTGTGAGGAGCAGCCGGGTCCTGTGTGTCGCCAAAGACTTTGGCTAACCAACCAGAGAGACCCGGCGCCACCTGTGCCACATGGTGCTCTCGTAGGCCATCAAAGTGATGGTCGCCCTTAACTTTTATGCCAGTGGTTAGTGCTACAGTCTCACGGCGCCGAGGTCCCAGGTTCGAACCCGGCTCTGGGTCACTGTCTGTGTGGAGTTTGCACATTCTCCCCGTGTTTGCGTGGGTTTCGCCCCAACAACACAAAGATGTGCTGGTTAGGTGGATTGAACACGCTAAATTGCCCCTTAATTGGAAAAAATGAATTGGGTACTCTAAATTTATAAAAATCAAAAAAAAACTTATGCCTCTGAGTCTTTCCACGGGCCAATCGAGGAACTGTCTGAAATCTCTCAGACATCCACACACAGGTGCATTTGCACTGTGACGGATGCTCTATGCGCCCGGGCAGCTGACTATATTCTTCAGTCTAGACCAGGCACATCAGGAGGCCTGAGCAGCAGGATTCACTGGCATGCCCCAGGTCAAGGGGGTGATTGATGGCACTCATGTCCCCCTATGAGCACCAGCTTATCAGGGGGAGCCCTTCATCAACGACCTCAAGATGTACTTACAATGCCCAGACCGCTCTGGTGGGGTGTCCAATATAGCCCCAGGAGGGTCTCGTAACATCTTGCTGGTCTGCTGCAATATTACGCAGCAGTAGGGGGACATGCTGGAGGAGGAGGAAGAATGCCAGGCCTCATCCAGCGAGGATGGCCAGGAAGAACCAGGCATGGAGCCCGGGCTGGCATGGCAGACCACCAAATATGTACTCCACATACAGGACAACCTCATCTCCAGATTTGCCTACTAGGAGGCCTGGCCACCTAGTAGGCAGCTCACGGACCTGTCCGATCGCTCCATACTCTTTCTCCACCCCCCCGCAACCAAGTGCTGCCCCTTCCCCATAGCCACTCATCCTCCTCTGTCCCGCCTCTCTTCGGTGCATCATCCCTGCCCCTCCTCCCTTCACTGCACGGGACGGAGGATGATGACGACTCACTGTGAGATGAACTCTGGTGCTCCTCATTGTTCGAAAAAGTCGAAGTCCTGCTTTCAGGACCACATTCCACTGTCTGTCCGGGTGATCCCTGCATGTGTGCTGGCCTATCCATCTCACGCGTCCATATATCCTTTGGGTGGTGGGGTTATGGACATGGTAAGCGGTACTCAGTCACTCACTGGGTAAGCTGTCCTGCAAGGCGGTCCCACACCTCTGGACCCGTTACCTACCACTTCTGAGGGTGACCCCAGATTGAATGTTCAAGTGTCCAGGGGGCCCTGCTTTGTGCCATCCTCCAAAATAACCAACATCCCCCACCCGGCATACCCTCTACACCCAGCCCATCCCTCACACCCTTCAGACAGAGAATTGAGGCAGATTGGAATGTTAGTGAAAAGGTATTTAATTATGACTATGTACAATTGTTGAGCCCTGACCCTTACCTCTAACCTATGTGCTGCACCTGTGCCAACTTAACTGGTGTCTAACTTTCTTATCTTACTTGGCCTACCACTCCTAGGTGTGACCGCTAGAGTCATTGATGTTTACAGCATGGAAACAGGCCCTTCGGCCCAGCTTGTCCATGCCCAGCCTCTCCTTATAACTCAGACCATCAGGTCCTGGTAGCATCCTTGTAAATCTCTTCTGCACTGTTTCTAGTTTAACAAGATCCTTCCTATAATAGGGTGACCAGAACTGAATACAGTATTCCATGTGTGGTCTTACCAATGTCTTGTACAACTTCAACAAGACGTCTCAACTCCTGTATTCAATATTCTGACCAATAAAACCTAGCATGCTGAATGCCTTCTTCACCGCCCTGTCCACCTGTGAGAAGCTATGAACCTGTACCCCTAGACCCCTTTGTTCTGTAACTCTTCCCATTCTCTACCATTAACTGAATAAGTCCTGCCCTGATTTGATCTACCAAAATGCATCACCTCACATTTATCCAAATTAAACTCCATCTGCCATTCATCAGCCCACTGGCTCAATTGGTTAAGATCTTGGTGCAATCTAATATAATCCTCTTCACTATCCACTATGCCACAAATCTTGGTGTTATCTGCAAACTTTCTAACCATGCCTCCTACATTCTCATCCAATTCATTAATATATATAAGAAATAACAGTGGACCCAGCACCGATCCCTGAGGCACACCGCTGGTCACAGGCCTCCAGTTTGAAAGACACATGACAGCACATCAGACGTGAAGAAGGCCTGCTGGGTATCTCACTGCCTGACCTGAGATGCTTTTGGTGGCCGACCTCTGGAGAGTCTGAACCTGGATGGGCCTGGCCAACCTTCGGGTGACGAGTTGCCACCCTGTTCTGCCAGATGCCCATGAGATACGCCATTGTCAGATAGGGGAGATTCAGAAGTGCTGTGTTGTTCCAGCAACTTCCCTGCGGGAGGCACCAGAATGGGCCCTTTCACTTCCTCCTTCCTCAGGGTACTCGATGACCTGAAGGCTATTCCATGGGATGGTGTTGAGGCTGGTGTGAGTTCCGGAGGCTCTACCATTACCTGGCACTGCCAGTCCTGGAGGTCTTCTCTCATCTGGAGAACTGAGACTGGGCCATGTCCATCAGGAATGAGTCATATCCCTCACTGCCTCGGATATGTCCCTCTGGGACTGTGTCACATCCCTCTGTGACTGACCCAGTTCAGTCAGTGCCCAGCCAATGTTCTCGATGCCCTCAGCCATGACTCTTTGTGAATGGGCCAAGCTCTGGAGCACCGCAGCAATGTCCATGTGGACCCGATACATGGCGGCCAGTGACTGTCCTGAGCCTCAGCCATCGACCGTTCAGATTGCCCCAAGCCTTGGACGTCATGACACATGGCTGTGACCTTTTGACCTAAGGCTTCACCGCAGACGCTACCCATTCAGTGTTGGCCTGTACACCATGCATTGTCAGCACGATCTCCTGCACCTGAAGGTGGTTGGACTCCTTCAGCTCCACCTGCAGGTGCTGAAAAGTTGCTGACACCCCATCCTGTAAATCCTGGCTCTGTGCCTGCATCTCCACCAGTGATGGGATCATACTTTCAAGAAGCACTACCTGCCTTAACTGCAGCTGCTTCCTGGGATCGACAGCGCTCCGACTGTCCGTTCCCTCTGGTTTCCCCACCTCTACCTGATGTGCTGCAGCATGTGACATGCACACAGAACGTGACCCAAAAGCCTCTTCACTAAAATGCCTCACCAAGGTGATAGTCTGTGCGATGATGGAGGCTGCAGGTGACAGCAGTGATGAGAAGTCGGTGTCTTTCTCGGACCGGTGCTCCGGGGTGTGCTGAGGATGTGGCTGAGGGCAAAGTACCCCAGACGGGTTGGCATCATCTGGAGGTGATCCTGCAAAAGACAAGGCTCGTGGTGAGATCTTGGGAAGGAGTGGTCTGAGGAGAGAGGCGACTCGCTTGCTATTGGGGAGCCACTCTGCATTGGGAGCTGACTTGGTCCTCACATTCCAGCCTCCGTGTCTGAATTGGCCCTCTCCTGCACCTCCCCTGCAACTCCATCGCTCTCTGCTCTGCGGAGGTTAGTGCCCTGAGGTCCAGGATGCCCCCTCTGGTCTTCTCCCACTCTTATCTATTATTTAGAACAGTACAGCACAGAACAGGCCCTCCGGCCCTCGATGTTGTGCCGAGCAATGATCACCCTACTCAAACCCACGTATCCACCCGATATCCATAACCAAACAACCCCCCCTTAACCTTACTTTTTTAGGACACTACGGGCAATTTAGCATGGCCAATCCACCTAACCCGCACATCTTTGGACTGTGGGAGGAAACCGGAGCACCCGGAGGAAACCCACGCACACACGGGGAGGACGTGCAGACTCCACACAGACAGTGACCCAGCCGGGAATCGAACCTGGGACCCTGGAGCTGTGAAGCATTTATGCTAACCACCATGCTACCGTGCTGCCCACTATTATTGGCTGCCTTTTCCCAGGGTACAGATAAAGGGCATGTTGAGACGGATGCAGGTGAGTTACACGGGGGGGGGGGGGGGGGGGGTCTGTAGCTGGTGTCATGTGCAAGGCATCTGGCCAAAGAGGACATTACAGGTGTTGGAGTTTGGTGCAGGGTGGGATGTGAGGGAGATGCAGGCAGATGGGTTTTGATTGGCCTCTATGAAAGTGGGTGTGTGATGTAAGGAGTGAGGGACAGAAGTGATGCCAGGGGAACACAGACTCACCCGAGCTGCCCTCAGGAGGTTGTTCGTCCTCTTTCTGTTCTGTGTGCGGTCCGCCTGGTGAGGCTGGCAGCAATGGCCATCTCCGCCCAAGGTTGGGTAAAGATAGCGGCTGGAGCCTTCTGCCCACCCTGAGGAAGAGGATGTCCCGCCTCTCCTCCACTTCAACCAGCATCCTATTCAGATCATTGTCAAGAGACCGGGGGGGGGGGGGGGGGTGCTCTTCTCTGTGTCATCTTCTTGGCTGGAATGAGAGTGTGTGGGGAGTGGAGTACTTGTAAGCAGCTCCAGCTTGTCAAACTCTCCAGCACCTCTTCCCTCCTGAATTGCTCCACATCTAGCGCCCCCAACGGGAACATGGACCGTATGAAATTCAGTCCTGGCGTCAATACTTAGTCTCCTAAACGGAGAATTTCGGTCAATATCATTTGGACAATAAATCTATTGAGATCTGCTAAATTATGTTGAGGTACAAGTGCCAGGATGTTTCTCTTCTGAATCAAAAAACTCAAAGGAACTGAGTGAGGTAGCACAATTTGCACTGCTTCTGAATAACAACTGACTAAATATCATACCAGATTATATAACAAGGAGATGGTAACCTAAATAACAACAGCTATTGTAATATCTCGTCAAGGCGTGTACCAATAACCTTTCTGAAACTAGCTAAAAACCTTACTCCAGTTATTAGGTCAAACAACAAATGAGATATTGTACACTTAATAATAATAATAATAATTGCTTATTGTCACAAGTAGGCTTCAATGAAGTTACTTTGAAAAGCCCCTAGTTATCACATTCTGGCACCTGTTTGGGGAGGCCGGTACGGGAATTAAACCCGCGCTGCTGGCCTTGTTCTGCATGACAAACCAGCTGTTTAGCCCACTGTGCTAAACCATCCCCTTAATATTCATGAACATCAAGAAAATGTATATACAGTGGTTGAACTTCCTTGAAAAACTCTTCTCATTCAAGGACATTCCAGAATTAGTCTTAAAATTACATGTTTTGGAAGGTTCATGTGAAAGTGTTTCACGTAACACAAGATGAAAGACAAAAGGAATTTTCACCGGTAAGTTTGCATCCATGTGGGTGAGCTAACCTCTTTTCATCTGGAAGCTGACATCAAGTCAGGATCCCAATATCATCAAAACCTTGTCTGGGTTTCTATGGAACAGGATTTAGAGGAAGCAGAAAAAAAATTGGATTTGTTTTATCGTCACGTGTACCAAGATACAGTGAAAAGTATTGTTCTGCATACAATCCAGATCGTTCCATACATGAAAAAAAAACATAGGACATCCATGAATACAACCCCCTTGCATCTGGTGGGTAAGTAATAAAGGTACTTATAAAGCCAATTCAAAACTTCTAATTTCTGGATTCCCAATCAGGCCATCTTTTTCCCAATCTGTCAGAAACTCACTAGGGTCACCAAGATGAGTGCACAACAGAAACAAGTTTCTTCATTTAAACTTACAAACTCTTCAGACTTTGTCCATAGAAACTGAAGACGTCCAGCCATGGCTAAGTGGTAGGCGGACACTTGAAACATTTCCCTTGTAAAGTGCTATCACTGTTTGACGAGTGATTGCCAACCTATTTGAGGGCACCTATCTAGCATCCACTTTTTAAAAAATAAATTTAGAGTACCCAATTTATTTTTTCCAATTAAGGGGCAATTTAGCATGGCCAACTCACCTACCCTGCACATCTTTGGGTAGTGAGGGCGTAACCCACACAAACACGGGAGAATGTGCAAACCACACAGACAGTGACCCAGAGCCCGGATCGGCAGCATCCACTTTGCCAAATTCCCAAAGAATCTATGTTTCCACAAGATCACCTCTCATTTTTCTAAAACTCCAATGAGTATAAGCCTAACGTAGTCAACCTTTCATAAGAATCAGCTGAGGAAACATTCGAGTGAAACTTCTCTGAACTGCTTCCAATGCAATGACTGAATGGTTTCCTCCTTTTAACTCAATTGTTCTTGCGTTCCTGCTCCATTGCATTGTCCTTTCTCTTTAACTTACCAAATCTCTCCTCATGGGATCCCCTGCCACCCTCATTATTTAGTTTAAAGACCTCTCTACAGCCCTCATTATACAATTTGACATTGTCACAGTACTGTTCAGGTGAAGACTGCCCCAATGAAACAACTTCCTCTGTCTCCAGTACAGGTGCCAGTACTCCATGAATTGAAACTGATTTACATGCAAGCACACAAAATAGGAGCAGCAGTAGGACATTTTGACCATGGAGCTTCCTCTGCCATTAAATAAGATTGTCGTTGTCTCTTATGATCTGCTGCCCCATCTATGTTGAGGGTCTCAATGCAGACCTCAAAGTCTTTATGCTACCGATGCTGCGCAAAATATTGAGAACGATGAGGGTTCCGGTTCATCACAGTTACATTAAGTTTATTACTAACAACAAATATATACAGTTCTGCACAGGCCTTGATCTAGCCTAGGTATGAACAGTTACACAGGCCGATTACTTGATGATATGCCTGACTCATGAGGGCAAATGCTTCAGCTCGTCTGACTCCATCCACATGCTGAGAGAGACGATATGCACAGTTTGGCTTGGATCTGTACACTGGTGTATTACTGGTATCTTTCACGTCATTATAAGAACATAAGAACTAGGAGCAGGAGTAGGCCATCTGGCCCCTCGAGCCTGCTCCGCTATTCAATGAGATCATGGCTGATCTTTTGAGGACTCGGCTCCACTACCCGGCCCGAACACAATAATCCTTTATTCTTCAAAAAACTACCTACCTTTACCTTAAAAACATTTAATGAAGGAGCCTCAACTGCTTCACTGGGCAAGGAATTCCATAGATTCACAACCCTTTGGGTGAAGATGTTCCTCCTAAGATCAGTCCTAAATCTACTTCCCCTTATTTTGAGACTATGCCCCCGAGTTCTGCTTTCACCCGCCAGTGGAAACAACCTGCCCACATCTATCCTATCTATTCCCTTCATAATTTTACATGTTTCTATAAGATCCCCCCCCCCCCCCCCCCCCCCCCCCCGCATGCTTCTAAATTCCAACGAGTACAGTCTCAGTCTACTCAACCTCTCCTCGTAATCCAACCACTTCAGCTCTGGGATTAACCTAGTGAGCCTCCTCTGCACACCCTCCAGCGCCAGTACGTCCTTTTTCAGGGAAGGATTATATGTTTATGTTTTGCGGAACAAGCCCTAGATCAGTCATTTGTGTTGGATTTCTGTGAAAACCTTCTTTGGGTGAGTTTTGTACTTCTGATTTGTTGCATTTGCAACACATTTTTGGCCAATGCATTTTGGTGCAGCATAGCTTGCACATTTCAAAATATGCTGGACATTGGTAAGTATGTAGGGTTTGGATCTTTTTAACACTGCAATGAAATTACTGTGAAAATCCCTAGTCGCCACACTCCGGCATCTGTTCGGGAACACAGAGGGAGAATTCATAATGTCCAAATTACCGAGCAGCACGTCTTTCGGGACATGTGGGAGGAAGCCCACACAGTTATGGGGAAAAGTGCAGACTCCGCAAAGTCAGTGACCCAAGCCGGGAATCGAAGCTGTGACTCTGGCGCTGTGAACCCACAGTGCTAACCAATGTGCTAATGTGCCGCCCTAACATGTGGCGCAGTGACATTTCCTCAGAATTTTCCAAAGTTAAAAGTTGGGGCGCGATTCTCTGCCCCCACGACGGGTCGGAGAATAGCGGGAGGGCCTTCCCAACATTTTTCCTGACCTCCCGCTATTCTCCCCCCCACGGCCGCCCCACGACACGAATCGCTGCTCGCCGTTTTTTACAGCGAGCAGCGATTCTCCCCTAGCCGATGGGCCGATTTCCATGGCCTTTACGGCCGTTTTCACGAACTCCAACACACCTGCTCTCACAGTTCGTGAAAACGGCCGCAAAGTGCCGTTCTGGAGAACCATGCCACCGATTGGCACGGCCGTGCCAAGGGTGGCATAGGCCCGCGATCGGTGCCCACCGATCGCAGGCAGCGGGTCCGAACCCCGCGCACTCTTTGTTCCTCCGCCGCCCCGCTGGATCAGTCCGCGGGGCGGCTAAGGGGCATAACGGCCCGCGCATGCGTGGGTTTCACGCATATGCGTGATGACGTCATCCGCGCATGTGCGGATTGGAGCCGTCCAATCCGCGCATGCGCGGCTGACGTCATCGTTTGCGTCAGCCGCCGTTAACCTTGGCGCGCGGGCTTAGCGAAGTTCGCTAAGCCTGCGATGCCGAGGTTCACGGGGCCCCGCTGCTAGCACCGACTGGGGAGCAGAATCGGGTCCCGGGAGGGGGCGCGGAGGCTGCCGTGAAATACGGCCAGTTTCACGGCAGCCTTCACGGCTCTCCGCATTTGCGGAGAATCGCACCCTTGGTTTCTCGTCCGGAATCCCATAACAAATGGGGGTTCCTGGTTAGACACATATTGAATTCGAAAGTATCAAACAAAATAGTTGTGATAGGTGGATAAAGGCCTTAAAAATAAACCAAACGTATGAAGCTCTTAGGGAAATTATTATTCTGGAGGAATTTAAAGATTCACTTCCTGCAGTAGTGACAACTCCTGTGGAAGACTGCGAGACAGGCAACAGAAATGGCAGCGCTTTTGAATGAATTCCTAAATCAAGGTTTGGTTTTCGGCATCACTTTCAGTCTGAAGGTTAGAAACTGGGGAAATAAAAAATCCACAGATGGTCAATGCAAAGAAGATATAGTTGGAGATATAACAGATTTTGTTTCAGGTTAAAAAGAAAACTTATGAAAATGTAAGAAAGATAAGAAAACTCATTGTAATAAAATTGGCCACGCAAAGTCGCGTTGTTGGTGGCTTAATAAAAGTACTGGGAAGGAAGACTTTAAAATAGGATAAACCAGTGGGGTTTATTAAATGGTGAAATAAATCATGGTTGCAGCTGAAGAAGTGCAAAAGTGTGCACAGCAATTTAGAGGTTAGTTAATACACAGGTGTCAGATCTTCTTAAATATTTTATTTGTGAGGGTACGGTTTAATCATGTACAAGGTGGAGTAGGTAAGGAGGTTAAAGTCTTCATGGATACAAGAGCATGTCAGTCTTTAATGGCGTGAGAAGGAATAGTGCCAGAAAAGATGTCAATATGTGGAATTAAGGATGAAGTGAGTAGTATTCCACTATGTAAGGTAAGGTTAGAGAGTCCAGTGAAAAATGAAGTGGTCGTAGGAGTAATAGAGAAATTACCTTTTTCAGCGTTATAGTTTATCCTGGGAATGATACCGCTGGATCACAGGTAGGAGTGATGCCTACTGGGGTTGAAAAGCTGGTGAAAAGTCGAACTGAGGTATCACAAGAAGCAATTCCTGGGGTGTTTCCAGATTGTGTCGTAACAACATCACAAAGCCACAGGTTGGGACAGGAGGAGGAGAAACCAAAGGGTAACAATAGGGAGGCTGAGGTTCAGTTATCAGGAATAATCTTTGATCAGGTTGTTCATAAAGGCCAAGAGCAGGTGGAGGATGAAGCTGTTATCGTTAGTTCAGGAAAGTTGGTAGAGTTACAGCGGTAAGGAAAACTCAGGCATTAACACAAAAACATTTTTATTGACCTGGACTGCATAAGGATGTAGTTGACTTTTGCCATACATGTCAGGTGGCAGGAAAACAACCTCAAACAGTAATCAAACTCTTAATACCCATTCCAGCATTTGACAAACCTTTTACTCGGGTCCTAATTGATTGGCGTGGTAACCCATCCTGAGATAATACGTTGGAATCAGAATTTATTAACTATAATGGATGTGTCTACTAGATTTGCAGAGGCTATTCCATTACAAACTATTACATCTAAGAGGGTAGTAGAGGAGTTCATCAAATTCTTCACCAGAACGGTGCTCCCATGAGAAATCCAATCAGACCAGGGATCAAATTTTATGTCAGCGTTATTCAGGAAGTTATGGATAGCATAGGGGTAAAGCAATTTAAATCAACTGTATCATCCAGAATCACAAGGAGCATTGGAAAGGTGGCACAAAATGTTGAAGACCATGTTGAGGGCCTATTGTCAAGATTATCCAGAGGATTGGGATGAAGGAATTCTATTGGTACTATTTGCAATTAGGGATGCACCTAATGAATCAACTAAATTCAGTCTTGAGATAAGAGGACCCCTTAAATTAATTAAGGAGAAATTGGTGAGTTAAGAGTTCTGAGATTACAGTTTGGACTATGTCCCAAACTTTAGGGAGACATTAAATAGGGCTGGTGAGTTGGCTAGAAAGCATTTCAAAGTATTACAGCTTGTGATTAAAAGAGAGGTAGATAAGAAATCAAAAGTCTTAGCTTTGTCAGTGGAGAGAAAGTATTAGTGTTACTACTGGGGTAGGGGTAGTTGACCTCTTAGTGTCCAATTGAAAGAAAATTGAGTGAGGTGAATTATGTGATAACGTCAGAAAGAAGGAAAGCTCACGAAGTGTGTCATGTTAATATGCTCAAAGGGTATTTTGATAGGGAAGGAAAGCAGGAGGATGTGTTATTAGTTATAACGCAGAAAGAAGAGATAAATCCAGAAGATTCTGAATTGGACATTCCTCAAATTAAATTGGACAATGAGGAAATAATAAAAATTGGGATAAATTACTGAGTTGCCTTCTGGAGGAAAATCAATGTGACCTGAAAGAGCTATTACAATCACATGTAGGAGAGTTTGTGAATGAATGTCCCACATCATTTCCTGGAGTAGAGTCTGCTAGATGCCCCTGAACGACAGGAACTACTTCCTGTCGAAGTGCCACAGCAGCATTTCCTTTGCTGTGCGATCTGGAAACTTAGCTGCTGCAGAGTTATGGTGTAGACTAATGTGGTCTTTGTGTCTGCAAATGGCTCTGCCATTAGTTAGTTTCGTGATTACAGATACTGGACCACTTTGGTTCAGAATAACTCCAGGCATCCATCGTTAGGTACTGCCGAAATTCCTTGTATAGACAGTCGTTTGGTTTGAAATGCCTCTTTCGCACGGTAGTCATGTCTCTCCTCTGCGTTTCCTGTCATATAAGACCATATGAGCAGAATTAGGCCATTTAGCCCATCGAGGCTGCTCTGCTATTCAGTCATGGCTGAGAAGCTCCTATCTTCTCCCCATAACCCCTGATCCCCTTATTTATCTATCTATGTCTCCTTCCCACTCTCGCTTTGATGTCTGGATGTAACAGATCCAGGGGAAACTTTGGCTTCCTACCCATCAGCGTCTCAGCAGGTGAAAGTCCTGTTATCATTTGTGGTGTGGTACATATTGGAATAAGAACTATGAGAGCTTAGTTCCCAAAGTACCGCCAGTCATTCTCTTCAATCCTCCTTTCAGTGTCTGTACAACTCATTCTACTAAACTATTCGACACTGGATAAAAATGAGCAGTACGTACTCATGGTGTATTCTATTTCTTTGCATAAACTCATGGAACAAATCACTCGTAAATGTTGTCCTGTTATCTGAAACAAGAGAATCCATTAAGACAGGAGTTGCACAACTTGGCGTAGCTTCTCTATTATAATGGGAGGCATGATGTTGCTCATGATTATTTTTTTCTAACCATTTAGAATGCGCATCCATTAAAATGAACATGTTGCCGCGATTTCTGTTTATTTTTCAATGCCTGCCAATTTTCCTGGCAAAGGCTTTTCTCAGAGCGATTGAGGGAAGGATTACCTCGTTCATATGGGGAGAGAAGGTGGCGAGAGTTAGAAAGTTGCTGCTACAGAGGGGAAGGCAGGCAGGGGGTTTGGGTCTTCCGAACCTGATGTATTACTACTGGGCGGCGAATGTGGACAAGGTGTGGAGCTGGGCCAGAGAGGTTGATTCCCAGTGGGTCAGAATGGAGGAGAGTTTGTGCAGAGGGTCGGGATTGAAAGCACTAGCTACAACGCCGCTCCCGATAGTCCCAGGGAAATACTCAGGGAGTCCGGTAATAATAGCTTCATTGGGAATTTGGAGGCAGTTTCGCCAACACTTCGGGTTGGGGGCAGGGTCAAGGGAAATGCCGATTCGGGGGAACCACAGATTTGAGCCAGGGAGGTGGGATGGAAATTTTCGGACATGGGAGGAGAAGGGGATTAAGACGCTAAAAGATTTGTTTCTTAGGGGTCGGTTTGCAGGATTGAAGGAGCTGGAAACGGAGTATGGGCTGGAGCAGGGGGAAATGTTTAGATACATGCAGGTTCGAGATTTTTCCAGAAAGGAGATACAGAGCTTCCCGGTGGAGCCGGCCTCCACATTGCTGGAGGAGGTGCTGACGACAGGGGGACTGGAGAAGGGGGTAGTGTCAGCGGTTTACGGATCTTTTTTGGAAGAGAAGGCACCACGGAAAGGAATCAAAGCAAAGTGGGAGGAAGATTGGGAGAGGATATGGAGGAGGGGGTTTGGTGCGAGGTGCTCTGGAGAGTGAATGCCTCCACCTCGTGCGCAAGGTTGAGGGTGATGCAGCTGAAGGTGGTATGCCTCCACCTCATGAGGGCAAGGTTGAGCCGATTCTTTGAAGGAGTGGAGGATGTGGGTGGGGGTGCCGCTAATCACGTTCATATGTTTTGGTCCTGTCCAAAGCAAGAGGATTACTGGAAGGAGGTTTTTAAGGTAATTTCTAAAGTGGTGCACGTGAAACTGGACCCGGGACCCCGGGAGGCCATAGTAGGGGTGCTGGACCAGCCAGGGTTGAAAACGGGTGCGGAGGCAGATGTTGTAACCTTCGCTTCGTTGATCGCACGAAGGCGGATTCTGATGGATTGGAAAGCAACCTCTCCACCCTGTGCCCTGGCATGGCGCGGGTACCTGTTGGAATTCTTGACTCTTGAGAAGGTTAAGTTTGAACTGAGGGGAAGGATGGGGGGGGGGGTTCTATAATTCATGGGCATTATTCATTAAGCACTTTCAAGAACTGGATAACATCGAACATTAGTTGGGGCGTGTGGGTGGGAGGGTTTGGGGGAGGCGGACTCTGTGTGTTAATGGCGACTATGGGTGATCCCTAATTCTTTTTGTCATTTGTTTGTGTGAACATGCGGGCTAATTTTGGAGTTCGGTGGGAGGATGGGATAGTTATTGATATGGGGATTGACATATTTGTTACTGATTATTGTTTATTGTTGGTGGGTAAAAATTGGGAGAAAATGTGAAAAATGAGAATAAAAATATTTTTAAAAAAAGAATGAGTATCCATGATGACTAAAAACACATGATCCATAAAGGCCTTCTATGGCCAAGCTGGTTCTGTATCCATCTTGCCAGCTCACCACTCCCATGTGACTTAACCTTCTGTACCAGTCTGCCATGAGGGACCTTGTCAAAGGCCTTACTGAAGTCCATATAGACAACATCCACTGCCCTACATTCATCAGTCATCTATGTCACTTCCTCTGGACTCGCTAAAAAAGACTCATCAATAACTTGTGGGATGTACATGCGGTGAATAGCCGCCCATGAAGGTACTGATGAAATTGTTTCACTGCAAAAATGATGGCTAAACCTCCCTTGTCTAGTTGCGAATATCCCTCTTCCACTGAGATCAGTGTGCATGGTGCAAATCCAATGGGTTTTTCTGACCCGTAATCCATTAAATGAGAGAGTACTGCCCCGACTCCGTAACTTGAGGTGGACCATGACAGAATGAGATCTCGGTCCTGATCAAAGTGAATCATCTGATTACTGATAGTAGCAACATCTTCACATCCTTGGAAGCTTTCTCTTGCGTAGACCCCACTTCCATTTTGTCTCTTTGTGAAGCAGCAGGTACAGTGGTGAAAACACTTGAAAGTTCTGGCAGAAACTTCCCGCAGTAGTTCACTAAGCCAAGAAATGATCTGTGCTTGGACACTTCCTTGGGATTTGGAGCTTCCTTGTTAGCTCGAACCTTTTCCTCCACAGAGAACAAACCTTGCACTGTGATTATATGACCCAAATATTCCTGTGTCAGGAAGGTGCACTTTCTGCAACAGATGCAGATCTGCCTCTGAAAATCTCTTCAACACTTGATCCAGGTTGTTGATGTGCTCCTCCTCAATTCTCCCTGTGATCAGGATATCATTCAAATGGCCCAAAGGGGCTGGTTTAGCACAGTGGGCTAAACAGCTGGCTTGTAATGCAGAACAAGGCAGCAGCGCGGGTTCAATTCCCATACCGGGAGCCCCTGAACAGGTGCCGGAATGTGGCGACTAGAGGCTTTTCACAGTATCTTTATTGAAACCTACTTGTGACAATAAGCGATTATTATTATTATTATTATTAATAAAAAATACTGCCACATGGGGAATCCCATGCAACAGATTGTCCATTGTCCTTTGGAAATCGTCGGATTGGAAAACATCCCAAAAACCTGATGGTTTTATTTGAACAAACCTTTGTGGGTTTTGATTGTGACATATTGCTTTGAGCCCTCCTCTGACAGAGAGCTGCTGGTGGGCTTACTCAGGTCAAGTTTTGAAAATGTCTTGCCTCCTGCAACGGGTAAGCATCCAGCATTGAAACCTGATTAATGGTAAGTTTGTAATCCCCACATATGCGCACAGTACCATCATGTTTAAGAACGGGTACAACTCGAGCTGCCCAACGTGAAACCTGAATGGGCTCAATGATTCCAAGCCTTTACTGACACTTCAACTCCTCCTTCACTTTGTCTTTCATGGCATAGGGGCCTGTCCTGGGTTTGAAAAAGCGAGGAGTAGCCTGAGAATCTATGAACAACTTAACTGTAATGCCCTGAAATATACCCAGTTCGTCTTTAAAAACCTAAGGATATTTGTGAATGACATCCTCTGTCACCCTTGTGTGCTTTATCTCACCCCAGTTCCACTGAATTTTCTTGAACCAGTCACGCCTGTGTAAACTATGTCCATGCCCTTTTACTACCATCTTGGCGGTTATATGGAATGTCTACCTCTAACGCTACAAGTAAGGATATGGTCTTGCAGTGTGCACCTGAAGGTTGATTCCTGCCTGAATAAGGGCTGGTACCTGCTTAGAGCCCAAAATCTTCCTGATCTTCTCACTGTTGTCAGATGCAGAGGTCCCTGTGTCCATTTCCAACTTAATCTTTTGTCCATCGACCTCCACTGGAGCATAGATAGGCTCCGTGTGCCTCACTTGCTGTTGTAGGAGGATTCCTATTCCTGCTTTGTGCTTTCCAGTTTGTACTTAGCAGATTGTGGCTTCTTTGAATTTGAATTTCCTTGTCCAAGCCTTTGAGTTGGTCTTAGCACTCCTGCACTTTTTAACCAAATGTCCCTTTTTCTAGCCCATTGCATTAACCACTCGGCCATGACTACATGCACTTAAATGTCCCTTTTTGTTGCAATTGTGACATACAACATCCATGAATTTGCAATGATTTGCATAGTGTGTGCTTCCACACTGCTTTCACCTTTTTATTTGCTGGCTCTTTTCTTACTTGATGCACTGCTGTGCCCTACCACTGATTTTTTAAATATACTTTGCATTGTTGGCAGCCATTTCAGTGCCCTGAGAAACCCTCAGTGCCTTCTTGAAGGCTGGTGTGGCTTCTCTCAACAAACAATGCTGTATGCTATCTTCAATAATGCCACAGACTAATCTGTACCAGAGCATGTCCTCTAATACTGCCCCAAACTCACAATGATCAGAGAGTTGATGCTATTCAGCCACAAAGGCAGTTCCCAACTGTCCTGCCTTACAAAAATGACTATGGGACTTAAAATGTTGGACAATCACTGAGGGCTTAGGATGGTGGTGATTCTGAACAAGCACAACTAACTCAGCAAATTAAATGTGCCCCAGTTTGCGTGATGTTGCTAAATTCAACATCAGCTTGTAGGTTTTTGCCCCACACACACTCAGGATAATTGAGCACAGTTTGGCCTAATCGGTTGTTCCATTTTCCAGGAGAAATGTCCGAACCTTTCCACAAATTGGGTCCAGTCCTCATGCACCTCCACAAACTCACTGATAGTCCCGAACATAGCCATGGGTGCTGACTCGTACTTTGTCAGTAAACTCATGAAAACCTGCTGGTTAGAGCTCTCAACCACTGTTGAGGTTGCAAACGAGATATTGGCTGTACAAGGCTTTGTATTGCCAATGCTTGCCAAAAGTATGTCCTGTTTAATCCTCTTCGCCAAAAAGACGTGATAACTTGACCACAAAAAGGTAGCACAACACACTGAATCTTCTTTACTTACAAAAATATCAAAATAACAGTACAGCATGGATTCACAAACTAGCAGCAGTTATACACAACTGCACAAGCTCCTCATGGCGAATACTGAAATCCACGCAAGCTCGCACTACCAATGATATCACTCAAGCATGCTCAACTTGCCAAAGACATCCATACATATAATCAAAGAGGAAGATGCTTATTTTAACACCCTACAACAAGAAGCAATGGGGACAAAAGGAGAGAGGTTGTACTGAACCATTGTAAAGCCGTGGTTCGCCACAACTAGAGTGATGCACTTAGTTCTGGACAACATACTTCAGGAAGAGTGTGAAAGTCCTTGAGGGGCTGCAGAGACTGGTTCCAGGGATCAGTGAATTCAGCTACATGATTACATTGGAGATGATGGGTTTCTTCTCCTTGGTGTAAAGGAGGTTGAGGGTAGATCTGATACATATGTACAAGATTATGAAAGGTTTAGATAAGGTAGACAAAAAGTGCTGTTCCCATTGGCTGATGGTACAAGGACTAAAGGATCACAGATTTAAAGATTTGGGTAAGAGATGCAGGCAGACTGCAAGGAAGGAAGTTTTTGTGTAGCAAGTGGTAATGATCTGCAACTTGTTGCCTTTGAAGGTAGTAGAAGCAGAAGTGATAAATGATTTCAAAAGGAATTTGGATGGGTACTTAAGAAATATACTTGCAGGTCTACTGCGATGAAGTGGGGAAATGAGACTGATTGGATTGCTCGACAGACAGTTGGAATAACCTCCTTCTGTGCAGTAATGCGTTTATGGACAGGATTATCCGCCTCAAGGATTGAGTGCGGTGAGGGGCAAAAAAAAGTGCCTTTTTCTCCCCGGCCATAATGGCATGTGTTTGCGCCCGATTGTCCACCTCTCACCTCACTAAATATGCATCACCTGAAAACACACCATTTCACCAGTGGACTATTTCCCTGCCTGCCTCACTCCGGATGCCATATTTAAACCACACTCTATCCTCGGGATGGCCAGCAGAGGTGCAACAAGGTCACCAGCCCGGCCTGGAGTTGTCTGTGGTGATGAGCGCCAACTCTGCCCACAGGAGAACCAAGATACACTGCTGCAAATAGGTGAATGATCTCATCCGCACAGCCACAACCTTCTCATCCCTCTCAGCTCACACTCTCACAAGCCCTTCACACATTCGAAGTATGACAGTCCACAGGGATCTCACACACTACCAGTACAAGGGACATTACCATTCACTCTCCTACTGTTATGGGAGCGGCGTTTTGAGAACCCCAAAATGTATCATGGAGTTCAACCAACCTCTCCCTTTCATGTATTGTTGCTTTTGAAGCACACGGCTTGGTCTCCAGGTGTGGTATTACAATTATGGACACGTGGGTTTTTAAACACAAAACAATGTTTATTCCATGAATTCAGCTTAACCTTTTTAAATAAACATTGGATCACTTACCACCCCTTACTTCAAAGATAACCCCAAAAATAATACAACACTAAATAATCCCTCAAAATGTTCCTTCAAACCTCCAAAAGACTTAACACCTTTAAACAGAAACACATCAGGTTAAAGACATTACTATTATGAGTTTAAATCACCCAAATGATTCAGAGATAGTCTTTCCTGGCAGAGATCACTGCAAATCCAGCTTACTGCAAACACAGACACACCCAAGCTCTTTTCCTCAAAACTGAAACTAAAAGCAGAAGTGAGCTCAGCACCCCCACCCTCTGACATCACTTCAGTAATATGAGCTGCTCCATTTCTTAAAGGTACATTGCTTAAACATCCATTTCTTAAAGGTACTCTCACATGACACTACACACACCCTGACATCTCCATCTGGCTCGCATCCTGTGCAGCTTGCATTCTCATCTTGCTCACGGCTCCACTCAGCACCCATACAGGCAGGCATCCTTATGGTCTGCCTCAACATGTTTCCTGCTCACACTCTCTCCATCTTTCTTCATGCAGGCCAAGTTCACCCACAATAAAAGGGAGAGGTCCCAGATCGATGGTGGTATGCCAGCGATCAGGGCCCTCACCCAATATGAAGAGCATGCAGTACACCAGGCTGAAGAGGGGCTGGACCGTGCAGGCAGCGGCAGTGAGGATCATGAACTAGCTGATCTTTCAGCTGGTGAGACTGTGAATGCAATGTTATGTCTTGGGGTCTATGGCCATACATTAATTATCTCTACTCTTTCATAGGCACAACAGCCAAGTGCCCCACGGACACTGGAGCCAGTCCCAAAGATGCCTCCAATGAGGAACCTGGGGACTCACTTGAGGACTCACAGGGCTCACACACACCCTCCACTTGCACAGAAACACACACCACAGTGGGATCTATATCTAGAGCAGGCTCGGTTTCAAAATCAGGTGAGCACAGCGCAGATTCTGGTCCACAGCAGGCAGAGGCAGGGACATCCAAGGTCACTCAGAAGATTGCTGGAGCCAGTCCAATGATGAGCCTGTGGACTCAGTCATAATGCAGGTGTTAGAGCTGCAGCAGCAGTCATGGGAATATCAGGCAGGTTATCAGCTGCTTTCCACAGATGGCAACGTACGACGGAAGAGTCTGCACTTTTCAGCTGATAGCCCCTCTCCTGCAGAGCTGCAGATGTGTGAGGAGCAGTATGTTGCTGCTCCTGATGATGCTGGTCATCTTGGACCTCATCTGAGGTCCAAAGTCACACAACATAAGCAGCATCCATGCTAACCTGATAGATCCCAGCTTTAGAGTGCAGATTGGACTACACAACTGTCAAAGTAAATTCTCAACAAAGCCTTTCACACCAGCAGGCAATAAAGCTGCCATTAGCTTTCAGTATTTATTGGCATATATACCTGTCAAATCTTCATCCCCTTTAACTGCCGCCGTGTTCTCACCTTGCTTTTGCTGGCGAGTTACAGGAAGCCAAGGAAACCCGTGGTCCCACACTTAAATTGCAAAAGCCACATTAATATCACTGTAATTGACCAACTACCATGTTCAAATTGGCAATCCACCTCTCCCGAGGAGGTTGCTTGCATGCAGCCGAAAGTGCTACAATTAAATACAGAAGTTAGCGGGTTGGAGCCAGCTTCCTGCTATGCTGTCAATTTCCCCAGTTTTAAGGCCTCACCTGCTCCCATACCAACAGGATCCCTACACATTATAATTCAACCCTATGTGACAGAGACCAAGTAGATTTTGAAAAGTGACAAGGAAAGTGTCAAATCCATTGTGAAAAAAAACATTAAGTGAGATTAATGGTCATTGTCAGAGCTTGTTACTCGAATACTGCTGTCATCCTTGTATTTCAGCTACAAGTAATTTTCAGCATATTTGTGAAATTCTCATCATGTTTGTGAATGTTCTTTAGATCAAAACTTGATTTTTTTTTCTTCATTTTGCAATGATAAGGATACCAGGGGCTGGATCCTTTTGCAACCCGACACCCCCCCACCCCACCCGGACCGGGTGTGTTTTTAAAACTAGGATATGGAGCCCCCTACCTTCCTACCCACCCCAATCCAGTACAGTAGGTGGTAAGGTGCCACTAGCCTGCCCACCCTGAAACCCATTGTGTCCCTTTAGGAACTCAATGGGCTGCACTGGCCAGTAGGCAGTTGAGAGTGAAGAGGCTGGTTTTTCATCGGATTTGGTGAAAGGGAGGGAAAGAAAGAACGATAGATACATCGTGTGAGGAGGCGTCGTGTGCACATCCCCCCCGCAAAGATTGCTGCCCCCGCCTGGCTCCAAAGCCCACCCCACTCCCTCGGGTGTCCAGTCCCTCCCCTGCCTAAAATCCCGCGTGAATGCATCTCAATGTAAACCGATTAGTTTACAGATGTGGGCTATGTCAGATTCAAGTGCAAAATGAAAAGATGGTAAAGCAGTAAACATGTGAAATAGTCTTTACTCAATTTGTTTGTACCATACAATGGCCTGATCTTGTAAAAGGCCTAGGTTTTGCACTGAAAAATATCGGAAGTTAGAAAATCTCTAACCCTTTTCTGCTCAGTGTGCTGTTTTCAAACCTGCACGACACAGTTCTCCATGCCGTTGATGTAATGACACATACTTTCAAACAGTGTTTTCATGTTGCAGTGTGAAATCCAGGAGCTTCTTTATGGCCTTTACAGCATTGGTGAGGGAAAGAGGTGGGCAAGCAGGCAGACATTCATTGGCTCTTCAATAACATCAAGCAGCTCAGGTTCCCCAGTTGAAGAATGTACAGCTTCTACTATTGTTTCATCTGTCAGATCTGTTATGGGCCAGTGTTTATAAAAATCTAAAGTATATCATGGAGTTCACCTGACCTACAACTGTTTATTGAATTTGGCTAGGATGAGCACAAGAGCCTGCCTTTCAGGTGTTATTCAACATACTTCTTAGGCGCTTTTAATTTTTTAAAAAATGAGCTTTATTCAAAGAATTTAATTAACATTTTTATAAACCCACACAGTAAGAATTAATATCAACTATAAACATAAAGACCCCACACAGCTACAGTACTCTATGTATAACCCTTAATGACTTCCCCCTTAACTGTTCCAATTCAATAACAAAATCCAAGTAAAACCAGAAACCCCTTTTCAAAAAGGCGTGGCCTAGCACACGGTATTCTTACTGGTATAAGACTTGTTTTTGATACTCTGTTCCCCTTCTCAAGCAGCAGATTCGAATTCCTTTCAGAAAACAATTATCTGTTTTAAGTTATCAAGCAGTCAGGAAACAGCTTTTAAAATAAAGATTGATAGAAACACTTATTTCAACCTGTGCAGTTCAAACCAGTCCAAACTCAGAACAAAAGTAAAAACTCACAGAACCACAGCCCAGCTCCACCCACACAATGACATCACTGAAGCCATGTGATAAGACAAAAACATTTCTGAAAGGGATACTCCCATGACAGTTCCTTTGTGTATTGCACAGCATTACCCATCTCCGTGTAGGTTTCCATGGTTGTTCAACTCCCTACTTTCAATTCCCCTTGCAATAAAATTGGGTGGGAGGGTGAGTTGTGAAGCCGATGCAGAGATGCTTCGGGGCCTTCCAGTGGTGCTGATGTGCTGAGCAGTCGCACGATCGGTGGCTCTCCTTTGGGATCTTCAACCTATACCCTTTTAGCCTGTAAATTGGACGCCAAAATAACAAAAAAAACACCCTCATCCTAAATTAACAGGCAACCAAGGAAATGCCGGCAAACCAGCAACAAACTTGAAAAAACAGCAAAAGTATGAGCCAGGAGAGGAAGATACAAACCTCAGACACACGGAGCGAGACGGAGCAGAGCACAATGGACCGAGCGAGTTCATCAACGCGGACGTTGACCCACCCATCAACGGAGCAGTGGATGGAGCTTCTATCAATAAGAGCTCCAAAAGCACAGGACTCCATCAAGGAGGACCTCGTGGTTGTCGTGAGATCAGCCATAGAGACAACTTTGACCCCTTCAAAGAGGCGCTGGAAAGGATGGAATGGAGACTGGAGACCAAGGTGGAGACAGTGCGGATCCTGGAGAGAGCATCCAACACCCAGAGCAATCGAATCACTGCACTTGGGGAGAAGTCGCAAGGTTGGTAACTACCACCAGAGAGTGGTACTGCAAAGCATTCTTGGAGAAATCAGTGCAGTCACCACAACTTGGAAGGGGATTGAGGAAGGGAGCAAATTTGGCGCTAATTCGGGGAGGAGGAGCTTCTCTTTTCAAAAAAATATTTTTATTCTCCTTTTTCACATTTTTCCAAAATTTACAGCCAACAACAAACAATAATCTGTAACGAATGCAATGTCAATTACCATATCAATCACAATGATCCCATCCTCCTAAACATTAGCCCACACGTGAACATCAGCAAATGACAAAAAGGAATCAGGAATCACCCATAGTCACCATTAACACATACAGTCCCCACCCCACAACCCTCCCAGCATCCCCCCACCAATGTTTGATGTAACCTAATTCTTGAAAGTGCATAATGAATAATGCCCATGAATTGTAGAATCCCTCCATCCTTCCCCTCAGTTCAAATTTGACCTTCTCAAGAGTCAAGAATACCAGCAGGTCCCCCTGCCACGCCAGGGCACAGGATGGAGAGGCTGCTCTCCATCCCAGCAGGATCCGCCTTCGGGCAATTAACTAGGCAAAGGCTACAACATCTGCCTCTGCACCCGTTTCCAACCCCGGCTGGTCCGACACCCCGAATATGGCCTCCCGGGGACCCGGGTCCAGTTTCACGTGCACCATTTAAGAGATTACCCGAAAAACCTCCTTCCAATAATCCTCCAGCTTTGGACAGGACGAAAAGATATGAACGTGGTTTATGAAATTGGTTTGTGACCCCCCCCGCATCATTCACACAAATCATCAACCCCCTAAAAGAGCTGGCTCACCTTCGCCTTTGTAAGGTGCGCTCTATATACCACCTTCAGCTGTATCAGCCCTAACCTCACACACGAGGTAGAGGCATTTACTCTCCGGAGCACCCCACACCAGAAGCCCTCCTCTATACCCTCTCCTAACTCTTCCTCCCACTTTGCCTTGATCCCTTCCAGCAGCACCTTCTCCTACTCCAAAATAACCCGGTAAACCGCCGATACTACCCCTTTCACCAGTCCCCCTGTCATCAGCACCGCCTCCAGCAATGTGGAAGCCGGCTCTACTGGGAAGCTCTGTATCTCCTTTCTGGAAAAGTCTCAAACCTGCATGTATCTAAATATTTCCCCCTGCTACAGCCCATACTTTACTCCCAGCTCCTTCAATCCTGTCAAACCGACCCCCAAGAAACAAATCTTTTAATGTCCTAATTCCTTTCTCCTCCCATCTCCGAAAATTTCCATCCCAATTTCTGGCTCAAATCTATGGGGCGGAATTCTCCGCTCCCGGGAAAACTCGAGAGGGCCATCGTGAACTCGGCCGAGTTTCACGACAGCCTCGGAGGCCGCCCCTCGCCCCCTATTCTCCCCTCCCGGCGGGGCTAGGAGCGGCACTCCGTAAATCTCGGCCGTGGGGGCGTCGCGCCGAGAATGACTCGGCTGGCACGCCTAATGACGTCAGCCGTGCATGCGCAGGTTGGCCGGCTTCAACCCGCGCATGCGCGGCTGACATCATGACACTGACAGCTCGAACCCACGCATGCGTGGTGGCCGTCTTTCCCCTCAGCCGCCCCGCAAGACGTGGCGGCTTGATCTTGCAGGGCGGCAGAGGGGAAATAGTGCGTCCGATTGAGACGCCGGCCCAACGATCGGTGGGCACCGATCGTGGGCCTGTCCCCTCCCGAGCACAGTCGTGGTGCTCATTCCCCACCAGGCCCCCTACAAGCCCCAAACCCGGCATCTCCACACCCGTTTCACGACAGCAGCGACCAGGTGTGGTTGCCGCCGTTGTGAAACGGTCGTGAACGGCAGGCTGCTCGGCCCATCCAGGTCGGAGAATCTCCAGTCGCCGTGAAAACGGCGAGCGGCCATTCTTCCGAGCCGGGGGGGGGGGGGGGGGGGGGCGTGAAATTTGTCTGAGGGCCCTCCCGCGATTCTCCCACGTGGCATGGGGAGCGGAGAATCGCGCCATGGTTCTCCCAAATTGGCATTTCCCTTGACCCTGCCCCCAACCTGAACTGCTGGCAAATCTGCCTCCAAATTCTCAACGAAGCTATCACTACCGGACTCACTAAGTATCTCCCCGGGGCCGTCGGGAGCGGCACAAGAAGCAGCTTCTTATGTATAAATAACTTACCTTGGGGCTTCGCGGCCTAGTCGGCAGGGAGCAGAGTTGCCGCAAACTCAGGAAAGAGGAGCTTTGGAACAGGAAGTATAAATAACTTACCTGTTGGGTATTGGGGACTGGGAAAAAAATCTGAAAAGTGTCATCATAGTAAAGCTGTGGCCTGATTGACTGGCTGGGAATCTGTTCTAAATTTGAAAAACTAGAGTAATTAACAAAGTAGAGGATTAACTAGAAGATTACTGTTTTTAACATTTAACATTTATCGGAGAAATCTAGCGCAAGGGACTGGGATGTCACTGAACGGCTGCAGGGCATTCTGAAGGAGGAAGGTGATAAGGCAGAGGTCATGGTACATGTTCATACCAATGAAATAGGTAGAAAGAGGAATGAAGTCTTGCATCAAGAATTCCAGGGAGTTAGGCAATGGACTAAACAGCAGGACCTCTTGGGTTGTAATCTCTGGATTACTCCCAGTGCCACATGCTAGTGAGTACAGGAAATAAAGAATAGCACAGATGAACGCGTGGCTCAAGAGGTGGTGCAGGAGGGAGGGTTTTAGATTCCTGGACCATTGGGATCATTTTTGGGGAAGGTGGGACCTGTACAAGCGTGAAGTATCAGGTGACTTCAACTTTCCCAAAATTAATTAGGATCGCCATCATGTTAAGGGCTGAGAGTAGAATTCTTAAAACATTTTAGCTCAATATGTAGAGGATCCAACAAGGGATGGTGCCATGCTGGACCTAATTCTGGGGAATGAAACCGGGCAGGTGGTTGATGTGTTGGTGGGGGAGCATTTTAGTGATAGCGATCACAACATGGTTCAATTTAAATCTGTTATGGACAAAGGAATATATAAATTGAAAAAAAGGTTTTGGATTGGGGGAGAGTATAATTTACCAAAATAAGACAGGATCTGGCCAAGGTGGACTGGCAAGAGTTACTTGTGGGGAAATCTACAGAAGTGCAGTGGGGGGCGTTCAAAGATGAAATGGGGAGGGTACAGGCCCAATATGTTCCCTCTAGGGTGATAGGAAGGTGTAATAAACCCAGAGAACCATGGATGACCAGAGACATTTAGGTTACGATGAGAGGGAAAAGAGAGGCTTTTAACAAGTATAAGGCAAATACATCTGCAGGAGCATTAGTGGAGTACAGCATGTACAGGATGGAGCTTAAGAAATGAATTGGGAGAGCAAAGAGGGGATATGGCTGGTAAAAGTAAGGAAAATCCCAAGATATTCTATAAGTATATCAATAACCATGGAAAGAGTAGGGCCCATTGAGGACCAAGGGGGAAATCTGTGCGTGGAGCAAGAGGACATTGGTAGAGTGTTGAGCGAATATTTCATATCTGTCTTCACCCAAGCGAGTGAGAAGGTAACTATGGAAGTGGGGGAGAGAGATTGTGAGGTTTTTGAGCAAATTGTCATAGGGACTGACAAGGTATTGGAGGTATTCCGGGCTTAAAAATGGACAAATCTCCAGGTCCAGATGGATTGCGTCCCAAGCTGCTGTGGGAGGTGAGGGAGGCGATTGCTGGGGCTCTGACCCAAATTTTAATTCCTCTTTGGCCACGAGGGATGTGCCAGAGACTGGAGAACAGCTAATGTGGTCCCGCTATTTAAGAAAGGTTGCAGAGACAAGCCCGGGAACTACAGACTAGTGAGTCTCACGTCAGTGTTTGGGAAACTACTGGAGAAGATTTTGAAGGAGAGAATCTATCTCCACCTGGAGAGGCAAGGTTTGATCAGGAGTAGTCAGCATGGTTTTGTCAGGGAGAGGTCATGCCATCAAATTTGATTGAATTTTTTGAGCATGTAACCAAGTGTGTAGGTGAGGGTACTGCAGCTGATGTAGTTTGCATGTATTTCTGCAAAGCCTTTGACAAGGTCCCACATGGGACACTTATTAGTAAGGCAAATGCACAGGGAATACAGGGTGATTTGAAAAGGTGGATCCATAATTGGCTTAGCGGTAGGAGGCAGAGGGTGATGATAGACGGCTGCTTTTGTGCCTGGAAGTCAGTGACCAGTGGCATACTACAGGGATCGTGCTGGGCCCCCTATTGTTTGTCATTTATATAAATGGCGTAGATGACTAGTGGGGGGTGGGATCAGTACGTTTGCAGCTGACACAAAGATTGGCCGGGTGGTTAACAGTGAGGTTGAGTATTTTGGGTTACAGGAAGCTATAGATGGGATGGTCAAATGGGCGGATTAGTGGCAGATGGAATTTAACCCTGATAAGTGTGAGGTGATGCACTTGGAAGGAGTAATTTGACAAGGAAGGATACTATGAAAGTTCTGACACTGGGAAGTTCCAAAGAACAAAAACCATGGCGTGTTTGTCCATAGATCTCTGACGGCAGAAGGGCAGGTTAATGGGGTGGTGAAAAAGTCATATGGGACACTCGCTTTTATCAATCTGGGGATAGATTACAAAAGCAGGGAGGTCATGGTGGAGTTCTATAGAACTTTGGTGAGGCCCCAGCTGTAGTACAGTACTGCGTGCAACTCTATTCATCACATTATAGGAAGGACCTAATTACACTGGCGGGGGAGCAGAGAAGATTCACCAGAATGTTGCCCAGGATGGAACATTTAAGTTGTAACGAGGGGTTAGGTACGTTTTGGCGCAGCCGTTTTGGCGCCAACCGTTTTGGCGCCGGACGTTTTGGCGTCAACATGAGGGAGGTGTGTTCATCAAATTTAGTAGTCGCACAAACTTTGTTACATTTTGTTTAAAAACCAGTGTTCTTACTCATACATGATACAGTAGTACCCCTTTATAACGCGGGTGTTGGGGTCCAAGACAGCCACCCGCGTTGTATCCGAGCCGCGGATATCCATGATGGGTGTTTTAAATTTATTTAAAAATCTATGCTAGCGCTTCCCATTGTGAGTCTACGGGGGGGCGGGGGGAGAGGTCAGACCCCCGTAGACTCACAATGGGAAGCGCTAGCATAGATTTTTAAATAAATTTAAAACCCCCATCGTGGATCCAATTAAAATTTCAGCGGCCGGCTCACTTTGATCCGGAGAGAAGCTGCTCTCACTGAAATCAGCCGGCCACTGAAATTGACACTGCCGGCTGCTCTCTCCCTCCAATCCAACTTTTAAGTTTTAATGTTTCTGATTGGAGGGAGAGAGCAGCCGGCAGTGTCAATTTCTTTTTATTCCCTCCGGCTTGCCCCCTCTCCCCCCACATCCTCCAACTAGACCCCTCTCCCCCCACATCCTCCGGCTCGCCCCCTCCCCACACCCTCCGGCTCGCCCCCTCTCTTCCCCCGTCCCCCAACACCCGCAGGACCCCCCTCTCTCCCCCAACACACGCAGGGCCCTCCCCTCTCCCCCAACACCCGCCCCCCTCCTCTCCCCCCCAACACCCGCCCCCCTCCTCTCCCCCCAACACCCGCCCCCCTCCTCTCCCCCCCCAACACCCGCCCCCCTCCTCTCCCCCCCAACACCCGCCCCCCTCCTCTCCCCCCCCAACACCCGCCCCCCTCCTCTCCCCCCCAACACCCGCCCCCCTCCTCTCCCCCCCAACACCCGCCCCCCTCCTCTCCCCCCCCAACACCCGCCCCCCTCCTCTCCCCCCCAACACCCGCCCCCCTCCTCTCCCCCCCAACACCCGCCCCCTCCTCTCCCCCGCCAACACCCGCCCCCCTCCTCTCCCCCGCCAACACCCGCCCCCCTCCTCTCCCCCGCCAACACCCCCCCCCTCCTCTCCCCCGCCAACACCCGCCCCCCTCCTCTCCCCCGCCAACACCCGCCCCCCTCCTCTCCCCCGCCAACACCCGCCCCCCTCTTCTCCCCCCCAACACCCGCCCCCCTCTTCTCCCCCCCTCTCTTCTCCCCCCCTCTCTTCTCCCCCCCTCTCTTCTCTCCCCCTCTCTTCTCTCCCCCCCCTCTTCTCTCCCCCCCTCTTCTCCCCCCCCTCTTCTCCCCCCCCTCTTCTCCCCCCCTCTTCTCCCCCCCCTCTTCTCCCCCCCCTTCTCCCCCCCCTCTTCTCCCCCCACCCTTCTCCCCCCCTCTTCTCCCCCCCTCTTCTCCCCCCCTCTTCTCCCCCCCCCTCTTCTCCCCCCCCTCTTCTCCCCCCCCTCTTCTCCCCCCCCTCTTCTCTCCCCCCCTCTTCTCCCCCCCTCTTCTCCCCCCCCCCTCTTCTCCCCCCCCCTCTTCTCCCCCCCTCTTCTCCCCCCCCCTCTTCTCCCCCCCCCTCTTCTCCCCCCCCTCTTCTCCCCCCCCTCTTCTCCCCCCTATTCTCCCCCCCCTCTTCTCCCCCCCCTCTTCTCCCCCCCCTCTTCTCCCCCCCTTCTCCCCCCCCCCTCTTCTCCCCCTCTCTTCTCCCCCCCTCTTCTCCCCCCCTTCTCCCCCCCTCTTCTCCCCCCCCTCTTCTCCCCCCTCTCTTCTCCCCCCCCTCTTCTCCCCCCCTCTTCTCCCCCCCCTCTTCTCCCCCCCCTCTTCTCCCCCCCCCTCTTCTCCCCCCCTCTTCTCCCCCCCAACACCCGCCCCCCCTCTTCTCCCCCCCAACACCCGCCCCCCCTCTTCTCCCCCCCAACACCCGCCCCCCCTCTTCTCCCCCCCAACACCCGCTCCCCCTCTTCTCCCCCCCCCTCGGCAGTGTCAATTTCAGCGGCCGGCTCACTTTGATCCAGAGAGGGAAGCTGCTCTCTCACTGAAGCAATCAGCCGGCCGCTGAAATTGACACTGCCGGCTGCTCTCTCCCTCCAATCAGAAACATTAAAACTTAAAAGTTGGATTGGAGGGAGAGAGCAGTGGGCAGTGTCAATTTCTGCGGCCGGCTGATTGCTTCAGTGAGAGCAGCTTCCCTCTCCGGTTCAAAGTGAGCCGGCCGCTGAAATTGACACAACTGACAGTTCAAAATAGTAAATTGAATGTTTCAACAACAAATACAATAGTTTTCTGAATACAAGAATTTCTGTCGTCTGCGCCCAAACGGCCGCGCCAAATTGGCTGCGCCCAATTGTCCCATGGCGCCCAAACAGCCGCGCCCAATTGTCCCATCCCCGTAACGAGAGGTTGGATAGGCTAGGGTTGCTTTCTCTGGAACAGAGAAGACTGAGAGGTGACCTGATCGAGGTGTACATGATTATGAGGGGTTTGGACAGGGTGGATAGGGAGCAGCTGTTCCCCTTAGTTGAAGGGTCAGTTATGAGGGGACACAAGTTCAAAGTGAGGTGTTGGGAGGTTTAGGGGGGATTTGAGGAAAAACCTTTTTACCCAGAGAGTGTTACAGTCTGGAATGCACTGCCTGGGAGGGTAGTCGAGGCGGGATGTCTCACATCCTTTAAAATGTACCTGGATGAGTACTTGGCTATGGGCCAAATGCTGGCAAGTGGGATTAGGTGGGCAGATCAGGGCCTTTCATGCAGCAGCGCTGACTCAATGGGCCGAAGAGCCACTTCTACACTGCAGTATTCTGTGATTCTGTGAACCGAGGGAGTCCTCAAGGGGAAGGTGAAGGATCAGAACAAGTCCCAGCGGCCAGAATGGGAGGATTGTCGGACTACCTAAAGGCACAGAGGGCAGAAACCAGAAGGAGTATGTTGCACAGGTGCTCGGAAAGCTGGTGTGGAGGGGGGGGGGGGGGGGGGGGGAGAGGGAGGAGGGGGGGGGGGGGGGGAGAGAGGGAGGAGGGGGGGGGGGGAGGAGGGGAAGAGAGAGAGAGAGAGAGAGAGTGCTTCCCCAAGCCCCCAGAGGTACACCAAGCTCTCAGGTTGCTCCAGTAAAGGCCCAAAACAGGAGAACTGCGGGCGATCATAGCAAAGCTCCACAAATTCCAGGATAAAGAGGGGATTCTGAAGTGAACGAGAAGCATGCGGTCCTGTAAATGGCAGGGACCAGGGGTCCGCATCTATCAGGACATTGGGGCCAGGCTGAGTTTAATGGGGCCAAGGCGACTTTATTCAAACACAAGGTGTGGTTCGGAATGCTGTACCCGCCAAGACTTTGGGTAACATACGACAGATGTTACCCAAAGTGACCTGGAAGAGGGTGTAGAAGGATGGGTTAGTAAATTTGCAGGTGACACGAAGGTCGGTGGAGTTGTGGATAGTGCTGAAGGATGTTATAGGATACAGAGGGACATAGATAAGCTGCAGAGCTGGGCTGAGAGGTGGCAGATGGAGTTTAATGCGGAAAAGTGTGAGGTGGTACACTTTGGAAGGAGTAACAGGAATGCAGAGTACTGGGCTAATGGCAAGATTCTTGGTGGTGTAGATGAACAGAGAGATCTCGGCATCCAGGTACATAAATCCCTGAAAGTTGCCACCCAGGTTAATAGGGCTGTTAAGAAGGCATATGGTGTGCTAGCCTTTATAAGCAGGGGGATTGAGTTTCGGAACCACAAGGTCATGCTGCAGCTGTACATAACTCTGGTGCGGCCACACCTGGAGTACTGCGTGCAGTTCTGGTCACCACATTGTAGGAAGGATGTGGAAGCTTTCGAAAGGGTTCAGAGGAGATTTACTAGGATGTTGCCTGGTATGGAGGGAAGGTTTTACGAGGAAAGGCTCAGGGAATTGAGGTTGTTTTCGTTAGAGAGGAGAAGGCTGAGAGGTGACTTAATAGAGACATATAAGATAGTCAGAGGGTTAGATAGGGTGGACAGTGAGAGTCTTTTCCTCGGATGGTGATGACCAACACGAGGGAACATAGCTTTAAATTGAGGGGTGATAGATATAGGACAGATGTCAGAGGCAGTTTCTTTACTCAGAGAGTCGTAGGGGTGTGGAACGCCCTGCCTGCAATAGTAGTAGACTCGCCAACTTTAAGGGCATTTAAGTGGTCACTGGATAGACATATTGATGAAAACGGAATAGTGTAGGTCAGATAGGCTTCAGATGGTTTCACAGGTCGGCGCAACATCGAGGGCCGAAGGGCCCGTACTGCGCTGTAGTGTTCTATGTTCTATGTTAGAAAGGAACATTATTTCAACAAACTGGAGGATGCAAACAAGCTCATCCAGAAGAATGGGTTGGGAAGACAGCAATAGTGGACACACAGGAACCATCATCCTTAATCTCTCGTTCTCTGGACTGAACAATTGCACGACCTGGGGCGGGTGCAGGGGTGGGGGGGGGGGGGGGGGGGGGGGGGAGTAGAGGCACACCAAAGCAAGAATGGAGGAGGTGGGGGAAAGAACAAGACAGGCTGAGGGGAGAGTGAGCTGCTCCCAGGGGGGAGTCACCACACTAATGAGCATGCTGGTGCACAGAAGCAAGAGAGGGCGGGGACACGTGGCAGCTCATGAAAGGAAAGGAATGTTTGGCAGAAGGGGGGTGTTATAACCTGCCTGCTTACCATTGGCTGGGGACTAATGACAATCCCACAATCCTGTGGGAGAATGAGCTTCCCCAATGAAGGGGGTGGAGAAACCATTAGCAGACTCCCTGCTTAAATAGAGCTGGCCAGTTTGGAACCAGAGAGAGTAGTTGGCAGCAAGGGAAGTTGTTGCTGCTGTTGTATATATATGTTATTGTAAATAAATGTTATTTCTTTGTATCCTGAAAACTCGTGCTGGATTCTTCGTGGCCCTCACAAAACTGGCGACGAAGGTTAAAGTGAATAGCTCTCTACACTGCTGAAGCCACCTCCCTGGATTTTTGTTGGATACAGGTTGGAAGTTGTTTTCTATTACACCATGCCTGTGTATGGACGTTTGGATGTTTTTGATGCTGCGCTGGAAAGCTGGAACCAGTGCGCACAACGGATGCATTACTATTTCCGGAGAAACAACATCACCGAAAATGAGCGCCAGGTGGTCATATTGCTCACCCCCTGCGGCCCGCATACGTTTGGGGTGATTAGGAGCCTTACGTACCCAGCTGCGCCGGACACCAAAACGTTTGATGAACTTGTGAACTTAGTGGGGCAACATTTTAACCCAACCCCATCCACGATAGTCCAACGTTACCGGTTTAATACCACTGAGAGGACCCCAGGAGAATCCCTTGCCGACTTTCTATCCAGGCTACGCAGGATTGCGGAGTACTGTGACTATGGTGAGACCTTGTCAGAAATGTTACGCGACCGTTTGGTTTGCGGTATTAACAATGTGGCCACCCAGAGAAAGTTGTTAGCCGAGCCAACATTGACTTTTCAACAGGCCATTCAAATAGTGTTGTCCCGAGAGAGCGCAGAACGAGGAGTGCAGGAGCTACAGGGAATGGAGGTGCATGCCTTGGGGCGCAACCCCTTCCATCCGAAAGCATCCCCCTGCACCCCTACGGTACCTTGGGCAAGGCGACGTCCGGATCAACACCAGTGGCTGTCGGACATTCCTCCTAAAAGGGAGCCTTCTCCAGTAGCAACGGATGAGGAGCGATGTCCGTGTCAGACTTGTAGGCGCCGATCCCGTCGCGGATGCCGGTCCTGGGGGCATCAGAGGCGCCGTCGTTCCGACCACAACTGGTGCCAGCCCAGGGGCCGTACCTTTCATTTGGATGAACCTGCGGCGACTACTCCCGAGGACGTGGAGACGGAGGATGACTGCCTGCAGCTGCATTGTGTGGCAGCTCCCCGTGTGGCCCCCATTAAAGTGATAGTACGGGTCAATGGTCACCCGCTTGAGATGGAGTTGGACACTGGCGCAGCGGTTTCCGTGATCGCCCAGAGGACATTCGACCGTATCAAGCAGGGTATACAGACCCTTACATTAACCGACACACAGGCCAGGTTGGCCACCCATACGGGGAACCATTGGACATTGCAGAAACTACGATGACCCCTGTTGTTTATGGACGCCAGGAGGGGCGTTTCCCACTTATCCTGGTGCGCGGCCATGGGCCTAGCCTGTTGGGTCGGGACTGGCAGCACATCCTCCAAACAGTTCCTGGAGGGTTGATTGAGGTGCTAGGATGATACCCAGATGTATTCCAGCCCGGTCTGGGGAAAATAAAAGGGGCTATAGCTCGTATCCAAGTTGAACCAGGAGCCACGCCGCGCTATTTCCGGGTGCGCCCGGTGCCTTACGCCTTGCTCGAGAAGGTAGAAGGGGAGCTCACTCATTTGGAGACTTTGGGTATCATCAGGCCCATCCGTTTCGCTGACTGGGCAGCACCAATTGTACCTGTAATGAAGCTAGATGTCACATTTCGCTTGTGCGGCGACTATAAACTTACAATGAATACGGATCCCCGACTCGACCGATACCCAATGCCTCGCATAGAGGATCTCTACGCGAAGCTTGCAGGCTGACTCTCGTTCACAAAATTAGATATAAGTCACGCCTACCTACAGTTGGAGCTGGACCCTGCCTCCCGCCCATATGTATCGATTAATACACACCGGGGCCTGAATGGATATACACGTTTGTCCTTTGGAGTACCCTCTGCCTGCCCTATTTTTCAACGTGTTATGGAGGGCATTTTGAGAGGTTTACCGCGTGTTGCTGTCTACTTAGATGACGTTTTGATCACAGGGACGTCGGAGCAGGAACATTTGGAAAATTTGGAGGCTGTCCTTAGACATTTTTCGAAGGCTGGAGCCCGTTTACGTCGCACAAGGTCCTTTTTTCAGGTGAAGGAAGTAGTCTACCTGCGTTATCGGGTAGACCGGGAAGGTTTGCACCCCGTCGCAGAAAAGGCCCCCGCCCCGACTGACATTTTGCGTCTTTGTTCGTTTCTCGGCCTCGTAAACAATTACGGAAAGTTCCTCCCAAATCTGGCAACTACGCTGCCCCGTTGCACCTTCTGCTAAAGAAGAATCACACCTGGGTTTGGGGTCAGCCGCAAGAAACCGCTTTCCGGCGGGTAAAACAACAATTGTCGTCATCTGGGTTACTAACCCACTATGATCCTGGAAAGCCTTTGCTCGTCACATGTGATGCATCCCCATATGGTATTGGGGCCGTCCTGTCCCACAAGATGGAGAGCGGGGCCGAGCGGCCGATAGCTTTCACCTCCCGCACATTGACAGCAGCGGAAAAAATGTACGCGCAGATCGAGGAGGAGGGCCTGGCAGTGGTCTTTGCGGTGAAACGTTTCCACCAGTACGTATATGGCTGCCACTTCACTATCGTGACTGATCATAAGCCTCTGCTGGGACTTTTCAGAGAGGATAAGCCAATACCGCCCATTACTTCCGCACGGATCCAGCGCTGGGCTTTGTTGCTCGCTGCATACGAGTATTCTCTGGAGTACAAACCAGGAACCCAGATAGGGAATGCCGACGCACTGAGCCGATTGCTTTTATCGTCAGGCCCCATGTCGACCCCCATGACCGGTGAGGTGGTTGCATCCCTAAATTTGATGGACACCTTGCCTGTCACGGCATCACAGATTCGTGAGTGGACCCAGACGGAGCCAGTCCTGTCAAAGGTTCGGCACATAGTCCTGTATGGTGGGCAGCATAGACAGCTCCCAGGCGAGTTGCGGGCATTTTCCTCCAAGCTGTCCGAATTCAGCCTGGAAGACGGCATCCTTTTGTGGGGGACGTGTGTGATTGTCCCGGAAAAAGGACAGGAGCTGATACTGAGAGACTTGCACAATGGGCATCCGGGCGTGACCAAAATGAAAATGTTGGCCCGGAGTTATGTCTGGTGGCCATGCCTCGACACCGACATTGAGAAGGTGGCCCAAAACTGCTCCATTTGCCAGGAGCATCAGAAGCTTCCGCCTGCCGCGCCCCTACATAACTGGGAATGGCCAGGGCGACCTTGGGCGCGCTTACATGCGGATTTCGCCGGCCCTTTTCAAGGATCCATGTTCCTGCTATTAATCGACGCCCAGTCTAAATGGCTAGAGGTGCATAAGATGGGAGGCACAACGTCCTGCGCAACAATCGAGAAAATGCGATTGTCTTTCACTACGCATGGCCTCCCCGAGGTGCTGGTCACGGACAATGGCACTCCGTTCACAAGTGAGGAGTTTGCAAGGTTCATGAAGATGAACGGCATACGCCATATCCGCACTGCCCCTTACCACCCGGCTTCAAATGGGTTGGCGGAGTGCACAGTGCAGACATTCAAACGAGGCCTAAAGAAGCAGTCTTCCAGGTCGATGGTTTTTGTTTTCATATAGGACCACCCCCCATGCGGTGACTGGGGTAGCTCCCGCAGAACTCCTAATGGGCCGGAGACTTCGCACCCGCCTTAGCATGGTATTCCCGGACATTGGTGCAAAAGTACACCGCACACAAGAATGGCAGGGACGTGGTTTTTCTATGCATCGGCCGATTCAGCAGTTTACGCCCGGTGACCCAGTGTTTGTTCGGAATTTTGCTGGTGATGTCCAGTGGGTCCCTGGCGTAATCTTTCGCCAAATGGGCCCTATCTCTTACCAGGTAAAAGCCCAGGGCCAACTCCAGCGCAAACATGTAGACCATGTTCGGTCCAGAAGACTATCCCTGCCAAAGATTCTTCGCCCCAGGAGCTCATTTCTACAGCTGCAGTGACCAGACACAATGGAAAATATTCCTCACAATCTTCCTCTGGTGCCTCACTCAAAGTCTGCGCAGATCGTGACACAACCGCGTGGAGATAAAGACGCCGAGATGACGGAGGCAGCAGACTCTGACTCCGAGATGGAGACAGAAGACACCTCAGAGGGGGAATCCTCGGGCCCACGGGCCGTGGATGTACAACCGTTACGCCGTTCATCACGGAAGCGCCGGTCTCCATCTCGTTACACGCCGCCCGATCCAGCACCTTGTGCAAATGGTGTCCAGCCTACGGCAAAACAAGTCCGGCGCCCTCCTTCGCCAGGGTCTTCAGTCGATTCCTTGGACTTGGGGGGGGAGGGATGTTATAACCTGCCTGTTTACCATTGGCTGGGGACTAATGACAATCCCACAATCCTGTGGGAGTATGAGCTTCCCCACTGAGGGGGACGGAGAAATCATTAGCAGACTCCCTGCTTAAATAGGGCTGGCCAGTTTGGAACCAGAGAGAGGAGTTGGCACCAAGGGAAGTTGTTGCTGCTGTTGTATATATATGTTTTTGTAAATAAATGTTATTTCTTTGTATCCTGAAAACTCGTGCTGGATTCTTCGTGGCCCTCACAAAAGGGGGTGGGACAAGACAGAAAACTGGGGGGAGGGGGTGAAGGGTAAGGAGGGGGGGAGACAACAGGGGTACAGGAACAGAGAAGATGGAACGGCAAGGGCAGAGGGGCTCAGGGGAGGGGCCAAAGTTTAGGTGGGGGGAAGGGGGAGGGTAAAATGCTAATTGCAACAGATTGCACATGGGGTGGGCCGAAACAAAAAAGGTGGCCATCTTGGATGGCCCTCAAACAAAGGGAAACCCGACATGCAGGGACGCATCCACGCGATGAGTATGGTGACCCCACAGGGGCAGGAGGGGACACAAACCCCATCCTCCTAAAGAATAGTCACCTGGAACATCAGAGGATTCAACGGCCCAGTGAAAAGATCCAAAGTCTTTGCCCATCTAAAAACCTGAGAGCTGACATAGTCTTCCTCCAAGAGTCACATCTAAGGGAGAAGGAGCAACTGAGGGTAACAAGGAGCTGGATAGGACAGGCTTACCATGCGTGCCACAGTATGAGGGCAAGGAGGGTGGCCATACTGTTCAGTAAGAGGATGACTTTTATAGCGATGAACTTGGTGACGGACCCGGGGGAGACGGTATGTCATGGTGAGTGGTGTCCCGGTGGTACTACTGAATATATATGCCTTCAGTTAGGATGAGGCAGACGTCATCAAAAAAACCATGGCAGAAATCCCTGACCTAGGCTCCCACTGACTCATTATGGGGGGAGACTTTAACTGTTTACAGGACCAGACGACAGACAATTCCAGCCCCAAATCATGGAAACAATCAGCGATGGCAAGGGAACCAAACACGTTTATGGAGCAGATTTGGGGGTTGGACCCGTGTAGGTTCAGCCACCTGACGGAGACGTAGTTCTTCGTCTTCTCCCATGTTCACAAAGTATACTCCAACATCGACTTCTTTATCATGGGTAAACGGTGCTTCCAGGGGTAGTGAGAATGGAATATTCTGCAATAGCAATATCGGACCACACTCCACAATACATGGATCTGAGGTTGGAGAAGGGCTGGGCCCAGTGGCCATCATGGAGGCTGGACACAGCCCACCTTGCCAACAAGGCCATCTGTGAAAGAATGTCACAAGCCATCAACGGGTATGTAACCAGGAACCAGAATGGGGAAGGATCACTGTCCACATTCTGGGAAGCACTAAAGGTGGTGATAAGGGGGGAAATAATAGCATACAGAGCACTCAGGAAAGGGCGGCTAGGCAATGGCTGATCAACTCTACATTGGTTGTGGATCGGTGGCACTACACGAGAGGAAAAAGCTGCAACTGGAATTTGACCTGCTCCGGGAAAGCAGTGCACCAACACCGCCAGACACAGGGGACTTTTTATGAATATGACTTCCACAAACAAATTGTGTTCTAATGACTTGTCCACGTTTGTGGCGACCAGTCCTAAATGGCGCCCTGTCAAGGTCACAAAAGGGCAGCCATTGATTTCTGGGAGCTGGGTGAATCTTGTGTCCGGGTATTTAAATGAACCTAATTGCTCATTTAAATATGCATATCTGGATCTTGCCCAGCGAGTACGAGATCCAGATCGCGATGAGTGGAGCAAGTTGGGTGACTCGCAGTCGGTCCAATGCCTGGCACGGAGTCCAATTTGGGGCTCTCCTGGGATTCACCCACACACATGCCTCCGTATCAAGCGCAACATGATGACTGAATCGCGCTCAAGGTTAAATTTAAAGTTCATAGATCATAGAATTTACGGTGCCGGAGACCATTCAGCCCATCGAGTCTGAACTGGCCCTTGTAAAGAGCACCTTACCAAGCCCTACCAAGCCTCCACCCTATCCCCGTAACCCAATAACCTAACCTCATCTTTTTGAACACTAAGGGCAATTTAGCATGGCCAATCCACCTAACCTGCACATCTTTGGATTGTGGGAGGAAACCAGAGCACCCGGAGGAAACCTACGCAGACACGGGGAGAATGTGTAGACTGCGCACAGACAGTGACGCCAGCCGGGAATTGAACTAGGACCCTGGAGCTGTGAAGCAATAGTGCTAACCACTGTGCTACTGTGCCGCCCCTGTGCTACCATGCCGCCCCACTGTGCAAGTTGCTCAGCTCCACCATTAGCTTGTTGAAAAGAGCAACTTGCCCTTCGCCTTCCTTTTTTGGCAACTTTTATTTGCCCATTAAACTCACCACAGAAAATTAAGTTTTGTCTTTACAAGTGTAGGTATCCTTAGAATTGTAAATCAATTTCCCTGGCATTGTAAACAAGCTAGTACAAGTGTGGGGTCTCATTCCTTCAGATCTTGCATTTTTCTAGTAGAGTTTAAAAATGTCAAGTTTAAAAACATTTTCCTTTTTCTTACTTTTGTCACTCTCTCCACCCTCTCAATCCAATGTTTCTTTTCTTCTCTTAATTTATTTTTCCATCTTTGATTTGACAGTGAACACATGGTCCTATTCAGTTCTTTCTTTATTTGTTTCCTAACCCTTAAAACTCCAAGGAGATAGCCTTTTGGTGCTGCTATTGAGCCATTGAACCATTAAAATGTTATGGCGCAGATAGAGGCTATTCAGGCCATTGCATCTACTTGCACTTGAGGTAAAATTGTGGACAAATATGGTTGAGCTGAAGGGTGCAGGCACAAGTCTATCGACTGATGCCATTAGCTGCCCTGCTGCAAAAAATACCCTATTAATGATGGTGGTGGTAAAATGTGCGAAAACTCATTACTTCCTGTAGCCTTGCTTTGTCCCACTAATTCATTTCCTTGATGCAAATTGTGAGGGGTTAATACATTTTGGAGAAAATTGATTTATGTTTGTTTTTATATCAAATGTAATCAAGCTAATGTGTGTGTCGCACTTAGATGCTATTTTATTGACCTGCAAAGTTGAAAAGGTGACTTAAGCACTAATCCAAATGATTTTTGCTAGTTGACTAGTTGACTGGAATGAAGCACCAACAAATATAGTCCATTCAGGTCCATTCAGGTCTGATACCACTGGCCTACCTCTGTGCTCTTAAAAAACAGTCACATACATTGTGCTCTGCAAACAATCTGTTTGAAATTGTGGTGTATTAATGCGTGTAAATGCACTTGCTATTTTATTGACCTGCAAAGTTGAAAAGGTGATTTAAGCACTAATCCAAATGATTTTTGCTAGTTGACTTGCTAGTATAAAAGTAATAGGCTATGAATTTATGATCTGGAATTTATGAAAAAATTAAACAAGTTATTAAAGTGAATATCAATATGAATGGTTATCAATATGATTAATGTTTTTAATTAGGAGAGATGTAAGAATGAGATTTCATCAATTGAATCTTAAGAACTGTGATATTCTTTGTGTGCACCACGTTGTTAAATTGAGTCCTTATTTACAATACAATCGTAAGTGTTCTGTTTACTTTGTAGTATTCTTTGCTTAAGAAAATGTCAGTGGTTTTACTTATAACAATACTTTTATCTTGGTTTACAAGCTGTATTTTGTTTGCTCTTTGTTGGCGATGCATGGATACATAACTTTCACTTTCCTGTATATGACCTCATTAAATCTATGCAAATTCCATACTTGTGTGTTGCTTATCTTAGAATCCCTACAGAGCAGAAAAAGGCCATTTGGACAATCGACAGTCTGCACTGACTCTCCGAAGGAACACCCTACACAATTCCACTCCCCCATCCTCCCGGTCCAATCCCCGTAACCCTGTGATCTTAACCTGCATATTCATGGACATTAAGGGGCAATTTAGCATGGTCAATCCATCTAATCCACACATCTTTGGACTATGGGAGGAAACTGGAGCATCCAGGGGAAACCCACACCGACATGGGGAGAATGTGCAAACTTCACGCAGATGTCACCCAAGGCCGGAATCAAACCAGGTCCCTGGTGCAGTGAGGCAGCAGTGCTGCCCATCCTAGAAATTAGATTTCTCTAAAGCTGCAGTACATTTACACGCATTAATACACTACAATTTCAAACAGATTGTTTGTAGAGCACAATGTTTGTAACTTTTTTAAGAGCACAGAGGTAGGCCAGTGGCATCAGACCTGAATGGACTATATTTTTGGTGCTTCATTCCAGTTGAAGCTGTTTCCAAATTCATTAATGAAAACTGTGTGATCTTTGATGTGAAAATTCTCTCCTCAATCACTTCTTGATGTTATGCTATTTTTGTCTTCTGTCAGAATTAATCTGTAATATGTGACTTTTATTATTTTAAAGTCTTCTGAATAAATTAGCTTTGAAGATACAAGTGCTTTTGCAGTAGTTATTCAATTATTTCCATGAAAAAAGTAGCAGTAATTGCAGAGGCATGAAGCACTAACTTTATCTTCAACTGTTTCAAAATAAAATTCACAGTAAAATTCTTGGGTTATCTTGTACAATTGATGAGATGGTGCAAATCTGTTATCCTTTTTTCTGTAAGGTAACAGCTAATAATGACAGTGGAGTACGACTTCAAAGAAAAGACTGAGCTCATCTAGTAGAAAAATATTTTTTTTACCTTCGTGCAATCCTCGGAGCAGCATGCAAACTTGGTAATAAAAGAAGTAACTTGTGAATTGAGTCCTGGTTGAAACGTAGATTAATTAAAAGAGGAAACAAAATATCCTGTTGACTTAAGTGTCATGAAAACACTAATTGCACACCAAAGTTGCAAAGACCAGCTCTACAAAATGGCTTCCACATTTTGGTGATTATGTAACTTGTAAATTGTGTACCAGTCTGACAACAGATATTTGGGGTAATTTTCTGAATCTGTAACGTGCCAGAAGAAACTTGATGACGATTTATCAATCATTAGGGGTGGGGTATTTCAGGCAGAAAGTCTCAATTTCTGATTTGTGCTGCTGTTGAACTCAGCAAAAATTCAGTCACCAGATAAGTGGACCTGGGTAAATTGTTGGAGCTGTGGGCTGACAAGAATCCGGGTCCTTATGGACTTTATCCTAGAGTCTTAAAAAGAAGTGTCGAGTGAGGGAGTCGATGCATTGCTTTTAATTTTCCAAAGCTCCCTCGATTTGAGAAAGGCCCCATTAGATTGGAAGAAAGCAAACGGAATTCCATTATTCAAAAATGGAGGGAGACTGAAAACGAGAAACTACAGGCCAGTTAGCTTAACATCCGCCATAGGGAAAATGTGAGAAGCTATTATTAGAGAAGTTAAAACAGGGCATGTGGATAAGCTCAATGTAATCAGGCAGAGTCAACATGGTTTTGAAAAAGGGAAGTCATGTTGAACCAATTTATTGTAGTTCTTTGAGGAAGTAACATGTGCTGTGGATTAAGGGGAACCAGTGGATGTACTGTACTTCATGTCACATCAAAAGTTATTGTGGAAAATAAAACCTCATATTATAGGGAGTAATGGCAAGGATAGAAGATTGGTTGGTTAACAGGAAGCGGAGAGTAGGCATAACTGGATCTTTTTCAGTTTGGCAAGGTGTGATGTGCCACAGAGATAAGTGCTGGGATCTTAACTGTTGACAATTTATATAAATAATTTGGATGAAAGGATTGAAGGGATATGTGTCAAATTTGCTGATGGCACAAAGATAGGTAGGAAAATAAATTGTTGTTACAATCTCAGTTGGTGTTATAACTAGACAGGAAGATCCCAGAATGGAACGCTGGCTCAGAAGACTGTAACATTTTACTTTTTTAAGAAAACATGGAGGAACAGAGACATAGGACCGCTGATTAGTTTTTAATAACAAGAAAAAAACATTGTTAAACATGAAAAATTTGATTGCAATGCAACACTCCTTAGCTTCACAGCGTTTACAAAGCTAACACCCCACTCTGAACCAAATGACCAATGCCACTCAACCAATCTTCTCTGGATTTCTCTTCAAATTCCCCCCAGATGATTGTCACATGATCGTTTCCAAACTTCACCCTCAAAACGTCACGCTTTAAAATCTTCTTTCCAACAATGCTTTCCATCAGCTGGATTCATCAAGAACCCACTACAGTTTTCCAAGTATCCTTTCAAACAAAGCCTCCACTCCACTTTTAACAGGGACCCAACACCAGGTTTTCCACCTCTCCTTTCAGACTTCCTTTATCTTGAGTTTCAGCATGCATTCAAAATTCTACACAGGCACTCAGTTCCCAACAAAGTGTTATTGTTTCAAAAACTGGAAATAAGGACACTAGTAATCCACGGGAGGCAGGAGTTCCGTCACCACACCAATATTTATTTACAATAACGATATTACAGGAGCAGCTACAAACAGTGCTGCTAGCAGCCCAGTCAACTTGAGACTGACTCACAAAGCCTACACAGGTGATTATATGGGCCCCCTTAATGAGCCATCATTGAGGGAGCTCATACTCCAATTGGCCAACCAATAAAGCCAATTGGAGTTCATTACAGACACCAAACCTTATGATTGCTTTAGATATGTGGCTTGCCTGCAGCCAACCTCATCAGCACTCCTCTTCCCAGGTCTGACTTTGACTTCCATGAACAGTGTTCTGTTCTCAGGGCAGTTCCTCATTGCTCCTTTTTATATCAATATTCCTGGAGCTTATTTTCCATTGCCTGGTTTCTAGAACTAACTGTCCTTTTGTTCCCCTGGAGCTTGCACTTTACTCCATTGTATATCTCGAGCAGACCTGCGAGCTGATCACCCTCTCACTTCCAAGCCCCAAATGCAAAATTAACTCAACAACATTCCTACCCTAAAGGTGCCTTTGGTTACTAAGCAATGACATTATACTTCTCCAAGCTTGTTTACTTTTCATGCCATAACCCACTCTAAACACAATAAAAGCGCAGTTTGGGCTGACCAAACCCCCACACATACAAACACCTTTGTCTAGCATGGATCTAATTCTAGGTTTACCCCTTCTTACACAAAAACACTGAATTAAACCCACTTAAATATATCCCTTATTTCCGATAGTTAACAACACAAATATGGATAAGTTAAAAATACCTGGTTTCCTTACATTGGAAAGAAGACATAAGGAGGCTACAGAAAGATACAAATAGATTAAGTGAGTGGGCAAAGATCTGGCAAATGGAGTAGAATGTGGGTGTTATAACCTGCCTGCTTACCATTGGCTGGGGACTAATGACAATCCCACAATCCTATGGGAGTATGAGCTTCCCCAATGAGTGGAGGGAGGGGGGGGTGGAGGGTGGAGAAATCATTAGCAGACTCCCTGCATAAATAGAGCTGGCCACTTAAGAACCAGCAGAGAGAGAGGAGTGAGCAGCAAGGGAAGTTGCTGCTGCTGCTGCTGCTGCTGCTGCTGCTGCTGCTGCTGCTGCTGCTGCTGCCGCTGCTGCTGCCGTTGCCGCTGCCGTTGCCGCTGCTGTTGCCGCTGCTGTTGCCGTTGCTGCTGTTGCTGCTGCTGCTGCTGCTGCTGCTGCTGTTGCTGCTGCTGCTGCTGTTGTTGCTGCTGCTGCTGCTGTTGCTGCTGCTGCTGCTGTTGTTGCTGCTGCTGCTGCTGTTGCTGCTGCTGCTGATATACGTTATTGTAAATAAATGTTATTTCTTTGTATCCTGAAAACTCGTGCTGGATTCTTCGTGGCCCTCACAAAACTGGCGACGAGGGTTAAAGTGAATAGCTGTCTACACTGCTGAAGCCACCTCCCTGGATTTTTGTTGGATACAGGTTGGAAGTTGTTTTCTATTACACCATGCTTCTGTATGGACGTTTGGATGTTTTTGATGCTGCGCTGGAAAGCTGGAACCAGTACGCACAAAGGATGCGTTACTATTTCCGGGCAAACAACATCACCAAAACCGAGTGCCAGGTGGTCATATATTGCTCACCGCCTGCGGCCCGCATACGTTTGGGGTGATTAGGAGTCTTACGTACCCAGCTGCGCCGGACACCAAAACGTTTGATGAACTTGTGAACTTAGTGGGGCAACATTTGAACCCAACCCCATCCACGATAGTCAAACGTTACCGGTTTAATACTGCTGAAAGGACCCCAGGAGAATTCCTTGCCGACTTTCTATCCCGGCTACGCAGGATTGCGGAGTACTGTGACTATGGTGAGACCTTGTCAGAAATGTTACGCGACCGTTTGGTTTGCCGTATTAACAATGCGGCCACCCAGAGAAAGTTGTTAGCCGAGCCAACATTGACTTTTCAACAGGCCATTCAAATAGTATTGTCCTGAGAGAGCGCAGAACGAGGAGTGCAGGAGCTACAGGGAATGGAGGTGCATGCCTTGGGGCGCAACCCCTTCCATCCGAAAGCGTCCCCCCGCACCCCTACGGTACCTTGGGCGAGGCGACGTCCAGATTGACGTCAGTGGCTGTCGGACATTCCTCCCCGAAGGGAGCCTTCTCCAGAACCAATGGATGAGGAGCCATGCCCGTGACAGACTTGTAGGCACCGACCCCGTCGCGGACGCCGGTCCTGGGGCGCCAGAGGCGCCGTCGTTCGACAGAAACTGGGGCCAGCCGAGGGGCTGGACCTTCCATTTGGATGAACCTGTGACGACTACTCCCGAGGACGTGGAGACGGAGGATGACTGCCTGCAGCTGCATTGTGTGGCAGCTCCCCATGTGGCCCCCATTAAAGTGAAAGTACGGGTCAATGGTCACCCGCTTGAGATGGAGTTGGACACTGGTGCAACGGTCTCCGTGATCGCCCAGAGGACATTCGAACGTATCAAGCAGGGTATACAGACCCTTACATTAACCGACACACAGGACAGGTTGGCCACGGGGAAACCATTGGACATTGCAGGAACAACGATGACCCCTGTTGTTTATGGACGCCAGGAGGGGCGTTTCCCACTGATCGTGGTGCGCGGCCATGGGCCCAGCCTGTTGGGTCGGGACTGGTTGCGCCATTTGCGGTTGCAGTGGCAGCACATCCTCCAAACAGTTTCTGGAGGGTTGACTGAGGTGCTAGGACGATACCCAGATGTATTCCAGCCTGGTTTGGGGAAAATAAAAGGGGCTGTAGCCCGTATCCAAGTCGAACCAGGAGCCACGCCGCGCTATTTCCGGGCGTGCCCGGTGCCTTACGCCTTGCTCGAGAAGGTAGAAGGGGAGCTCACCCATTTAGAGACTTTGGGTATCATCAGGCCCGTCCGTTTCGCTGACTGGGCAGCACCAATTGTACCTGTAATGAAGCCAGATGCCACAGTTCACTTGTGCGGCGACTATAAACTTACAGAGAATACGGCTTCCCGACTCGACCGATACCCAATGCCTCGCATAGAGGATCTCTACGCGAAACTTGCAGGCGGACTCTCGTTCACAAAATTAGATATGAGTCACGCCTACCTACAGTTGGAGCTGGACCCTGCCTCCCGGCCATATGTAATGATTAATACACACAGGGGCCTGTATGAATATACACGGTTGCCCTGTGGAGTATCCTCTGCCTGCGCCATTTTTCAACGGGTTATGGAGGGCATTTTGAGAGGTTTACCGCATGTTGCTGTTTACTTAGATGATGTTTTGATCACAGGGACGTCGGAGCAGGAACATTTGGAAAATTTGGAGTCTGTCCTTAGTCGCTTTTCGGAGGCTGGAGTCCATTTACGTCGCACAAAGTGCGTCTTTCAGGTGAAGGAAGTAGTCTACCTGGGTTATCGGGTGGACCACGAAGGTTTGCACCCCGTTGCAGAGAAGGTGCGCGCAATACAAGAGGCCCCTGCCCCGACTGACACTTCGCATCTTTGTTCGTTTCTCGGCCTCGTAAACTATTACGGGAAGTTCCTCCCCAATCTGGCAACTACGCTGGCCCCGTTGCACCTTCTGCTAAAGAAGAATCACACCTGGGTTTGGGGTCAGCCGCAAGAAACCGCTTTCCTGCGGGTAAAACAACAATTGTCGTCGTCTGGGTTACTAACCCACTATGATCCTGGAAAGCCTTTGCTCGTCACATGTGATGCATCCCCATATGGTATTGGGGCCGGCCTGTCCCACAAGATGGAGAACGGGGCCGAGCGGCCGATAGCTTTCGCCTCTCACACATTGACTGCAGCGGAAAAAATGTACGCGCAGATCAAGAAGGAGGGCCTGGCAGTGGTCTTTGCGGTGAAACGTTTCCACCAGTACATATATGGCTGCCACTTCACTATCGTGACTGATCATAAGCCTCTGCTGGGACTTTTCAGAGAGGATAAGCCAATACCGCCCATTACTTCCGCACGGATCCAGCGCTGGGCTTTGTTGCTTGCTGCATACGAGTATTCTTTGGAGTACAAACCAGGAACCCAGTTAGGGAATGCCGACGCACTGAGCCGATTGCTTTTATCGTCAGGCCCCATGTCGACCCCCATGACCGCTGAGGTGGTTGCATCCCTAAATTTGATGGACACCTTGCCTGTCACGGCATCACAGATTCGTGAGTGGACCCAGACGGAGCCAGTCCTGTCAAAGGTTCGGCACATCGTCCTGTAAGGTGGGCAGCATAGACAGCTCCCAGGTGAGTTGCGGGCATTTTCCTCCAAGCTGTCCGAATTCAGCGTGGAAGACGGCATCCTTTTGTGGGGGACGTGTGTGATTGTCCCGGAAAAAGTACAGGAGCTGATACTGAGAGACTTGCACAATGGGCATCCAGGTGTGACCAAAATGAAAATGTTGGCCCGGAGTTATGTCTGGTGGCCAGGCCTCGACACCGAAATTGAAAAGGTGGCCCAAAACTGCTCCATTTGTCAGGAGCATCAGAAGCTTCCGCCGGCCGCACCCCTACATCACTGGGAAAGGCCAGGGCGGCAATGGGCGCGCTTACATATGGATTTTGCCGGTCCTTGTCAAGGATCCATGTTCCTTCTATTAATCGACGCCCAGTCTAAATGGCTAGAGGTGCATAAGATGGTAGGCACAACGTCCTGCGCAACAATCGAGAAAATGCATTTGTCTTTCAGTACGCCTGGCCTCCCCGAGGTGCTGGTCACGGACAACGTTCACAAGTGAGGAGTGCCACACTGCCCCTTACCACCCGACTTCAAATGGGTTGGCGGAGCGCGCAGTGCAGACATTCAAACGAGGCCTAAAGAAGCAGTCTTCCGGGTTGATGGACACAAGATTGGCTCGTTTCTTGTTTTCATATAGGACCGCCCCCCCCATGCAGTGACTGGGGTAGCTCCCGCAGAACTCCTAATGGGCCGGAGACTTTGCACCCGCCTTAGCATGGTTTTCCCGGATATTGGCGCAAAAGTATGCCGCACACAAGAACGGCAGGGACATGGTTTTTCTCTGCATCGGCCGATTCGGAAGTTTACGCCCGGTGACCCAGTGTTCGTTCGGAATTTTGCTGGTGGTGCCCAGTGGGTCCCTGGTGTAATCTTTCACCAAACGGGCCCTCTCTCTTACCAGGTGCAAGCCCAGGGTCGTCTCCAGCAGAAACATGTAGAACATGTTCGGTCCAGAAAACTATCCCTTCCAAAGATTCCCCACCCCAGGAGCTCATTTCTACAGCCGCGGAAACCAGACACAATGGAAAGTATTCCTCACAATCTTCCTCTGGTGCCTCACTCAAAGCCTGCGCAGGTCGTGACAGAACCGCGTGGAGATAAAGTCGCCGAGATGACGGAGGCTGCAGACTCTGACTCTGAGATGGAGACACAAGACACCTCAGAGGGGGAATCCTCGGGCCCACGGGCCGTGGATGTACAACCATTATGCCGTTCATCACAGAAGCGCCGGTCTCCATCTCGTTATACGCCGCCTGATCCAGCGCCTTGTGCAAATGGTGTCCAGCCTGTGGCAAAACGAGTCCGGCGCCCCCCTTCGCCAGGGTCTTCGGTGGATTCCTTGGACCTTGGGGGGGGGATGTTATAACCTGCCTGTTTACCATTGGCTGGGGACTAATGACAATCCCACAATCCTGTGGGAGTATGAGCTTCCCCAATGAGGGGGCGGAGAAATCATTAGCAGACTCCCTGCATAAATAGAGCTGGCCAGTTTGGAACCAGAGGGAGAGAGAAGTGAGCAGCAAGGGAAGTTGCTGCTGCTGTTGTGTATATATATGTTATTGTAAATAAATGTTATTTCTTTGCATCCTGAAAACACGTGCTGGATTCTTCGTGGCCCTCACAAAAGTGGGAAAATGTGAAATGATCCATTTTGGCAGGAAGAGTAAAAAAGAAGCATATTATCTAAATGTTGAGAGATTGCAGAGTTCTGAGGTGCAGAGGGTTCTGGGTGACCGAATGCAGAATCACAAAGGCTAGTATGCAAATCAATCAAGTAATCAGGAAAGCTAATATAGAAACATAGAAAATAGAAGCACGAGGAGGCTATTCGGGCCTTCAAGCCTGCTCCACCATTCAGTATGATCAAGGCTGATCATCCAACTCAATAGGCTGACCCTGCCTTTCCCCCATATCCTTTGATCCCTTTAGCCCCAAGAGCTATATCTAATTCTTTCTTGAAAACATACAGGGCATAATCTAACTGAATTGGAACTGAGTTCCCTGACAAGTGTGTTTAGCTGGGTGTTTCCTGGCTCTCACAGTGGCGAGAAACACCACACTATCTATCGAAACTCTGGTTCAATTCAGGGCTTCAGCAGGGAACTTCCCAGTGAGACAGCACACCGTCCCGTCTCCTGCACTGAGAAGTTCCGGCAAGTGGAGATTCTCAGTGCAGGAGGAAGCCATTTTTAAATGGCATCATGCTCTCGCCACCCACACGCGACCCCCAAAACCCTCAACCCTCACCTATAAGGGGTCCTTAGGGCACATACGCAGGGAACTCCTGGGCCTTTCCACGGTACGGGAAAAATGCCAGCCTGGTACCTTGGCACTGCCAGCCTGGCACTGCCGCTGCCAATATCACCTGGGCATAGCTAGGATGACACTGTCAATATGCCAGGTTGGCAATGGCAGGGTGCCTGGGTGGACCTTGCCCAGAGGGCAAGCACCAGGAACTTCTCAGTGCAGGAGACGGGACGGTGTGCTGTCTCACTGGGAAGTTCCCTGCTGAAGCCCTGAATTGAACCAGAGTTTCGATAGATAGTGTGGTGTTTCTCGCCACTGTGAGAGCCAGGAAACACCCAATCCCCTGGAAGGCCCCAATGAGTGCCTTTCCATCTGGTACCCCTTTGTGGAGACCAGTACTGAATGGTTTTTGCCCAAGGACTCCAAGGTGAAGGGGTTAGATCCCAATGCCTTGGGTGGATCAGGGTGAGCATATTATAGTGGGACTAGCTGTCTCACTCTAACACGCAGATTTGTAAAATAGTGATCACACTCACAATGAGCAGGATTCAAATCACGACGTCTCGCAAGATCAGGTTAGATTCCACGAGGCATAGCGAGCTGGATAGATCCCGGAAGAGGAATCCACTGGTATCTACTGGCCATACTGCCTTTCAGCCGCAATGCGGCTAATTTATTGTGTCCACAATGTTTGGCCTCAAATGCTTCCTCTGGCAGCAAATTCCACAGGCCTACCATTGTCTGGGTGAAGAGATTTCTCCTTGTCTCAGTCTTAAAAGATTTACCCCTTATCCTTAGACTATGATGCCTGGTTCTGGATACTCCGACCATCAGGAACATCCTTCTTGCATCTACACTGTCTAGTCCTGTTAGAATTTTATCGGCTTCTATGAGATTCCTCCCCCTCATTTTTCTTAATTCCAGCGACGAGAATCCTAACTGACTCAATCTCTCCTCAGACCTAAGTCCCAGCATCCCAGGTATAAATCTGGTAAACCTTGTCTGCACTCTCTCTAAAGCAAGAACATCTTTCCTCAGATAAGGAAAACAAAACTACACACAATATTCCAAGGTCTTGTATAATTGCAGTAAGCCATCCCTGTTCCTGTACTCGAATCCTCTCGCAATGAAGGCCAACATACTATTTGCCTTCTTTCCTGCCTGCTGTCCCTGCTTACTTAGCTTCAGTGACTGGTGTATGAGGACACCCAGGTCTCATTGCACATTCCTTCTCTTAATTTATAGCTATTCAGATCAAAGTGGATAACCTCACCATTTATTCAGTATACTGCATCAGCCATGCAAATCACACTGAAGGACCTCTGCAGCCACCTTACAGCTTCCCCTCCCACCCAACTTTTATTTCAAGAATATTTACAGTGGGCGGCACGATAGCACAGTAGTTAGCACAGTTGCTTCACAGCGCCAGAGACCTGGGTTCATTTCCCGGCTTGGGTCTCTCTGCCTCAGCCTTAAATCTATTCAATGGCGGAGCACCCAGAACTCTATGGGGCAGTCTCTTCGAATATCAACACTTAAAAGTTTCACTCTTTTATAAAATGTTATGCTTCTCTATTCTCACGGCTAAAGTGAATCACTTTACACTTCCCTCTGGTATACTTCATCTGCCATCTTGTTGCCCACTCACTTAAACTATTTATATCCCTTTGCAGCTTTTCCTTGTCCTTCCCACAGCTTACCTTCCCACAAAGCATTACTCTCTATCTCTTTATCCAACTCAGGGCAGCATGGTAGCACAAGTGATTCGCATTGTGGCTTCACAGCGCCAGGTTCCCAGGTTCGATTCCCTGCTGGGTCACTGTCTGTGTGGAGTCTGCATGCTCTCCCCGTGTCTGCGTGGGTTTCCTCCGGGCGCTCCGGTTTCCTGCCACAAGTCCCGAAAGAAATGCTTGTTAGGTGAATTGGACATTCTGAATTCCCTCTCAGAGTACCTGTGGTGGTATAACTAGAAGGTTTACGGTACCTATCTGCCATTGGTGCAGAGCACTCGCTGCCCATTGGCTCAGGTCGGTCATGTGCCTCTCTGCTGATTGGTTGAGGCTAGTCATGTGACTGCTCACCCATTGGCCAAGAGACAAGTAGTCCCGCCTATGAGGCGGGGTATAAGAACCCGTAGGACCCGGCAGTCGGCCTTTCTCTGTAAGTCGACTGCCAGGCACACAACTAGTTGATTAAAGCCTGATATATGGAACTTCTTCACGACTTGAGTCCAATTGATGGTACATCAATTTAATCAACTAGAATTTTGGAAATGGAGCTTCGGATCAAACCAGACTGCCTCCGCATCAGCCCGCATGCTACAAATGCGTCAGCAACTTTTAAACATTGGCTGACGTGCTTCAATCGTTACCTCTCCACCACAGGCAGCCAGCCCACCAAGGAGCAGAAACTCCACATCCTCCACTCGTGCGTGGGCACCGCCGTCTACTCGATGATTGAATATGAACAAGACTATGACGCGGCCATGGGCCTTCTGAAAGGACATTTTCTCAGGCCTGTTCACCAAACCTACGCACAGCATCTCCTGGCTACAAGGCAGCAGTTCCCCGGTGAGTCCCTTGATGAATTTTATCGGGCCCTCGTTGTCTTGGGGAGAAACTGCGACTGCCCACAAGTTACTGCGGCAGAACATACGGAACTGTTCATTCGGGATGCCTTCGTTGCAGGCATGCAACCTTCTGCAATACGCCAACGGCTATTAGAAAAAGACACTTTAAGCCTCGCTGAGGCATGACCCTTGCATCCTCTCTGGAGGTTTCCGACTGAAACGCCCGCGCATATGCCCCCAGCCGCGCGGCAGCCCCTTGGGCTACATGGCATGCAACCCCCCTGTCCCCCGCCGACTCCGAACCCCCCCCAGGCCTGCTCTGCGGGGCGCCCCGATAAGCTCACGGGGCCCCGCTGTTACTTCTGTGGCCTGGCCAAGCACCCCCGCCCGCGCTGTCCGGCCCGCGCCGCAGACTGTAAGAGCTGCGGTAAGAAAGGTCACTATTCAGTGGCCTGTCAATCAAAGTCGGTCGCTGCTGGTGACCACAAGTACACCGCGTTCGAGGCAGATCACTTTCTAAGGGTTCCATTCGGTGTCATAAATGGGGTTTCGGTCTTCCAACGGGAGATGGACCGAATGGTTGACCAATACGGTTTACGGGCGACCTTCCCGTATCTTGATAATGTCACCATCTGCGGCCACGACCAGCAGGACCATGACATCAACTTCCAAAAATTCCTCCGTACCTCAAAACTCCTTAACCTCGCATATAATAAGGATAAGTGCGTGTTTCGCACCGACCGTCTAGCCATCCTCGGCTACTTAGTGCGTAACGGAGTGATAGGCCCCGATCCCGAATGCATGCGTCCCCTGATGGAACTCCCTCTCCCCAACTCCCTCAATCCCTTAAACGCTGTCTGGGCTTCTTCGCTTATTACGCCCAGTGGGTCCCGAACTACGGCGACAAAGCCCGCCCCCTCATCCAATCCAACACTTTTCCACTGTGGATGAAGACCCGCCAGGCCTTTAGCCGCATCAAAGCGGATATCGGAAAAGGCCCCCGCTCCCTTAGGGTGCTCGATGGCCCCCGGACTATTCCATGGAACAGAAGTGAGGCCGAAATGAGCTCCAGAGGCTCCACCACTACCTGGTGCTGCCAGTCCTGGAAGTCCACTCTCATCTCAACCAGGATCTTGATCATCAACCTGCCATCTTCCAACAGAAAACAAAAAGAAACCTAAAGCCGAAACAAAATGGCTCCAAACACAAATTAAACACAGCGCCAAAGCATCTCCACCAAAGTTCAAAGTCCACCTTCTCCTGGTAGTCCATTGTCTCTGACAAATTCTATTGCCTCCTCCGCCGTCCCAAAGTACAGCTCCCGGCCTTCGAGGTCACCCACAGACGTGCCAGGTACAACATCCTAAACGTCATCCCCTTCTTGTAGACAGCCTCCTTGACCTTATTGAAACTCGCCCTCCTCTTGGCCAGCTCTGCACCCAGGTCCTGATATATTCGAAGTTCACTGCCCTCCCAGGTGCAGCGCTTCGTCTGCCTGGCCCACCTCATGATCCACTCCTTGTCCAGGAAACGGTGCAAATGCACCACCATCGCCCTCGACACCACATTCCCCTGGGGTTTCCTCATTAGTGCCCTATGCGCTCTATCCACCTTCAGAGGCCATGTGAATGCTCCCTTTCCGAGCAGCTTCTCCAGCATCCTCCCCACATAGGCGCCAGCGTTGGCTCCTTCACTCCCCTCCGGCAGGCCCACAATCCGAATATTCTGCCTGCGTAACCGGTTCTCCAGATCTTCAACATTTCTGCTGGAGCCGCCTCTGCTGATGTCAGATTAGTCCCATCTCCACTGCCGTCAAAGCGAACTGCTCCCAGTGTTCCCCCACCACCTCCTCCATCTTCTGGATCACCTGACCCTGGGCCTCCAGCTTCGTCTCCACCGCAGTCGATCACCGCCTTAATAGAATCCACCGCCTGGGCCAGGTCCTCTAGATTCTCCTTGCATTGCTGTGTGAACGTCCCATTCAGGAAACCCACCAGCTGCCCCGTTGACCGCTGAGCCAGCAGAACGACTCCCTGACCCTCTGCCATCTCCACGTGTGTCGCAGGCACCACGCCAACTCTTGCAGCCTGATCCCCTCTTTTGCGACTGCTTCTGGCCCTCAGCTCCATACACCAGTAGGTCAATCTCTTCCACTCATTCTCCTGCACCTCTTTGCCTCCTCATATCCACCCGTTAACCGGGGAAAAGGTCCGAAAAAACCGCCACAAGCGAGAGCCACCAAATGTATGACCACTCACTCTATGGCCGCCATTGGAAGTCAATATCTCCAACATTATTCTAAACACAATCGCCTAAGAATGGTCAGATGTATTAATGCACAGAAATGGCTATGGTTTGAAGTGCTGAGAAATTGAATTTCAAAGCAATCCAAACAAAATTATTCTACTTGCCTGAGGCTGAACCTTTACAGAAGATTAATTTTGCAGGGATTCCCGCAATGAATTGAACTATTTAGTTAAAGTTAGCTATTAAAAATAAAGCTTTGAAGTTGCTGTATTTTTTCTATATGGGCTTTAATTGCACTTCAATAGATTTTTTCACTGCATGCAAAGGATCTGGTCTTTGTCACAGGATAATGTACAGATAAAATAACTTATTGCATTGATTTGTTGTTTTATCAAGAAGCAGCTACTTTTATCTAACAGGATGACAAATATGTGCCTTTGTCACAGATTATCATCTCAGTCAAGTTTCCATTAGATGGCAAGTAACGTGACTGTGCAATTCCAGTGTGAGCAGCTGTTTAGAAAGTCTGGTGCTTGATGCTGCTTCAGGCAAACCTATAGCTACTAAACAAACAACTGAGTATGGAAAAATAATATGATGCTTTGTTTGATTGGAGGACTGTCAGTCAAAACGGTAAATGCAATAAGCACAAGTACATTTTAGATCTATGGATTTAAAATTAAGCCCAAAAAATAAATCAAATTTCGCAAGGTTTAGATTTTAAATGGCCAATAATGTTGAATGTGTATGTGCGCATAAATCCCCAAAATTATTCCATTGTACTAGGCTTGCTGGATAATTTCAAAAGACTTAAGTGGATTATCTTTTGTGAGGCGATGAGCTGATACAAATAACTATGTGTTCAGAACACAGATTATCTAAAAGTTTTCTTTTAACATGACAGCAAGGTCACCATAGTCCCAGATGACCATCGGCTGACTGGTGGTGGTTTAACCTGAGGATCACCACACCACAGACAAGGGGTTCATGAATAACCTCAGCCGTTACAGGAATTGAATCTGTGCTGTTGACATCCCTCTGTGTGATGAACCAGATGTCCAGCCAACTGAGCTAAACCAGCCCCTTCAACCTGATAAGAGAGATGCTATGTCTTGCACCTTGCCAGCTGACTCTTCCACTCTAACATTTTATTCCGTCATATTTGTTGTCTTCCGACCCAGACCAAGAGGGTCACGTTCTGCCCAATAGCACTGGTGGTACATAGCTTATCCTAGAGCTAGAACTTCACAAATACATTTTCTCTTACCTCTGAAGAGACAGCCACACTCGAACCGTTAACTCTGGGCGGGTTTCTCCGGCCGCGCCCACCTGACGACCGGAAATTCCCGCCCGATGTCAGTGGACCTTTACATGGACTGGGTCCCGCCTGTGGCGATCGTGCGGCAGGCGGGGAGGAAGAGTCCAGCCTTTTGTTTCTCTCTCCACAGCTGCTGCCAAACCTGCTGAGCGTTCCCCAGCATTTTCTGTTTCATTTCAGATTTCCAAAATCCGCAGTAATTTGCTTTTATTGCATTTTTGCGTAGTTGTGGGAGCCCTGCCTGAACCTAACTAAAGCAGTCGCAACCTTTGTCCATCGGATACACAAAATAATCCATTAGCCAACAAAAATTTATCATTTCATTCAGAGTGGCACAACGATGGCTGACATTGTAAGTGGGAATGTGCAGAGCAGTCCAGCAAAGATACTCTCTGGAGCTGGAAATGGCTACTTCAAATTAAGAAATTACCTGATGGGGACACTGGTTGTCAACAATGAAAAGATGCATTCCTTCCATGATGGTTTCAATTCCTTCCATGTTGTATTTGAGTAAATTATCACACTTCTTCTCAACCGTCCCCGCCACATTTTCCTACAAGTCTACCCCTTGCTTTGCCCCACTGGCCTGGCACCATTGCAGCTGAGAAAATAAGATTTTTTTTCCTCAGTGGTTGACCTCACTCTACTCAGCACTTTTTCATCCAACACAACCTCAGACAGACAACTCAAGTGGTGCTCAAACCTGCATCATCTATGCCTATTGCACTGTGCCATAGAATGTGAAGCAATTTTCCTTCCACTGTACTGACAGCCATGTTAATGCACAGAAAAAATTTATGAAGATTATTTTCTAAATTATCAATTAAGCAGAGATTCCAAAATATGAAGAGCAAATATGCCCAAAATCATCAAAGTTTTATACAAATGTTAATCAATATTTTCAAATAATTCATGAATCAGCTGAATGGTCACCACCTGCGCTGTAAGGTTCTAAGAATTACAATAAATTTATTGTGTCAGCCTTGATGCCACCTTCATTTCTGATTCAGGAGGTTGTCAAGTTACACAGGTTCACACTTCAGCGCCTGATACTCCAGAGCAGTACTGGGGAGTGCCGCACTGTCAGAGATGCTGCCCTGCCCTGAGAAGATAAAGCAAGCCCCTCTAGGTCCTCTCAGATGAATGTAAAAGATCCCATGGCACAGTCTTGGCCAATACTTATGCCTCAAGCAACATCACTGAAATTGAGGCGGGTAACATAGATAGAATAGATAGAACAGTACAGCACCGATGTTGTGCCGAGCAATGATCCCCTACTCAAACCCACGTATCCACCCTACACCCGTAACCCAACAACCCCCCCCCCCCTTAACCTTACTTTTTAGGACACTACGGGCAATTTAGCATGGCCAATCCACCTAACCCACACATCTTTGGACTGTGGGAGGAAACCGGAGCACCCGGAGGAAACCCACGCACACACGGGGAGGACATGCAGACTCCACACAGACAGTGACCCAGCCGGGAACTGAACCTGGGACCCTGGAGCTGTGAAGCATTTGTGCTAACCACCATGCTACCGTGCTGCCCCGTAGCATTTTTCCTTTCAAAAACAGTTAGACAGTTACATGGGCAGGGTGGGTATAGAGGGATATGGGTCAAATGCAGGCAAGTGAGACTAGCTTAGTGATAGACTCTGGGCGGCATGGACAAGCTGGGCCGAAGGGCCTGTATCCATGCTGTAAACATCTATGACTCTATTACTCTGTGATTGTCATCTGTCTATGGTACCTTGCTGTGCGTAAGATTGGTGAACGCATTTTTTACATTATGATAGTGCCTACACTTTGAAAGTAATTAATTGGCTGTAAAGCTCGCAATCCCATCCTCATAAACATTCCAATATTGTCAACCTCAGACCCATCTCTCACTGCTTCAAAAAAATTCAACTACTCAGCTATGGCAGGCCAAACACTGTATGACTCACTCACATTCTTCTGTTAGGATACCAGGTCAGATCCCAACTTTTGTTAGGACCCCAGACGAGAACCTCAAACAATGTTTCTATTTGTAAAACTGTGAGGAAAGGATGCTTCACCCAAAGTGTGATGACTTTGACCAACAAGTGTCTTTTATGTTAAACCAAACACAGAATTAACCACATTAACATCAAAGAAATAGCTTTACAATTAACAGTTAAACAGCTCTTAAACAAAAGGAAAAACACTTACTGTCTACATGTGCCACTAATTCCAATTAAGCAACCCAATGCAGTTCAAATGTCACAAACAGATTCAAAAACAGCTTCTTCCCCGCTGTTACCAGACTCCTAAACGACTCTCTTAAGGACTGACCTGATTAATACTACACTCCTGTAGGCTTCACCCAATGCCGGTGTCTATGTATTTAGATTGTGGACCTTGTGTTGCCCTTTCATATATTTTCGTTTAATTTATATTATTTTCATGTACTAAATGATCTGTTTGAGCTGGTCGCAGAAAGATACCTTTCACTGTACCTTGGTACACGTAACAATAAACAAATCCAATCCAATCCAAACCCAATAAATAAAGTTATCAAAACAGATTACTTGCTTCGCTATGTAGAGACTTTTGGAATGGGTTCCTTTCAAGAGCAGATCCAGTACATTTCTGCTCAACCTAACAGCATTTGGCAAATCTGCTGTTCAACTTAAAATCAGATTGGAAGACTACAGGCAGACCTGGGTCCTCCCATTACTTATGTCACCTGTATCCCACTAAGTTCCATGACCTGCTCAGTTAGGACTAAACATCACTCCCTTGTAAATTATGTACACTCCAGGGAATCTCCAGAAATCAAAACATGATTCCATTAACCCTTTATCTGTAAGTGGTTGGAATGAGTAATTACTTCACTTTTTACAATCTTAATTACAGTGTTCATATATTTTATATTTTAAACCAGGGTTTTTAATAAAATTACTGCCATAGATATGGGGCACAATTTAACAGTTGTGTCGTGCTTGAGCCGATCGGTTCACTACCTAACCAGCCTATCCCTGTTGGCGAGAACCAAATCCTGCCATGGCGTGGCGAGGAACCAATTATCATCAATTAAAGCAAATCTCCATACAATTAATGGGAACAACCCTCTATCTAATGGCCTCTCGTGATCTAAGTCCACTAATGTCCTTTAGGGAAGGAAATCTTCTGTCCTTACTTGGTCTGGCCTACATGTGACTCCAGACCCATTGCCTCTTCACAGACAATTACGGATGGGCAATAAATGCTGGCACAGCCTGCGACACCCACGTACCATGAACAAATTAAAAAAACCTCCCCAGCAACTGGTCACATGGACACCGATTCTACACTTTTTTTAAAACATGAAGCTGGTGGCATGGCTGCTGTGGGGATCTGAGGAGGTGAGTAGCCATGTTTGCTCCTGGGCAATGAGCCCAGGGGCACTGGGGTGCTTCCCCACCAGAGCTCGGGGGGATGGGTGGGTGAGGAGCCCCCATGGAGGGGCGGCCTCAGTTGGGGAAAGGTGGGCTGCCAACGGTGGTGGGGGGGGGGGGGGGGGGGGCCTCAGTGTCCACAGGTCAGTCATGCCACCCCCTGGATCCTGTCTACCCATAACAGGGCAACACCAGCCCCTGTCTGTCTGTCATACCAACCACCCATAACGCCCACCAACCGTGGCAGCCTCTGACTGCGTGGCTGAAGGCTATTGCTAATAAGGAATTGCCAATCGTGAGAAATGAACAGCTCCCAAGTGGATTCCCACGGGTAGGTGTGCCATGGGCATGTGAGAGTTATTGCCTAGCATCCCAATCAGACCGTGAGACCTGGACATTGTGCCTGAACATTGCAGGAACAGACGCAGCAGCCAACATCTGAACATAAAGGGGCTGGGCCCCAGCCCCGGGGACATTTCCATGACCAGAGAGAGGATGGGTGTGTGCACTGGGGAGGGGATGAGTGCCCAGGTAACGTTACTTGTGGTACAGGGTCTGGGGTCAGGTATCCAGGCTGCGGCTGGGTGTGCATGGGCAGGGCATGTTGGATGGCACCCGAAGGAATTGCAGGGAACATGAGGGGGGAAGGGGGGAACCATGGGGGACTGGACAGTTCGGGTTGGAAGGCCGCTGGTTGTCAATCTCTCGCCCTCTCCAATTCCTTACAATATTACACAAGGTGGATGATATCTTGGACCCCGCGGATGCTGCCCCCGCGGTGCTACTGGCAGGCAAGGCGACCAGATGGCGGAGAAGGCAGTGGCAGCAGGGTTGACAGAGTCTCGAGGCGGCGGCCCAGGTGCAAGGCCCCGCCCCACACACTGAGGACCAGGATGACCTTCAGGTCAGGGAGGGACCCAAAGGCGGAGGACCAGGTGTGCAGGTGTCATAGAATTTACAGTGCAGAAGGAGGCCATTCGGCCCATCGAGTCTGCACCGGCTCTTGGAAAGAGCACCCTACCCAAGGTCAACACCTCCAACCTCTCCCCATAACCCAGTAACCCCACCCAACACTAAGGGCAATTTTGGACACTGAGGGCAATTTAGCATGGCCAATCCACCTAACCTGCATATCTTTGGACTGTGGGAGGAAACCAGAGCACCCGGAGGAAACCCACGCACACACGGGGAGGATGTGCAGACTCCGCACAGACAGTGACCCAAGCCGGAATCGAACCTGGGACCCTGGAGCTGTGAAGCAATTGTGCTATGCACAATGCTACCGTTCTGGTCCTTTGAACAAATTACAGTACTCCTGCAGTACACGGACAAATTGTACTGCAGGAGGCTCCACCTCAACAAGGGCATAGTGTGACACCTGTGCCATATCCTTGCGAACCTGGCACCACGTGGAGGGGGAGGATATCTGCTCCCGGTGGCCATCAAGGTCACCGCAGCATTGAACCATTCACGGTCACGGATGCCCTCCATGGTCAGGCAGTTAACTATATAACTTTTGACCTGGAAAAGGCCCAACAGGATGCCTGGGCAGCAGGATTCTCTGCCATCGACAGGATGCCCCATGTCCAGGAGATACTAGATTGCACGCATGTCGCCCTGCACACACCAAGGCATCAGGGAGTGCCCTAAATCAACAGGAAGAGGTTCCAACTCCCTGAACATCCAACTTGTGTGCGACCACCACATGAAGATCATGAATGTGTGTGCACGCTTTCCAGGGAGAGTGCTCAACAGCTACATCCTGGGGCAGTCGGACATCACCGGTCTCTTCGAGCACCACCCCAGAATGGGACATGCTCCGCAGTGTTTCAAAAAGATCCACCTGGGACTAAGACACATTCCCCAGCAAGTCGGACATGCTCCCGAGGCCATGGCTGTCATTGACTGAGCCAGGCCTTAGACCTCCATTCATGCTGCCAACGTCATGCACCAGGCTCTCCGCTGCGGTCACCACCCTAGCAGTGTTGACCTCGGTGTCAGGCATTGCTGGCACTGTCTCCTGTGCATGTAGCCTCTGGGACTCCTCCACCACAGCTTTGGTACTGCTGGAGTGTCACTGATATTCCCCCCTGAATATCACGGCCGCACCCCGTCGACAGGAGCAGCTCCGGGTTAACCTGGTCCAGAGGCTTAGTATCTATGAAATCCAGCTGTCTGAGACCCAGCTGGGTCCTGGGTCCTGGGATCCACCAGACCTATGACTGCTGTCTTGCCTGGATGTTCCTGCCTCCATCTGATGTCCATTAGCAACGGTTTGCTGCTGACCAGAATGTGACCCAGAAGCCTGTCACACAGAGAGGGTTTAATGAGCCACATGCTTTATTCATCACGGAGGGGCAGGGGGGCAGACGTGGGCAGCACTGCTGGACATGGGTGGGATGGGGCATGGTATGGTGCTGGGCGGGGGCAGTGGTAGGCACATGGTCATCGGGGGGGTGGGTGTGGCGGACTGTGCCAGGGGCTGGTGCCAACTTACCTGTGCAACCCAGTGGAGTTCGTTGATTTTCTTATGGGACTGGGTGTCAGCCCTTCTGGTGACACTCCCCGAGCTGATAGCCGCTGCCTCTGCCTCCCAGGCGACATTGGCTGCCCTGTGGCTGACCCTCCATGACCCTCAGGGGAACAAGGCATCCCGTCTGAACTGGACCGCGTCCGACATTATGGCGAGGTTGGCATCCTCGAATCATGGGCTGATCTCCTTGGTGGCATGGCTGCACCCTACGTGGGGTTTGCTCTGTGGGATCAGTTTAAGTGTGGCTCCAACTTGTTAATGGGGCGCTGACTGGTCGGGTCCTGGCAAATCAGCCGGTGGGACCATCATTTGCGACGTGAAGCCTGCGGGGCCTCGTTAACTGGACCAATTAGCGCTTGATACCGGTCACGACCTCACTGGGCCGATCGTCGGGAAGCTCGCGGCAGTTCCCACTCGCTACTGCACTGAGAAAACTTTCTATTAAATTGTGCCCATAAAATATAACATATAACAATTTTTACATTCATCACGCTTCCCTCTCTCTTGCAGGATAAGATTCACACAATAGAAAGGAACAGAGAAGAGCCAGCGGGAGACAAGGATGATTGTATCATTAAAACCCTATGGAGAAGATGGTTCTCTGCATAATGGGCCAGCTGTGGTAGAGCAAGAGGCATCTGCCATCAATGAGAACATTGAACATGACAGAAATAAAAACAAAAAGTGCTCATCAGGTCTGGCCGCATCTGTGGAGAGAGGAACAGAATTAATGTTTCAAGTCCACTGAAGAAATGTGCTGGGTTTTATGCTTTTGAAAAGTGACCGAAGCCGGGAATCGAACCTGGGACCCTGGAGCTGTGAAGCAACTGTACGAACCACTGCACTAACCACTGTGGTACCCGATCTACCAGGTAGTGTACATATCGTTTGTGTAACTAAAACTTTGCTTCTTATTATACTTGGTGTGGACTTTCCCATGTCCTTATTAAAATTGCCATAACTGAATCCACACTATCAACATCCTGGCTGGTTTAGCATAGTGGGCTAAACAGCTGGTTTGTAATGCAGAACAAGGCCAACAGCATGGGTTCAATTCCCATACCAATCTCCCCGAACAGGTGCCAGAATGTGGCAACTAGGGGCTTTTCACAGTGACTACAGACATGAAAGTGCTGGCTAAGTTGGCGGTAGGGAGGATGGAAGGTTGTGTCCGGGGGGTTGTCGCAGAGGACCAGACAGGCTTCGGAAAGAACAGGCAGCTCTCTAGTAATATAAGGAGGCTGTTAAATGTGATCATGACTCCGTCGAGAGGTCAGATACCGGAGATTGTGGTGTCCATGGATGCGGAGAAGTCATTTGACCGAGTGCAATGGTGTTATCTGTTTGAGGTCCAGGGAAGGTTCAGGTTTGGGCCGAAGTCTGTGGTATGGGCTCGCCTGTTATATTGTGCACCAGTGGCGAGTGAACAGACCAATGATATGGGTTCACAAAATTTTGAACTGCACAGGGGAACAAGGCAGGGGTGCCCACTGTCGCTGGTGTTGTTTGTGCAATGGCCCTTAGCCGAGTCGGCAGAGTGGTAAGGGATCACGAGGGGGAGCACCAGGTGTCGCTATATGCAGATGACCTAGGGAAAGTTCGGGGCGTTCTCAGGATATAAATTAAACGTAGGGTAAAGTGAAGTGTTCCCAGTGAACGAGCTGGGTCGGAGAGCCAACTTAGGGGGGGTTGCCATTCAAGGTGGCCAGAGACAGGTTTAGATACCTGGGGATTCAGGTAACGGGAGAGTGGGCGATACTGCACAAGTGGAATCTAGCAAAGCTGGTGGAGGAGGTTAGGGAGGATCTGAAGATGTGGGATATGCTGCATCTGACTTTTGCAGGGAGGGTCCAAGTGGTGAAGATGAACGTTTTGCTCACGTTCCTGTTCATATTCCAGACACTTCCGATTTTTGTACTGAAGGCCTTTTTCTGGAAACTGGATACGATTATTTCAGACTTTGTGTGGGCAGAGTAGATCCCAAAGGTTAAGAGGACCATGTTACAGGGACAGAGGCAGAAGGGGATTGGCAATGCCGAACCTGTTGCATTATTATTGGGCGGCGATCGTGGAGACGGTGAGGCGGTGGTGGAAAGGAGAGGGGGCAGAATGGGTTCGGACGGAGGAAGAATCCTGTGGGGGGTCCAGCCTGAGGGCAATGGTGACAGAGAGCCCGGTGCTGCAGTCCACAGTGAAGATCTGGAACCAGCTGAGGAGGCATTTCAGGATAGAGGGGATGCTGATGTTGATGCCGCTGAGTAAAAACCACGGATTCGAGGGCAGAGAGATGCGACAACGACAGACGGCCTGTGTAGGAAGTGGAGAGAAGTGGCGCTGGTCAGGGTAAGGGATTTGTATTTGGAAGAGAGGTTTTCCAGTACAGAGGAACTGAAGGAGAGGGCAGAGCTCACGAGAGGAAGGGACTTTGCGCAGAAGATTTGGAAAGAAATCCCCAGGTTGCCAAAGTATGCCCCGGTGGCGCAATTGCTGCTTTCGGACGTGGAAGGGGAGGGCAGGAACGGAGACAAATATGGGTGGCTGGGAGATCCCAGAGGTGAGCGGCTAGTTAAGATTAAAGAGAAGCGGGAGTGGGAGTTGGGAGGGGAGATAAACTGGGGAGTGTGGAGCGAGGAACTATGAAGGATAAACACCACTGCCTCATGCACAAAGATGTGCCTGATACAGTTGAAGGTGGTACACAGAATGGGTGGGTTCTTCCAGGGAGTGGCAGACGAGTGTAAGAAGTGTGGGCGGAGACCAACGAATCCCGCACAGATGTTCTGGGACTGCGAAAAGGTGGAGAGATTCTGGATGGGAGTGTTTGCGGCATTTGCAAGGATAGTGGGGAAGGAGGTTGGGCCGGACCCTTTGGTGGCGATATTTGGGATATCGGAGAAGCCGGAGCTGTTGGGGGGAGGAGGGGCGATCTTGTGGCCTTCGCATCTTTGAAAGATTTTTTCAAATTCTTTTCCCCTCCTCACAGCTCCGGCTAGCACACATTTTCCACATTTCAATTAATACTGATATTCTCCTTCCTCCCCATCTCAAACCACTACTTCCAATTTTTCCTTTCATTCCCTCAAACACATATTACCAGTTACTGCCCTGTTCCTCTCCCTCCAATACCATCCATTTCCATTTCCCTCCCCTTCAGTGCCATCAATTTCCTTTATCATAAAGGAGCAATTGCACCTTATTGCTTTCTTTCTCTTTTGGTGGTATGCACACCCGTCCCTTTGAAGTGACATCTCGCACCCCTATTCTCTTTCACTGCAATCTATTAACTCTCCTCCCAATTAAATGCCATCCGATTCCATCCCCCAACCCTGCACCAATCTGAATCAGTGGTCAGTACACAAATTGGTCCATGGTTCCAGTCAGAGCAGTTTTCTGCCTACAATGTACAGAGGCTGCAATCCCAATTAAAAGGGCTGGGACAGCTTCAAAGGGAGATATAGGCCTTTAAGACGAGCCTGTTGCAAGACTCAGGATAAGTGAGATAAGAGAAAGAGATGGGGGTGCAGGAGACAGAAGAAAAAGAGCTGCACTGATCTTGGTTGACAAATGCTGAGAGGTGGCATTTATGAATAGAGAATATAAAATTATTCACTCTTGAAAGTTTTGTAGTGCTACTTTTAAAAGGTTTTCACTCCTACAGTGCAATGCATATATAATCTGTCATTAAATTGACTTGATTGGCTGTTCTATTAAAACAGCCTTCCAAACAACACTAAAATGCAATGTCCTGCAAAATCTTTCAGTTAATATCTCATTGTATATGCATTCAGTGATTGTATTTCATTTTGAAATGTTCACACTTGCACCCACTGCCAAGAGTAATTTTTTATGCATGGCTTCTCACATCAGCACACGTTGTTGCGCAGCAACAAATGATCCCACGCCATAGAGCCCTGACATTAGTAGAAGTAAATTGACCACAGGAGGACCAGTCTAGCATAAATACAAATTGCTGCTTTGAATTTCTCCAAAAATAATTACCTAACAAAGAAGGGCCTCTTCAAATCGTGATCTGAATAGCTCGGTTTTGGGATTTCCATAGTTTCTCAGTTATAAGCTAAAAAAAAATGTAGACAAAAATTATTGATTTAAAAATTGGAAAAGAACAAGGAAAAAAAAACGCACTCTTTGTTACTTCACAGCATTTGCCAAACATATATACAAATCCATCATTAGCCCAAATTTGGTAGAAAGCTGTTGCTCCAAATTGCCGAAATAATATGACACTTGAACGAAGAGAAAACAGACCAAATCTGCCAGTTGGTTTCAGCAGCTTTCCAAACTACAAAACAAATTCAATGTTATAAAACAGTTTTAAGCATTTTATTGAGGTGCAGATATTAGACTTGAAGCACTGTTCAAACACTGCCCAATTGTTTGACTTGTGACATTTCAAAATAAACAGTGTGTGAGTGTGATATAGGGTTCAGAGTACTTGAAAGGTTTTCAACAGAAATCTTGAAAATAAAAACTGAACTCTCAGCATTTAAATCAATAATTTTCATCAATCTACAAAATACCCTTGAAGCAAAGAACACAACATCCAAAAATACTTAAAGGAACTGAATGGAAAGTAGTGAAACATATTTTGTTGTGAATACTTAAATCAAAGTTTTGCCAACATGTTAAATAGTCAATTGCAAAATAGTATAACAAGCTTATTTTAATAAGTTAATGGAATTATAATGATGCATATTTTTATCCTCATTTTCTTTAACACACTAGGTTGTACAATTTACAAAGAGAATAACTTAAAATTTTGTTATGATCTGTGTATTGCCAGCTTGTGAAACAGATTAGATTTGGGATGGTTTGCATTTTGGTTAATGCTGTGTCTGTTTTGCGAAGTATTTAAAATCAAAGAGGATGGAAGCAGAATACTATGAATAAGAAAAGGATACATCTTACATTTTGCAGGCATTGCTCCCAGCACAGGACTTCACTTCTCAGAAGGAAGGAATAGAGAATTAATACATTAGTGCTAGCATTTGTTTCCAATGTCACTCTGACTGCTGGCAAATTGGAGTCTTGCAAAATTTGTCTTGTAATATTTTCTGGAGCAGGAAAGACTGACTGCGAATAGAATGTTGAACAACTGAAACATTTCTGTTTGGCAATAAATCTGAACAGATTTGCATCAGTAAAAACATGATTATAACAACGTATATTCTCTCTACGATTGCGATGCTGTGAATGCAGTTATTAAGATTAATGGCTCTGTTAACAGATGATTGCACTTTGGGCTTTTAAAACAGTTTTCTTGCTTCATAGTTTCTGTAAGTGGACTGTGCTATATAATTTAAGATCTTTTCCTCTCATTTTCTGTCCTTCAGCAAGGCATTTACTGACCACCCCGCTCTGTGTTGTTCGACGGGGGAGATGGCCCATCAGTGGGATTTACCAGTCCCTCCATTGTCAACGGGATTTCTCATTGACTGCACCCCTCGCCGCTGGGAAATCTCTGCGCCGATGTGGGACCGGAACTTCCCGCCAGCGTGAACAGCCTGTAAATCCCACCCCAGATCTAAGAATTCAATCCAAATGCAAAAAATTGTGCACTGAGATTCATGGGGTGATTTTAATCCTACCTGCCCGGCAGAAGCTATTTATCCCGCCGGAGAAGAAAGCAGCTGCAATTCTTGATTTTAAGCTGCTCAACCGAGCAGGCGTGAAGGCCATTCTCCCAAAGTCAAAGGTGTTATTATTTGCATGTTGGTTTCTGGTAACATTATTGGAAACCACCTGCAATTATAACTCGCTATTTTTTTTGGTCTTTTGTTGCTCATTCCCGATTGCCCTTGAGAAGGTGGTAGTGAGCCATTCTTAGCAGAAAGCTACACATAGTTTCCTGGCAAGTCAATCCGAGCGCGGAAGAGAATCAAGGCCAGAGGAGGCCTGTTACAGTAACCATGAAGGACATGGAGTATCGTCAATAGATCTCTCGGTGGGCTTAGTGGAATATTAATTCCCCTATCAAGCGGGCGGTCGCTCAACCAGTAGGAAACGTAAGGCAACCTCCAGAGTCAAAAATGAGTGGCTAATCTGGTAAGGAACAAAGTGCCTCTCTTTGATAAACTCCAACCCTATGACGTTAATGGAGAAGACTGGGCCCAATACAGGAGCGCGTGAATTACTTCTTCCGGGCTAATAAAACTGTGGGGAGATGAAAAGCAAAAAGTGATTCTGCTGACAGCATGCAGGACCCCGACATTTAACGTGATTAAAAGCCTGACTGACCCAGATTCCCCAAACTTGAAAACTTTTGACCAACTCGTAGACCTAGTGTGAAATCACTATGACCCAAATCCCCATCCTCCAGGGATACCGCTTTAACACAGATGGAGAGCCTCGGAGAAACCTGTCACTGAAGTTTTAACCCAATTGGAGAAACTGGCAGGACAATATGAATTTGGCTCATCCCTGACCGAGATATTGCAGACAGATTGGTGTGCAGAGTAAACAATATGACAACTCAAAAAAAGTTACTGCCACAGCCCAATCTGGATCTAAAAAAAGCCATTGAGATAGCCCTATACCTGAACACTACAGTGTAAGAGGCTCAGGAGCTACAAGGGGCATCATACAACGAAGACCTCCAATGCAAAAGTGACCATTCCTCAACTTAAGGCGCCTGTGGAAATAGCCCATCGCCAATTCGTTGCTTGGCTCGATCTCCCGGAAGTCAAGGAAATATTGTGACAGTCCTAAGGATGCTAGGGAACCTGCACTGAAAGGTTGGAATATTGTAAGCACTGAAAAAGGGCACAGCCACGGTAAAACTATAGGAAAAGGCAATACCATGCTATTCAGAGAAGAAGCCAAGACCAGCACAGGACAATACCATGTAGGTATACCTACTCGCAGAAGCAGAGACAATGCAACTAACCTGTATCATCATGATCAGCATTGCTCCAATAATGATAGAACTGCCGGTAAATGGTCACCTATTGGAAATGGAGATAGACACAGAGGCTGCCATCTCTGACATTAGAGAGCAGACATTTGATTGTCTCCAAACTGGTATCCAAACCTTCGGTCTAAAAGACACTAGGGCCAGGCTAGCCACCTACATGAGGGAAGATTTGTGGATTAAGGGCATTACAAGTACCCTGGTGACCTACAGGCATCAAAATACCCGACTTCCACTCATAGTTGTGTGGGGACAAGCACCAAGTCTTATGGCTCCAGTGGATCAGGCTGAACTGGCTATTGTTTTCCAGGCTGGGCGTGGGAGAACTGTATGAGGTCTTCCAAGTGGACCTTGGAAAAATAAAAAGAGTCGGTCCCATATTCCCTGTTGGAGAAAGTAGAGACCGAGCTTGGGCATCTAGAAAATTTAGGTACAGCAAGACCAGTGCAATTTGCAGAGTGGGCAGTACCTGGTGCCCCCGTCCTCAAGCCGGACCAATCGGTTCACCTCTGTAAGGATTATAAGTTTACAGTCAATCAGGTTCCCAAACTGAATAGGTACCCCATGCCATAAATAGTGGACATATATGCCAAGCTAACAGGTGGCCAGATATGCACTAAGTTAGAAATGAGCCATGCCTATCTTCAACTTGAATTAGGCACGCCTTCCTGGAAATGAGTGGCGGGAGCTTAAAACGAGGCTGGCAGGACGGAGAATCCCACCCAAGTTCTCAGGTGACTGAGGCGTCCAATGTGCGTCCTACAGTCTCTGCCACAGGTGGGACAGATGGTGGTTGTTGGAGCAGTAGGTGGGTGGGGTGACTGCGTTGTCATTTTATTCATTTCATTCTTAACTCTTGGCTTCAGCTTGCTCTTGGTGATGAAACATCAGCTTGTAACTTCCTGGCTCCTGAGTGTCGGATTTGGGGGGTACCCCAAAGATGCATTGGGGAATCTCTCAGAAGTTCCCAGTTAAGTGTTTACCCTGAAATTGTCCAGAAGAGCTAACATCCTCTGGACAATTGCGCTGTGCAGGGATGTGCCAATGCCTGAACTCCTGCCCTCACATCCCATTCACGTAACTTAGAAACTTACATTTTCCCTTTCAAAGAGACCTTTAAACTTACTGTGGGGCGGCAGTGGCATATTGGTATGTCACTGGACTAGTAATCCAAAAACCCAGAGTCATGCTCTGGTGACCCCCATGCGAATTCCATCATGGCAAGTGGTGAACTTTGAATTCAATAAAAATATGGAATTCTAAGCCTAAAAGTGACCATCAAACCATTATGATTGTTATAAAAACCCATCTGGTTCACTAGTGTCCTTTCGAGAAGGAAATCTGTTGTCTTTACCTGGTCTGGCCTACATATGAAGGGCAATGTGGTTGATTCTTAAATGCCCTCAGGGATGGGCAATAAATGCTGGCCCAGCCAGCGGTGCGCACATCCCAGGAACTGATTTCAGTTCCAGTGAGGGGCTTGCACCAGCGCTGTATGAACCACCCGCGTGGAAAACGGCCGGAGAATGGGCGGTTCCTGGGCGGCCGTGCTCGAACCCTAACCCGCCCACCCCGACCCCACAGCCCACCCCCTGGCCAACCCCCACCAGCCCCCCCAGCCAAAGCAGAAGCCCCCCCGCCAATGGCACGGATCCCAGATGAGTGTGCGGCGCTGGACACTGTCCACAGCCAACATGCCAGGTTCTCAACTGCTGAGACCACACGTGTCCCACACTGTCGGGAAGGCGGCCCATTGGGGGCGGATCATAGCGGGTGGGCAGGCCGATGACGCGACAACGGCCTTGCAACTGCGCGTGGTGCACGACCCTATGATGCTGGTTTGCAGGGAGCGGGGCGTTGCAAACCGGTGTCAAGTCGGCGTCTGGCCTAGATCCGACGTCTGAGTCCATTTTCCGCCCGATCCCAATTTCGGCGTCGGGCTACGGAGAATCTCACCATTGACTAAAATAACTTTAAGTGGATTTGTGCTGTTTATAGTTTAACATTTTAACTTACATACACATTTCCTAAATTTAGATTCTCATCTTCCTGTCTGCCCACTCCTCCCAAGATTCATCTTTTTTTAACCCATCAGCTATTTCTTCATGTCTTCATATGTGAATTCTCCCCTTACACCAAGGTAAATCCTTCTGGGTACCAATTAAAATTCATCCTTGCTTTTCGCCCTCTGATAACAGCCTATATTGCTGACAACACCTTATCTGTCAACAGGCAAATGAAACCCAGCCAGCCCATCTGTTTCATGACAAATTGTGTTCATTACAGTGAACTCCAAAATCCTTTTTAAATATGCCCTAATTGTCTATTAATCTGAGTTGAAAACGTGGCAACTTCAAGGAGGTTTGTTCTCGCATTTGTTTGTGAATTACCTGTTTGCCTTTGCAGCAAATTTTTATTTCAAATAAAGCCTTTGAATGTTGGTGATTTGTCTGATTCTTCCGAAGCCACTGACTGGGGTGTTTTACAACACGCCACAAAATGGCAGTAGGTTGAAAGAACTCAGATTTCCAGATGGATTTGAATTCATTCTCATTTTAAAAGACAATAAAATGCAGAAAATGTTACAAATGTCTACATAGAAAAGGATAAGTGTGCCTATTTCGATGTTTAACCTTGAAATGGTGAGTGAGGATAAACACACTGTACTGGAATCCGAATTAGCTGAAAATCCATCTGACAGAGAGACATTTTTCTCCATTTCTTTCCACTTGTGCAATGAACAGGGGGAGTCAACAAATTAACATTGTAACAAATTTTCAGGGAATACAATGTTTGAAAACGTAGGAACGACAAGGATGTAAATGTCCTTAAAAATTGTCAGAAGTAAAATGGCACAGAAAAAGGAAGTTTGTTCGGAGGATAGTGAAAAAAGGAACAATGGAGAAAGAAAAACTGAAGGGATAAACATCTTAAATTTTAGTGACATTATAATAATAAAGCAATTCCTGCTGTTGAGTTTAATGATATGTATAATCTAAGGAGAGTAAAGGGTTCACAAGATGATGTTCATTTATAGCATCACTGAGTAGTCTAATAAAAGGCTGCATCTCTAGACATTCTGTGAGATGCTGTGGGAGAAGCTATTGGAGATGTTAATGAAGAAGTATAATGTGAGGTCGAATTAGAGTGTAGGTTGTATTAGTGAGAGGTAATTAATTACTGTAACATAGATTCAACACTATTATTTTGTTAGCTGTTACTCAGTAGAGTGTGCGAACCATTTCAAGTAGTGAAAAATAAACTAGCTTTGGTTTAAACGTATATCTCTATATTCTTTGCAAACACTACAACTTTGGCTATCTTGGAGAACAATACAAAGATCATAACATGGTACCAGGTTTTATTGAAGTAATTTAGCTACAATTAGGTAGAATCTAAGAAGAAAGGAAACCAGCACCCACTCGGAATTCAACGGCAGGACTGCTTCCAGGCCTGTTACTTCAACACACACAGCCAAGTCCAGACCTCATGCAGACACTGTGACAATTATTTATTATTTACTTTCATTCCGGACTTCTGGTAAAATTGATGTGAATTGGAAAATATTTAAGCAGCAATTTCAAGTATACCTCGCTGCCTCAGATTTAGATAATGCTCATGATAACAGAAAACTTGCGTTATTTTTAACAATCGCTGGACCACAGGCTATTGAACTATATAACTCTTTCCAATTCTCCACGGAAAATTATAAAAAGAAATTTGATATGGTTATTGAAAATTTTGATCTTTATTGCAAAGCTCAAATTAATGAAATATATGAACGGTTTGTCTTTAAAACAAGAGTGCAGAAAGATGGAGAAGCCATAGATTGCTTCGTTACTGATTTAAGATTAAAGTCACAAATCTGTAATTTCTCAATTTTGTCAGACTCAATGATTAGGGATCAAATCGTTTTTGGCATCAGAGATGAGAAAATCAGAGAACGTTTATTCAGGCAAAAAGAATTAAAGTTGGAAAAGTTGGAAGATGCAATTGAAATGTGTAGAGCGAATGAAATATCCAAACGTCAGTATTCAGAAACACTGATTAAGGAAAAAGGCGCGAAAACACAACCCGGGGCCGACTGCATTGAATCTATGGCGCAGTTGAGAAAAATGCGCGTTTCGGACAACAACCGTATTGTGCATGCGCATAGTCAATCTGCACATGCGCACTTCAACAAACCACATGATTTGGATGAAGACCGTTCTGCGCATGCCTTCAACCAATTTGCACATGACGAAAGCAACATCATGATGTGAGGATGTTGTGGACACGCCCACCCACGTAAAAAATGCCCAGCACATGGAAAAATTTGCTCCAAATGTGGCAAACTGCATCACTTTGCTGTTCAATGCAGAACTGCATTAAAAGTGACACACTTTAAAACTTCAAATTTAATGAAGAAACATATGAATCATAGAATCATAGAATTTACAGTGCAGAAGGAGGCCATTCGGCCCATCGAGTCTGCACCGGCCCTTACAAAGAGCACTCTACTCAAGTCCACATCTCTACCCTCTCCCCATAACCCAGTAACCCCTGATGTTCAGAGTCTTAATACAAGTGCAGACACCTCCAAAATGGATAACCCTAATGTCAACATAGGTTCTTATTATCTTGAAGATTCTTTCTTTGTGGGAATTGTGGAGAAGTTCCAGACAGCAATGTCCCCTCACACCCATGCTTTGCCCTCTTCCAGATCCTTCCGTCAAGCAGAAGATCCAGAAGTCTGAACACTCGCACATCTAGACATAGGAATAGCTTCTTCCCCACAACTACTAGACTCCTCAATGACTCTCCCTTAGACTGATCTGTTCCCTGTAAGAACACTATGCTGCACTTGTTTGGCCTTGTTCTGTACAGTAACCAATCACTATTTGTTGATGCACAACTGTCAATGTACTCTGTCGATTATTCTTTTGTCTACTATGTACGTACTGTGTACGTTCCCTTGGCCGCAGAAAAATACTTTTCACTGTACGTCGGTACATGTGACAATAAATATCAATCAGTGCCAGGGCCAGTGGCCCCCAGGGACGCAGGCAACGATGGGGAGGGCAGCTGTCACAGCAGCCCTGAGCCCGACACAGAGACCCAGGACACAGGAATGCAGTGTTATGGGCCAGGGTTTAGAGAAGCCCAAAGTGTTGGAGTTCATGGAGTTCACCTGACCCACAACTTTTAATAGATTATGGTATGGGGAGCTCACGGCCCACTCTACAGGTGTGCTACAGCAGAAATTGAAAAGTATTGTTGAAAGCAAAACAATGTTTATTCCATGAACTCAAGTTAACCTTTTCAAATCATACAGTGAACATCTTAGCAACCATCAATTCAAATACAACCCCCAAAGAATACAGCACTAAGTAATCCTTTAAGCTTTCCTTTTAACATCCATAAGACTTCAAAACACCTATTTACAGAAAGACATCAGGCTTAACTTCACTACTGAGAACAGTTACCATGTTGAAATCAGTAAATGAACAGTCATAAGCTTGCAGAGATTCCCACATATCCTGCTGTGATTGCAGCTTCTCCAAAATTAAAATGAAACCAAACCCACCCTGCAGCAAAAAGCCTAAAGCAAAAGTAAAAAGTTGACAGACAGCCCAGCTCCACCCACTCTCTGACATCACTGCAGTAATAAACACCCATTTCTTAAAAGTACTCTCACATGACATCTCCCCCCAAGAAAAAAAATAAACCATCAACTTCAAGATGGTTTCATTTTTCACCTTTTCACTATTCTTTAAGAAATGCACACAGTAAATATACTTTTTCCGTTTAAAAAAACAACGCACGCAAACAGGTATAATAATGTAGTCCATTTTTTTTCTTCTTCCTCTAACTGGAATCCTTCTCGATTGACAGTCTCTTTGAACAAGAGGGTCTCTGCACGATCCATCCATTTCTCTACACCTCGGCATTTCTCTTTAAAGTCAGATACTTCAGTTCAATCTTATCACAGAATCCCTTGTAATTCTCCAACACAGGAGCATTGGTTATCACAGCTTTCAGGCAGTCAAATGCCTTTTGAAAGTCTGCTGTCCACTGAAATTTTCAACGTTTCTTCAGCAAGTCCATCAGTGGAGCAACTACGCTACAAAACCTTTGCACAAATGTTGAATCAAATCCACTCATGCCAAGAAATCGCATTACTTCCCTTCATCTTGAGGGTATCGGAAACTCCTCAAGGAAAGTTACTTGGGCTTTTCCAAATTCACTTTGGCTAGGTTTACCACCAAACCTGCCTCCTGAAGTTGATCGAATAATTCCATCAGATGCTTTAAATGTTCTTTCCATGTCTGGCTGAAAATGATCAGATCGTCGCTGTATACCGCACAATTAGGTAGTCCTGAAACTACTTTGTTAGTTAACCGTTGAAATGTGGCTGGGGCGTTTTTCATGCCAAATGGCATAACTTTGAATTGGTATATACCATCTGGAGTCACAAAAGCTGAAATCCCCTTTGTCCTTTCGGATAAAGGTACCTGCCAGTTTGATTGGAACAGCATTTCCCACATCTACATCATGTATAGCCATTTTATTACTTTACAATTTATCTCTACAAACTTGCCCATGTGATATCAATAACTTTTTCAGATCAGTTTGTTTTTCCTCTGGAAGGTAACTCAACAATTTATCCCAATTTTTAAGAACATCCTCATTTTCCAGTTTAATTTGAGGTATGTCAAATTCACAGTCATCTGGATTTGGTTTGTCACTTTGAGTTAGAATCATTAAAACTTCCTTTATCTCTACTTCCATTTCAAAGTACCTTTTAAGCATATTCACATGACACACTCGGTGAGTCTTCCTTCTATCTGGCGTTTTTAACCACACAATTCACCTCACTTAATTTCCTTTCAAACTGATAAGGTCCACAAAACCTTGCTTTTAAAGGCTCACCTACCACTGGTAGCTATACTAAAACATTATCTTGACTGGCAAAACTACAAACTTTGGATTTCTTGTCCGCTACCCATTTCATCACATTTTGTGCGACTTTCAAATGTTGTCCAGCCAATTCACCTGCTCTATTTAACCGTTCCCTAAAATTTGACTCGTAATCCAGTCATGTAGTTTACGATTTCTCACTCACCAATTTTTCCTTAATCAATTCAAGTGGTCCTCTTACCTGATGACCAAAAATTAGTTCAAAAGGACTGAATTTAGATGACTCATTTGGTGCATCCCTAATTGCAAACAGTACGAATCGAATTCCTCTATCCCAATCCTCTGGATAATCGTGACAATAAGCCCTCAACATTGTCTTTAATGTCTGATGCCACCTTTCTAACGTCCCCTGCGATTCTGGATATTGATTTTAATTGTTTTATTCCGAAGCTATCAATAACTTCTTTGAATAACCTTGAGGTAAAATTTGATCCTTGATCCGACTGTATTTCTGTGGGTAGTCCATATCTAGTAAAGAATTTAAGTAACTTCTCCACAATCTTTTTAGCTGTAATATTACGTACTGGAATGGCCTCTGGAAACCTAGCAGACACGTCCATTATTATCAAAAGATATTGATTCACACTTTTCATTTTAGGAAGTGGTCTTACGCAATCAATTAGGACCCTTGTAAAAGGTTCCTCAAATGCTGGAATGGGTATTAAGGGCTCTGGTTTTATTACTGCTTCAGGGTTGCGTGTCACTTGACATGTGTGACAACATTTAACTGCCATCCTAATGTAGACCAGGCCAATAAAAATGTTTCTGGATTTTAGCTTGAGTTTTCCTTATTCCCAAATGACCTCCCACTGGTACCTCATGTACAACTCGCAACACCTCCTTTCTATACCCTACCGGCAATACTACTTGATGAACTTCTGCCCACTTTTCATCTGCCTGCATATGTAAAGGTCTCCATTTTCTCATCAAGACATCACTTTTCTGCTAATAACACTCTGGTATACACTTAGATAACTGTGCCATATATGCTTTCTGGTACATCCGTTTTATTTCTGTATCTTTCTGTTGTAACTGCCAATTTTCTTGAATTAAAAATATCCGCCTCATCCTCCACCTGTTCTTGTTCTTTTTCAACCATCTGATCAAAAATTGTTTCTGATAATTGCACTTCAGCTTCATCTTCACTATTTGATTTCTCCTCTTGTCTTAACCTGTGACTTTGCAACCTTGTTACTACACAATCCGGAAAAATCCCAGTATATTTGTCCTTCAACACTTTAGTTGTCTGGTTTTCCACTGGCTTATCAACCACAGTGGGCATCACTCCCACCTGCGATCCAGCTGTATTATTACCCAAGATAAACTGTATTCCTGGACAAGATAGTTTCTCTATTACTCCTACTACCACTTCACCACTCTTCACTGGACTTTCCAACCTTACCTTCTTTAATGGAACACTGCTCCTCACCCTGAATTCCACATATCACCACCTTTTCTGGCAACATCCTTGCCAAACTACATAACTCCTCATCTCTTACCATCAAAGCTGACTAGCTCCTGTATCTCTTAAAATGGTGACTTCTTTACCTGCTCCTCCTGATGCACATGAGTAAACTTTACCCACACAAGTAAATTCTTTAAAGAGATCTAGCACCTCCTTACCAATCACAATTTATCCCAATTTTTGATCAGACTGTAAAATCTTTTGCACCTCCTTCGCTTCACTTGGGTTTTCCTTTACCACTTTAACAAACCCCACTGTCTTATCCTGTTTTACCACATCAGCCTTTCCAGTGCTTTTCTTCAACCACCAACACTATTACTTTACATGGCCTAGTTTATTACAGTGAAAACATTTGAAACTTTTCATGTCTCTTCCACCCTCCTGGATTTATTTTTTAATCTGAGGTACACTCTCCTTATTATCGCCCATGAGATCACCTTTACCTTTACCACTTGAGCATTTCTCATGTCCCCAGTTTCTATCCCTCACGGGCTGAAACTGATGTCGGAAACCAAGCTTTGATTTATGAACTAATTCATAAACATCTCCATTTCTGCAGCTAATCTCGCAGTTTTAACCCTCTGCTCGTCCACATGGGTTGTCACTGCATCAGGAATTGAATTTTTTAAGTCCTCCAAAAGTATAATTTCTCTGAGAGCTTCATACATTTGGTCTGTTTTCAAAGCCCTTATCCACCTAGCAAATTACTCTGTTTGATCAGTTCAAACTCCATGTACGTTAGACCAAATTCTTTCCTTAAATTTCTAAACCTTTGTCTGTAGGCTTCAGGCACTAGTTCATCTGCACCTAAGATGGATTTTGTCACCTCCTCATACGTCCCAGATACCTCCTCCGGTAGTGATGCAAACACTTCACTAGCGCTACCTACCAACTTTGTTTGAATCAGTAATATACATATGTCCTGTGGCCATTTCATTTGTTTAGCTACCTTCTCAAATGAAATGAAAAAGGCTTCGACCTTCTTCTCATCAAACCTTGGCAATGCTTGGACATACTTAAATAGATCCCTACCAAGCCTTCGACTACGACGCTCTTTCTCACTATCCTCATCACTATCTTCCAACTGTACTTTTCCCTTTACGTCTGCCAATTTTAACTGACTGTTATGTTTCATAACCATTTTCTGAAGTTCAAACGCTCTCTCTTTTTCCCTTTCCTCTCTATCTCTTTCTTTGTTTCTTTCTTCTCTCTCCTTTTCTTTTTCCATGATCTGTATCTCCCTTTCTCTTTCTTTTTCTCTCATTGCATATTCAAGCTGCTTTAACTCTTTTGCTTAATCTGCAAATGGATCTTTGCCATTTCTAATGAGTCAGACTGTATCTCAGGCAACATTAAATGCTTAGCCACCGCCATAATTACCTCACCTTTTCGCATTTTGTTAGGTAATGTTAACTCCAATGTTTTTGCCAAATCTAAAAGTCTGCTTTTAGTCTCTGTCCGTAAGGTACTGCGTGTGACCGTCTCCACCCCTAAAAACTTCAGAGCCTCTAAAAGAGCCATTGTCCACAACGCACTCTCCACATAAACTAAAATACCACACCTGAAAAGCAACCACAATAGCTCACCCCTCACGGTCTTTAAGTTCACTAAGCCAGTCCAATAGATAGATTTTTATCCCGGACAAGCCCCCAATTTGTTATGGGCCAGGGTTTAGAGAACCCCAAAGTGTATCATGGAGTTCACCTGATGCACAACCTTTAATAGATTGTGGTATGGGGAGCACATGGCCCACTCTACAGGTATGGTACAGCAGAAATGGTAAAGTATTTTTCAAAGCAAAACAATGTTTATTCTATGAATTCAAGTTAACCTTTTTAAAACATACAGTGAACATCTTAGCAACCATCAATTCAAATACAATACCCAAAGACTACAACACTAAGTCATCATTTAAGCTTTCCTTTTAATATCCATAAGACTTAAAAATACCTTTTTACAGAAAGACATCAGGCTTAACATCACTACTGAGAACAGTTACCACATTGCAAATGGACACTCATAAGCTTGCAGAGATTCCCACACATCCTGCTGTGATTGCAGCTTCTCCAAAACTAAAATGAAACCAAACCCACCCTGCAGCAAAAAGCCTAAAGCAAAAGTAAAAAGCTGACAGACAGAACAGCTCCACCTACTCTCTGACATCACTGCAGTTATAAACACCCAATTCTTAAAGTTACTCTCACATGACAACGGACACTCAGAGGATGGACTCACAGAGGACAAACACACAGGGAACATTGCACCATGGATTGAGACAGGAGACGCCGGACTTTGCCTCTGATGAGGACACAGACCTAGACCTACCGTTACAGCTATCTCCTACACCCTCCACCATTGCAGAGACTATCACCTCAGTTGGCCTCTTTGGTGATGAGGCTCCTGGGACACTCATTGGAGAGCACCACACAGCCGCTCCGGTACAGCAGGTGGAGGTAGGAGCAGCCGAGGGGCCGGACGGCTGGAGGGCAGACTGATCCCAGCAACCAGCTGCCGCCCAGACGGGTCCCGGGTTCCTGGAATTTCCACACCCACCCATAGACCTGATGGAGTCGGAGACCCAGGGATGAGAGACGGGGATGCAGTCGCAGGTGGAGGAGTACATCCGTGTGCAGGAGCAGGGAATGGTGACGGTCATGCTTGCCACCCAGGCCAAAACCACACGGGTGACGTCCGCGATGGAGGCAATGGGGGTGACGGTGTCAGACGTGGGTAGGAGTATGCAAGGCCTGGGGCTATCTGTGCACGCAGCGTCTGTGGCCCAGGACAGAGCTGCCCACTCACAGGCAGCCATGAGCCAGCGCCAGCTACAGATTGTAGCGGCACTCCTCACCATGGCGCAGTCACAGCAGGCCACCGCTGAGAGCATCGGCGCCATTGGCCAGGTGCTGGCCAGCATCACATAGACTCGCACAGGGATGGCCAACTCCCTGAGCTCCATGGCTGCTAATTTACAGACCCTGGTCAATACCAGAGTGGGCCTCAAAGACTGGCAGCGCCAGATGTCGGGGGTGCCTCGGGGGATGGCTCCGCTCGCACCCCCGTCCCATAGCTAAGCCCGGGGTCCCGAGGTAGGAGGAGGTGCTGGGGCCCGTGCCGGTGCCTTCTGCAGGGGAGATCCTGGAATACCGCGACACGGTGCATTTGGTGCATCTTGTGGGCAGCGGTCAGAACAGGGTGGCAGTGCGCCAACCGGGACGGCCGAGGTGCAGCCTGGCACATCCAGGCCAGCCCAAGAAATGAGTGCCAAAGGGGACCCTAGTCGCAGGGCAGGAGTCACAGCAGTCCGCCACCACTCCTGCTGTACCGTCTGGGAACCACAGAGATGTAGTGATAGGGCCCATAAGGCCACAAAGTTGGATACCTAGTAAGTTGGCACGGGTACAGGGCACAGCTTAGTTACAGGGGCTAGGGCACATGTTATTAAACACACTGTTCCACCGATGAAAGCTGCCTCTGTGCTCTGTCCGATGCGTGCGGGGGTGGGACGGGAACTGTGTGCCACTGTGGGTGAGAGGTGATGGAACGTTGAGCCCCAGTGGGTGTGACGTGCACCTCCCCAGACGTCCACGCCACTCTGCCCCCAGCGAAACGACAGGGCCAGGTGATGCAGTGTCCAGCTCAGTGCTCATCGCAGAGCAGGCTGTCATCATTCCCCATGGCATGGACCAGCCCCGCTTTCACTAGCCCAGCCCGTTGTGCCGCAGGATGTGTCATGGAGGGGTGGTGCTCATGCAGGTGATGTGGGAGCTAAGGCTGGTCGGTAGTGGGGGAGGTGAGTCTCATAGGTGTTGTGGGAGATGAGGGCGGTGGGTGGTGAGGTGGTGAGGGACTGTGGTGTTCGTGCCCCTGCTCAGCAAACCACCCCCCCCCCACTCTAGTTGGTGAAACGTGCGGCTATTAACTCGTCCCGTGCTTGTTGGCCCTGCAATGGTGTCGTGCAGCCTCCCATCCATGTCCAGCCCCCATGTCCCGTATATTGTCCCTAACTCCCCCCCATCCCCACCCCATCCTCCTCCTCTAGAGAGGCGTGCCCTTCATCATGAACCTCCCCTCCCCGATCTCCTCCAGTACATCACCCCTCTGCTATATTGCATTCACCTGGGGAAGGAGCAGTGTTCTGAAAGCTAATGATTCGAAACAAACCTGTTGGACTTTAACCTGGTGTTGTAAGACTTCTTACTGTGCTCACCCCAGTCTAATGCCGGCATCTCCACATCAGGGCTATATTGTGGAGGGCGCAGCAGACCACAATGATGCGGCCTATTTGGCGGGTACTGGAGGCCACCGACAGAGCGGTCCAGGCACCTGAAGCGCATCTTCAGCAGGCCAAAGCACCTCTCGACCACATCCCTGGCCGCACAGTGGGCCTCATTGTAGCAGGTCTCCAAGTCAGTCTGTGGCCTCCATATAGGCGTCATCAGCCACAACCGCCACGGGTAACCCCTGTCGCCCAGCAACCAGCCCTGAGCCAGGGAGGGCGTCCCTCAAACATGCTGGGTATGAATGATTGTGCCAGGATAAACGAGTCATGCACACTCGCTGGGTACCAGGCACAGACATGCAGTATCTTCCTCTGGTGGTCACAGACCACCTGAATGTTCATGGGGTTGTACCCCTTCCTGTTCATGAACTGTCAGCCTTTGTGGAAAACATTCCAGTTGGAAGTTAAAGCGCAAACTCATTTACAATTATGCTGACTCAAGATCATCTGATCAATGCCTAGCCAGTAGCTATTATAAATAGATTTATACCACTCAACAGAAATACTGCAAAAAATAAAATAGACTTATCTAAGCACATTATTGGTGTTGTGCCTGAATGTAGGAATTAGTAATGCTATTAAACCCAACACTAAAGAATAATGACTCTGTATTACTAACACAAATGTAACAATCATTCTATAGGCAATTCAGTTTCTGTCCCAATTATTTTTCAAAGCCTGAGGTTCCTATTTTAAACAAAGTTTTTATATATTATTACCAAACAGTACAACAAGTATTGGCTATTTTACTAAGTTCAAGATGATGAACTGTATTATAAAGATTGATCAATTTCAGCTGACAGTTTAAAAACAATAATTCCACTACATTTTGAATATGCACAGGTATGGGAAAATGGAAAGAAGTAAACAGCATATCAAAACAAAGTAGGACTTGCTCATTTACCATTCCTTATTTCTGATGTGTTAAGTGAGTTAGTTCAACGTTGACTGCAACTGGATGCAGTGAAACTAGGAACAGGCTTCCGACAGAGGAGATGGTCCAACGCTGTTTTATTGAACCTGCTGATTGCTCTACATAATCTGCTGTGGGTTGACACTCTAATAATCTAACTGATAACCTCCTACTGGCTTGACCAGACTAGCTCTCTACCACATGGAGATGATGCTCACTGGCTTGTGCACTGTGACTATCCCCTCAGCTGTGTCCTGTGAGAGAGAGAGAGCCTTAATGCCCTGTGAGCTTTATAGTGGTGGTGTCCTGTCTGGTGATTGGTTGTTCTGTGTTGTGTGTGTTCATTGGTTATCCTGTGTGTCAATCACTGCCTGTCTGCATCTCATTATATACATGAGTGGATATTATGACACTTTTGACGTGTCAGGGGAATTGAAAGAAAGTTGATGCACTCTCAATTACTACAAAGACGAGAGTAGAGAATAATCAAGGCTTTATTGAGCTGAGATGTGTGGCCTCCTGCAGCTGCTTCCAGAATGGGAGCAGCTCCGGTGTGCACACACATTTATACACCGCCTACTGGGCGGAGCCAGCAGGCAGGGATTCACCCCTGTACCTCTAGTACAGGAGCCTTACCGTACTACATCTAATATACAGTTACTACATCTAATATACAGTTACTACATCTAATATACAGTTAGTGGTGACTACCACAAAAGTAAATAAAGACATTGGGTGGGATCCTTCGGTCTGCCAGCCTTGTGTTTCTTGGCTGTGTGCCATTCACAGGCAGTGTAATTCTCTCTTCCCGCTGCTTGTCAAAGGGATTTCCCATTGGAACCACCCAAGACCACTGTGAAACACCCTAGCCGGGGTGCTTTGCCAGTGGGAAAATGGAATCGAAAGACTGGAGAATTCCGTAATGATTCTGTAACGAAAATGTGTTACAACAGGAATTCTTGCCACTATCCATTGAGCTGAAGGTCACTTTCCACTGAAAATTATTTGTGGTCTAAATTGGGCAGCACGGTAGCACAGTGATTAGCACAATTGCTTCACAGCTCCACTGTCCCAGGTTTGATTCCCAGCTTGAGTCACTGTCTGTGTGGAGTCTGCACGTTCTCCCCGTGTCTGCGTGGGTTACCTCCGGGTGCTCCGGTTTCTTCCCACAGTCCAAAGATGTGCAGGTTAGGTGGATTGGCCATGTTAAATTGACCTTAAGTATCCAAAATTGCCCTTAGTGTTCGGTGGGGTTACTGGGTTATGGGGATAGGGTGGAGGTGTGGGCTTGGGTAGGGTGCTGTTTCCAAGAGCCGGTGCAGACTTGATGGGCCAAATGGCCTCCTTCTGCTCTGTAACTTCTATGATTCTATGAAATGAAGAAGTATAAAGCAGGAAGTATAAATTAAAACTAAATCGTGTCAGAAGGCGAAATAAATTGGGAAGACAGATGAAATTTAGAAAGAGAAGTAAAAGAAATAGGCAAAAGCTTTTAAATTATTTCAATTTTAAATCTCCAACATTAATTAACTTCTGAAGGAATAAGCCCACAATTAATAATTCAGGGTCAGAGAGGTTGTAAGCCATAACTATCACTTAACATGCTATTGAAAGTTCACTTACTCATGAATGCACCAACTTTAATGTTTGCTGGTGTCTTTCTGGAAAGCTAGTCATCGATTACCCCTACTTCATGTTAGTGCTGAGGCAAGGATTGTCATAGTTTAACCAGTGAAGTAGCATTGTATCTCTCATAGCAACTTCTGGATTTCCACTACCTACGTCAACCTTTGGAGTATCAATTATTGCCCAGTTAATAGCGCATCTGCCTCCAAATCAGAAGGTTGTAAGTTGATGTCTCCCTCCAGGACTTGAGTGCATCAATGTAGGCTAACACACAGTGCAGTACAGAGGGGGTGCTGCACTGTTGAGGTGCCGTTGTTCAGATGAGATGCTAAACCAAAGTTCTGTCTGTCTCTCAAGTGAAAGTGATAGAGAAAATCCCCTCTGCTCCTTCGAAGAAAAGCAGAAAGCAGGGGAGTTGTTCCTGATGTCCTGGCTCACATTTGTTCTGGTTATCTGGTCATCATCACATTGTTGTTTGTGGGAGTTTACGGTGTGTAAACTGGCTAGTGTTTTCGACATTATAACAGTGACTGAACTTCAAAAGTATTGTGTTAACTGCAAAGCATTTAGGACATTTGGGAATCGTGAAAGGCGCTACATAAGTGCAAGTCTTTCTTATCTATATTGCCGGAGGTTGCTGCCTGCTTTATTCCATTATAACAGTGAGAGACGATAAGGCGGCAGTGGATAGCACTGGGATTGCGGCGCTGAGGACCCAGGTTCGAATCCCGGCCCTGGGTCACTGTCCGTGTGGATTTTGCACATTCTCCCCATGTCTGCTTGGGTTTCACCCCCCAACCCAAAGATGTGCAGGTTAGGTGGCTTGGCCATGCTAAATTGTCCCTTAATTGGAAACAAAAATTATTGGGTACTCTAAATTTATATTTTAAAAAATAATGGTGAGAGACCTGTTAGCTTCAGCGTTAATACCTACACAAAATCTGAGCCATTATGTTTTATTGATCAATTTATATTTAATGTATTATATAATTATATCAATCAGTATGTTCAAAGAGGGACACAATGCATGCTTAATTGTGATTATATTTTGAATTGTGATTATTTATGCTTATTGTTTAAATAATTCTAGCTGAACTATAGGAGTATATGTTACATTTATTAAATTAAATTGAAATTACATGCTGTGCAGCTTAACCAGTCCATGGTGTTTATCCTGCACATTAGCATTATTCCTAATTGCATGGGTTCATGTTGTTCCCATATTCCTTGATTCCTTTTTGCTTCAACTGCCTATTAAATGTCTCTCTTGCTGTCTGTCTTACTTCTCTTACATTTAACCTTTTACTCTTTCCCCATATAGGCCCCTCAATTGCTGGAAACAGTTATTCCGTTTGATCGTTTAGTAGTACATGACCTGAGTATTGTTGAAAAAAGATAGATGCTGTTAAAGCTTTTTGTCTTTTGTTGCTATATTTATCTGGTTATAAATATGGCGGTCAATATGGTCGCCTTCCTTAATCCTAATTATGTTTGCTCTAGCGTCGCCAGGTATCTTTCGATACCGCCACAAGGTTCAAACCCGAATACTGATTAAAGAGCCAATACACCAGTTAGTTAGTTCAAAGTCAATACTATTTATTTACACACACAGTAATATCTACTCATGCACAAAATACCACAAATTAAACTATCTCTAACGCTGACGCCTATACTTAACTTTGGGTGCCCACTCAGTCAGAGGAACAATGGCCGTTGTTCGGATCTGAGGCTGTTGGGTTTGAAGAGGTAACAGGAGAACAGCTAAGGTCATCCGTCTGATGGCGAGCGTTGACCTTGGACTTACTTGCTACTGGTGCAGCTGGTGGACGGGTCTCTCCGCTTCGAGAGCCGAGTCCAGGAGAGCGATTCTCTCTTGGGGCCTTCTTCTTATACCTGAAGGGGCTTCGCGCACTTTTGGGTGGAACTTGAACTTGGCCCCACTTAATTGGGCCGCATATTGATTACTGGTATTGATCTTGACCAATAAAGGGGTGGGTGCCCTGATGGCTGGGCGTGTCCTGGGCGGCCATTGGCCTTGCTTTGTTTACGCTTTCGGTTTGGGGAACTGGCGCCGGGGTGTCTGGAGCTAGATCGGTTGCTTGAGTGTCTTTCCTTTGTTCCCGGAGATGGGCCATCAATATGTTAATTGACCTACAGTTTCAGTCTCGTCTGGTAGCTGCCTTCTCAATACACATGCAGGCTTTGTGCCTGCTTACTTTCTTAACATTGTCCATATTTCCCTGCAGTCATTGTGATCATCCATTTTGTATTCTGGAAGTGGCCATCCCAGATGGCTACACTTTTATTCATCAGGACAGAATCCAAGACCACCAAATTTCAAAGGGAACAATAATTTATAGTGCATGAGATAAAGGCATGCTGATTGGGTTGTAAGTGGGCTTTGGCTTGTTGATGCTTTGCCATAAAGAATGCATCAGGGAATAGTTATCCACTAACATTTTTTTAAACTCAAACCAGGCCAGTCAACTCCAATTGGTTTAGGTGCTATCAGAGGAAGTGCACCAAGGAACAGTTGCCCCAAATCTTTGTTCAGTTGAAAAAGGCACAATGCCTGGGCATGTTTTTTCTGTGACAGACGGGGCCCTGCGTACGAATAGATGTAGCTTCTAGTAAGCTGCTTGTAGTTCTAAAATCAATACTTTTTAGTGCGTCTTGAGCATTTTGTAGTCTGATTCAGTACATTATTCCGTGAAGCAACATGGTCAAGAAGCCATTTTGGAATGAATCCAAAGACATTTTAAAAACTAACCAGCTACTGCATTATTGGAAACCAGCCAGGAATGATTGGACAAGTAGTGAGCCTCAATTGTGAGACAGTTGAAGAATAAGAAATTCATCCATAGATGTACTGATAAAGGTTGGTAACAACCTGTAACAGAAAGTCTGCAATGTTTTATGTTTTATAATAACATATAATTAACACCTGATTTTAAATATACTGATTATAAAATGATGGTTCTCAAACCATAAGTGTGTTAAAGCCGATGCCTCACGACCTTGGGAAGTTACATTGCGATGGATGAAGAATGATGCATTATTCATTTTGAGCGGCCCCATTGTATGGGAAGATGCTCACAGGAGGTGTTCCGAACCAATTGTAAATCAGCAGACAGTTAAGTTAACCAATTATTGTTTGATCGGCTAATTTGAGATAAGAAAATGCGAGTTGAGGGTATAAAAATGAAGTTTTCAGGAAGCCATTTTGGTAGCATGTTATCCACGTACTGAGCGATCAGAGGATTATTATCACTCCACGGCCTGATCTCCTGAGAAATCCTTGAGAGCCGTTCAGCTGTGAGGTTAAGCTTTTTCCTTTTATTGTGAACTGAAACTTTGTCTTCTATCTTTGCAACTTGTTACCTTTTAGTTGTCTTTTTAATTTACTGTCTGGAGAGTTCAATCTTGCATGATCGTTAAATCTCATGTGAACCAAATGTCTTATTATATAATGCCCAATTGGGGACTTATTGTAAAAACATTGTACCCCATTATTCATATTCAACAAAGTGTAGGTAAGCCACATTGCAAACTCAACTGATAATCTTAAATTGATTGTTAGTGTAATTCTTAACGTACTCGGGATTGTTCAGTAAGTACTGTCCAATTGCAGAGCCATACCTAATGTTGGACACCATGTTCTAGGTTTTGCAAGCACAGGCTCCACTTGACATTTCACAACAGGCAGGAGTATGGGGGGTTAAAGTTACAAACTGATCAGCTATGATCTTATTGAATGGCAGAGTGGGCTGAGTGGCCTATTGCTGCTCCTAATTTGTATGTTCATATGTTCGCCGAGCACTGACCTCACCCAGTCTGTGCTTGCAAAACTGAGAACACGGTAGCCAAGGCAAACATGTAAATTAAAAGCAAAAAAACTGGATGCCAGAAATCTGAAACAAAACAGAAAGTATTGGGAAAACCCTACAGGGTTGAATGCATCTGTCGAGAGAGAACCAGAGTTAACACTTTGAGTTGAAACAACTCTTCTTCAGAACTGACGGGAGGTAGAAATGTGTTGAGTTTTATGGTGTTGAAAAGGGGTTGAATCATAGAGTTTTCATAGAATTTACAGCGCAGAAGGAAGCCATTCGACCCATCGAGTCTGCACCAGCCCTCACAAAGAGCACAGTACTCAAGCCCACGTATCTACCCTATCCCCGTAACCCAGTAACCCCCACTTAACATTTTTTGGGCACTAAGGGCAATTTAGCATGGCCAATCCACCTAACCCAACTGTGGGAGGAAACCGGAACACCCGGAGGAAACCCAGGCAGAGACGGGGAGAACTTGCAGACTCCGCACAGACAGTGACCCAAGCTGGGAATCGAACCTGGGACCCTGGAGCTGTGAAGCCACTGTGCTAACTACTATGCTATCATGCTTCCCTGAATATTTGGGTACCGGGTTTAGAATAAAAGTGAATGTCTGCGTCAGGAGAGATTAAATAGCAAAGATGTCATGGAACAAAAGGCAAAGGGAATGATAATGTTATTGTAAATAAACAAAGCATTAGACCAGAGTCGGTGTTTATGGCAGAATAATGGAAGCTCAGTCTGAAAGCAAAAACATGAAAAGCAAGATATGGACAAGCCCTTGACAAAAAAAGAAAAATCACAATGGAGGTTAAAAGTCACGGTCTGAAATTGTTGAACTCAATGCTGAGTCCAGAACACTATCAAGTGTTGCCTAATTGGAAGATAAGCTGGTGCTCCTCACACTTGTGTTGAACGTCAGTGAAACATTGCAGCAGACCGAGAGCAGAAATGTGAGTGTGAGAGCAAGATGGTGAATTGAAATGGCAAGCAGGCGGAAGGTGTGATCATACTTGCAGACCGAGTGGAAGTATTCTAGAAAGTAGTCACCTAACCTGCGTTTGATCTCCCCAATCTCGAGGAGGCCGCATTGTAAGTAGCGAGTACAGCATAATAAATTGAAAGAAGTACACGTAAATTGCAGTTTCACCTGAAGGAGTGTTTGGGGCTCTGGACAGTAGTGAGAAGAGTGGAGGCAAAAGAGCAACTATGCACCTCCTGAAATAGCACGGGAATGTGCTGTGGGAATGGGACGAGGTGTTTAGCATGATGGGGGAGTGGGCCATGGTGTCACAGTCGGAACAGTCCCTTTAGAATGTTGACAGCAGAGGGGAGGGGGAGGTAGGAAGGTATATTTGGTGGTGGCATCATAGCATTGGTCACAGAAATGGTGGAGGATGATCCTTTGAATGTGGAGGTTGGTGAGGTGGAATTTGAGGACAAGGGGAGCCATATCACAATTCTGGGAGGAAGGGGAATGGGTAAGGGCAGAAATACCAGAAATGGGTCAGACATGGTTGAGGGACCTGTCAACCACTGTGAGGGAGGGGGGAGACTCATTGAGGAAGAAGGAAGCCATGTGAGAAGCATGTGGGCCATTTTATGACTCAGTGGGAAGATATTTGCTGGGGTCATGCTGAAAAGACTCCATCAACTTGCAGACTAAGTGTATCCAGAAACGCAGTTCTGTTTCCGTGCTGACAAATTTAGTGGGCGTGTTCTCTTGGACCAGCTCCAAGAGAAGCAGAGAGAAACAATCTCTCTACCTCAACTTGTGCACTGCTGCCAACTGAGGATCAGGATCAATCTTCAAAGAGGAGCCGAAATTCTTTGTGAGGAAGACAGACGATTAAAGGGCTGTGTGAGTGAGACTGAGCATCTATATACCGAGTGAACTGCCAAGCCAAATCGGAAGATCTGTTTTAGTTGCATCTGCCATTTAATGTGTCCGAAAGCTTGTGGTTCCAAACAAACCTGTTGGACTTTAACCTGGTGTTGTAAGACTCCTTGCTGTGCACAATAATGTGGTTGACTCTTAAATGCCTTTAGGGATGGGCAACAAATGCGGGTCCAGCCAGCGATGCCCACATCCCATGAACAAATAAATACAGAGACAGCAAACAATAAACAACAGGGCTTCAGTCAAAAATGATTTGTGGAGACTTTACAGAACAGATAAAATTGTCAGGACAATCTATGCTTTAGTAGATCAACACAATAACAAAGAAATTCTATTACTTAGCTATGCGCATGAACGTTTGTCATATTTGATTCTTTATAAACTTAAACGGATCCAGTATGGATTCATTCAAATTGTCCGAGTTCAAACAACTGCCACTTCAAGTGGGTTTGCTACCTGTTCCAGATAGGTGTGTACAAAGAGTTCAATAGCTGTTATTGCCTGAGCTGCCCAGCTTTCTGAAAGGTGCGTTCTGATTTCATGTTCAAAGCAATGGACTTTTCTCAATTCTGTAATCAATTCAGAACCGCAAATTCTTCTGCAGCTTCTTTTCCAAGTGTGAAATGCTGAAGTGAAATGAATTCAACGTTCATTAACCAGCTCTTACTGAAACCTATATTTACCTGATGAGTTTGAATGATTATTCGTGGCACTGCAAAAATAAAAACATCCATGCAATTTGTCACTCGACAGTTGGCTCGGTATTCTAGAATTATGCCTTTGTAATATTTTGCCAGTGATTCTCTCTTCAAAAATAAACAAGAGTACCTCACTGGTAACAGCTTCCTCTAGCCATTCAGGAGCACGGCAAACATTTAGTAATTCACAGACAGTGACCCAAGACGGGAATCGAACCTGGGATCCTGGTGCTGGGAAACAACAATGGTAACCACTCAGCAGCATGGCAAACATTTAGTAATTCACTCAAACCTGCAACACCTCGAAATTACAGTTCTTCCACACTTTAAAAAAGATCACCAGATCTGATCAATAAATAAATCATATAGTCAGGCTCAGGCCCACTGGGTCACATTTGAATTCTACATCTATTAAATTAAATTGATGGCATTCTATTCATGTTTTGAAATGGACATTCCAAGCTTTCCTGGCATTCCAAAATGAATGATGTGTGGCTGCCCTGTTTAACGTTGCATAGTTTTAAACTCTTTTGATCACTGGCAGATTTGTTCTGGCTCTGTAACATCCCTGAAACACTGCCAGTGAAAGATGAATACCAGTGACGAGAACAGATTTACAAAGATGTACAGCACCCAGAGACACACTACAATGGCGACAGTAACCAAGAGCAGGTGAAAAAAAAATCAAAATTGCCAAGCAATAACATTACATTAACTGGAAAGTATGTTTTAATTTTTGAAATCTATTTGCAGTTGCCAGAACACTCCCCAGTAGGGTTGCTTTGGAATAAGGTAATAGGAGGATGCTGGAAGGAGCATAGCTATCAGAATATTAGCCGTCCTACGTACCTAATAAAACAATAATGCTGAAATATTTGAGCAAAAACTGGATCAACAGATGGCCTACAGCAGGCTAACAGCAACTTTGCCAGCAGAGAACCAATGAGTCAACATAGCACGGATGCAGCAGAACTGTGCCAGACCTGCAGAAAGCCAGCAAAAGCAGAGCAGCAACAGTGCCACAGAGCAGCAGTGAGGCAGCAGCAGCAGCAGTGAGGCAGCAGCAGCAGTGAGGCAGCAGCAGCAGTGAGGCAGCAGCAGCAGCAGCAGTGAGGCAGCAGCAGCAGTGAGGCAGCAGCAGCAGTGAGGCAGCAGCAGCAGCAGCAGTGTGGCAGCAGCAGCAGTGAGGCAGCAGCAGCAGCAGTGAGGCAGCAGCAGCAGTGAGGCAGCAGCAGCAGCAGCAGTGAGGCAGCAGCAGCAGCAGCAGTGTGGCAGCAGCAGCAGTGAGCCAGCAGCAGCAGCAGTGACCCAGCAGCAGCAGTGTGGCAGCAGCAGCAGCAGTGAGGCAGCAGCAGCAGTGAGGCAGCAGCTGCAGCAGTGACCCAGCAGCAGCAGTGAGGCAGCAGCTGCAGCAGTGAGGCAGCAGCAGTGTGGCAGCAGCAGCAGTGAGGTAGCAGCAGTGAGGCAGCAGCAGCAGTGAGGCAGCAGCAGCAGCAGTGAGCCAGCAGCAGCAGCAGTGAGCCAGCAGCAGCAGCAGTGAGGCAGCAGCAGCAGCAGTGAGCCAGCAGCAGCAGCAGTGAGGCAGCAGCAGCAGCAGTGAGGCAGCAGCAGCAGCAGCAGTGAGGCAGCAGCAGCAGCAGTGAGGCAGCAGCAGCAGCAGCAGTGAGCCAGCAGCAGCAGCAGCAGTGAGCCAGCAGCAGCAGCAGTGAGCCAGCAGCAGCAGCAGTGAGGCAGCAGCAGCAGCAGCAGTGAGGCAGCAGCAGCAGCAGCAGTGAGCCAGCAGCAGCAGCAGTGAGCCAGCAGCAGCAGCAGCAGTGTGGCAGCAGCAGCAGCTGCAGCAGTGAGGCAGCAGCAGCAGCAGTGAGGCAGCAGCAGCAGTGAGGCAGCAGCAGCAGCAGTGAGCCAGCAGCAGCAGCAGTGAGCCAGCAGCAGCAGCAGTGAGGCAGCAGCAGCAGTGAGGCAGCAGCAGCAGCAGCAGCAGTGAGCCAGCAGCAGCAGCAGTGAGGCAGCAGCAGCAGTGAGGCAGCAGCTGCAGTGAGCCAGCAGCAGCAGCAGTGAGGCAGCAGCAGCAGCAGTGAGCCAGCAGCAGCAGCAGTGAGGCAGCAGCAGCAGCAGTGAGGCAGCAGCAGCAGCAGTGAGCCAGCAGCAGCAGCAGCAGTGAGGCAGCAGCTGCAGTGAGCCAGCAGCAGCAGCAGTGAGGCAGCAGCAGCAGCAGTGAGCCAGCAGCAGCAGCAGTGAGGCAGCAGCAGCAGCAGTGAGGCAGCAGCAGCAGCAGTGAGGCAGCAGCAGCAGCAGTGAGCCAGCAGCAGCAGCAGTGAGGCAGCAGCAGCAGCAGCAGTGAGGCAGCAGCAGCAGCAGCAGTGTGGCAGCAGCAGCAGTGAGCCAGCAGCAGCAGCAGTGACCCAGCAGCAGCAGTGTGGCAGCAGCAGCAGCAGTGAGGCAGCAGCAGCAGTGAGGCAGCAGCTGCAGCAGTGACCCAGCAGCAGCAGTGAGGCAGCAGCTGCAGCAGTGAGGCAGCAGCAGTGTGGCAGCAGCAGCAGTGAGGTAGCAGCAGTGAGGCAGCAGCAGCAGTGAGGCAGCAGCAGCAGCAGTGAGCCAGCAGCAGCAGCAGTGAGGCAGCAGCAGCAGCAGTGAGCCAGCAGCAGCAGCAGTGAGGCAGCAGCAGCAGCAGTGAGGCAGCAGCAGCAGCAGCAGTGAGGCAGCAGCAGCAGCAGTGAGGCAGCAGCAGCAGCAGCAGTGAGCCAGCAGCAGCAGCAGCAGTGAGCCAGCAGCAGCAGCAGTGAGCCAGCAGCAGCAGCAGTGAGGCAGCAGCAGCAGCAGCAGTGAGGCAGCAGCAGCAGCAGCAGTGAGCTAGCAGCAGCAGCAGTGAGCCAGCAGCAGCAGCAGCAGTGTGGCAGCAGCAGCAGCTGCAGCAGTGAGGCAGCAGCAGCAGCAGCAGTGTGGCAGCAGCAGCAGTGAGCCAGCAGCAGCAGCAGTGAGGCAGCAGCAGCAGTGAGGCAGCAGCTGCAGTGAGCCAGCAGCAGCAGCAGTGAGGCAGCAGCAGCAGCAGTGAGCCAGCAGCAGCAGCAGTGAGGCAGCAGCAGCAGCAGTGAGGCAGCAGCAGCAGCAGTGAGCCAGCAGCAGCAGCAGCAGTGAGGCAGCAGCAGCAGCAGTGAGCCAGCAGCAGCAGCAGTGAGGCAGCAGCAGCAGCAGTGAGGCAGCAGCAGCAGCAGTGAGGCAGCAGCAGCAGCAGTGAGCCAGCAGCAGCAGCAGCAGTGAGGCAGCAGCAGCAGCAGTGAGGCAGCAGCAGCAGCAGTGAGCCAGCAGCAGCAGCAGCAGTGAGGCAGCAGCAGCAGCAGCAGTGAGCCAGCAGCAGCAGCAGTGAGCCAGCAGCAGCAGCAGCAGTGTGGCAGCAGCAGCAGCTGCAGCAGTGAGGCAGCAGCAGCAGCAGCAGTGTGGCAGCAGCAGCAGTGAGCCAGCAGCAGCAGCAGTGAGGCAGCAGCAGCAGTGAGGCAGCAGCTGCAGCAGTGAGGCAGCAGCAGCAGCAGCAGCAGCAGCAGCAGCAGTGTGGCAGCAGCAGCAGTGAGCCAGCAGCAGCAGTGAGGTAGCAGCAGTGAGGCAGCAGCAGCAGTGAGGCAGCAGCAGCAGCAGTGAGCCAGCAGCAGCAGCAGTGAGGCAGCAGCAGCAGCAGTGAGCCAGCAGCAGCAGCAGTGAGGCAGCAGCAGCAGTGAGGCAGCAGCAGCAGTGAGGCAGCAGCAGCAGCAGCAGTGAGGCAGCAGCAGCAGCAGTGAGGCAGCAGCAGCAGCAGTTGTGAGCCAGCAGCAGTGAGGCAGCAGCAGCAGCAGCAGCAGCAGCAGCAGCAGCAGTGAGGCAGCAGCAGCAGCAGTGAGGCAGCAGCAGCAGCAGTGAGGCAGCAGCAGCAGTGAGGCAGCAGCTGCAGCAGTGAGGCAGCAGCAGCAGCAGCAGCAGTGAGCTTGCAGCAGCAGCAGTGAGGCAGCAGCAGCAGTGAGGTAGCAGCAGTGAGGCAGCAGCAGCAGCAGTGAGACAGCAGCAGCAGCAGTGAGGCAGCAGCAGCAGCAGTGAGGCAGCAGCAGCAGCAGCAGTGCGGCAGCAGCAGCAGTGAGGCAGCAGCAGCAGTGAGCCAGCAGCAGCAGTGAGCCAGCAGCAGCAGCAGTGAGCCAGCAGCAGCAGCAGTGAGCCAGCAGCAGCAGCAGCAGTGATCCAGCAGCAGCAGTGATCCAGCAGCAGCAGCAGTGAGGCAGCAGCAGCAGTGAGCCAGCAGCAGCAGCAGCAGTGATCCAGCAGCAGCAGTGAGCCAGCAGCAGCAGCAGTGCCAGCAGCAGTGAGCCAGCAGCAGCAGCAGCAGTGATCCAGCAGCAGCAGTGAGCCAGCAGCAGCAGCAGTGAGACAGCAGCAGCAGCAGTGCCAGCAGCAGTGAGCCAGCAGCAGCAGTGAGGCAGCAGCAGCAGTGAGGTAGCAGCAGTGAGGCAGCAGCAGCAGCAGTGAGACAGCAGCAGCAGCAGTGAGGCAGCAGCAGCAGCAGTGAGGCAGCAGCAGCAGCAGCAGTGAGGCAGCAGCAGCAGTGAGGCAGCAGCAGCAGTGAGCCAGCAGCAGCAGTGAGCCAGCAGCAGCAGCAGTGAGCCAGCAGCAGCAGCAGTGAGCCAGCAGCAGCAGCAGCAGTGATCCAGCAGCAGCAGTGATCCAGCAGCAGCAGCAGTGAGGCAGCAGCAGCAGTGAGCCAGCAGCAGCAGCAGCAGTGATCCAGCAGCAGCAGTGAGCCAGCAGCAGCAGCAGTGCCAGCAGCAGTGAGCCAGCAGCAGCAGCAGCAGTGATCCAGCAGCAGCAGTGAGCCAGCAGCAGCAGCAGTGAGACAGCAGCAGCAGCAGCAGCAGCAGCAGTGAGGCAGCAGCAGCAGCAGTGAGGCAGCAGCAGCAGCAGTGAGGCAGCAGCAGCAGTGAGGCAGCAGCTGCAGCAGTGAGGCAGCAGCAGCAGCAGCAGCAGTGAGCTTGCAGCAGCAGCAGTGAGGCAGCAGCAGCAGTGAGGTAGCAGCAGTGAGGCAGCAGCAGCAGCAGTGAGACAGCAGCAGCAGCAGTGAGGCAGCAGCAGCAGCAGTGAGGCAGCAGCAGCAGCAGCAGTGAGGCAGCAGCAGCAGTGAGGCAGCAGCAGCAGTGAGCCAGCAGCAGCAGTGAGCCAGCAGCAGCAGCAGTGAGCCAGCAGCAGCAGCAGTGAGCCAGCAGCAGCAGCAGCAGTGATCCAGCAGCAGCAGTGATCCAGCAGCAGCAGCAGTGAGGCAGCAGCAGCAGTGAGCCAGCAGCAGCAGCAGCAGTGATCCAGCAGCAGCAGTGAGCCAGCAGCAGCAGCAGTGCCAGCAGCAGTGAGCCAGCAGCAGCAGCAGCAGTGATCCAGCAGCAGCAGTGAGCCAGCAGCAGCAGCAGTGACCCAGCAGCAGCAGTGTGGCAGCAGCAGCAGCAGTGAGGCAGCAGCAGCAGTGAGGCAGCAGCTGCAGCAGTGACCCAGCAGCAGCAGTGAGGCAGCAGCTGCAGCAGTGAGGCAGCAGCAGTGTGGCAGCAGCAGCAGTGAGGTAGCAGCAGTGAGGCAGCAGCAGCAGTGAGGCAGCAGCAGCAGCAGTGAGCCAGCAGCAGCAGCAGTGAGGCAGCAGCAGCAGCAGTGAGCCAGCAGCAGCAGCAGTGAGGCAGCAGCAGCAGCAGTGAGGCAGCAGCAGCAGCAGCAGTGAGGCAGCAGCAGCAGTGAGGCAGCAGCAGCAGCAGTGAGCCAGCAGCAGCAGCAGTGAGGCAGCAGCAGCAGCAGTGAGCCAGCAGCAGCAGCAGTGAGGCAGCAGCAGCAGCAGTGAGGCAGCAGCAGCAGCAGCAGTGAGGCAGCAGCAGCAGCAGTGAGGCAGCAGCAGCAGCAGCAGTGAGCCAGCAGCAGCAGCAGCAGTGAGCCAGCAGCAGCAGCAGTGAGCCAGCAGCAGCAGCAGTGAGGCAGCAGCAGCAGCAGCAGTGAGGCAGCAGCAGCAGCAGCAGTGAGCCAGCAGCAGCAGCAGTGAGCCAGCAGCAGCAGCAGCAGTGTGGCAGCAGCAGCAGCTGCAGCAGTGAGGCAGCAGCAGCAGCAGCAGTGTGGCAGCAGCAGCAGTGAGCCAGCAGCAGCAGCAGTGAGGCAGCAGCAGCAGTGAGGCAGCAGCTGCAGTGAGCCAGCAGCAGCAGCAGTGAGGCAGCAGCAGCAGCAGTGAGCCAGCAGCAGCAGCAGTGAGGCAGCAGCAGCAGCAGTGAGGCAGCAGCAGCAGCAGTGAGCCAGCAGCAGCAGCAGCAGTGAGGCAGCAGCTGCAGTGAGCCAGCAGCAGCAGCAGTGAGGCAGCAGCAGCAGCAGTGAGCCAGCAGCAGCAGCAGTGAGGCAGCAGCAGCAGCAGTGAGGCAGCAGCAGCAGCAGTGAGGCAGCAGCAGCAGCAGTGAGCCAGCAGCAGCAGCAGCAGTGAGGCAGCAGCAGCAGCAGCAGTGAGCCAGCAGCAGCAGCAGTGAGCCAGCAGCAGCAGCAGCAGTGTGGCAGCAGCAGCAGCTGCAGCAGTGAGGCAGCAGCAGCAGCAGCAGTGTGGCAGCAGCAGCAGTGAGCCAGCAGCAGCAGCAGTGAGGCAGCAGCAGCAGTGAGGCAGCAGCTGCAGCAGTGAGGCAGCAGCAGCAGCAGCAGCAGCAGCAGCAGCAGTGTGGCAGCAGCAGCAGTGAGCCAGCAGCAGCAGTGAGGTAGCAGCAGTGAGGCAGCAGCAGCAGTGAGGCAGCAGCAGCAGCAGTGAGCCAGCAGCAGCAGCAGTGAGGCAGCAGCAGCAGCAGTGAGCCAGCAGCAGCAGCAGTGAGGCAGCAGCAGCAGTGAGGCAGCAGCAGCAGTGAGGCAGCAGCAGCAGCAGCAGTGAGGCAGCAGCAGCAGCAGTGAGGCAGCAGCAGCAGCAGTTGTGAGCCAGCAGCAGTGAGGCAGCAGCAGCAGCAGCAGCAGCAGCAGCAGCAGCAGTGAGGCAGCAGCAGCAGCAGTGAGGCAGCAGCAGCAGCAGCAGCAGCAGTGAGGCAGCAGCAGCAGCAGTGAGGCAGCAGCAGCAGCAGTGAGGCAGCAGCAGCAGCAGTTGTGAGCCAGCAGCAGTGAGGCAGCAGCAGCAGCAGCAGCAGCAGCAGCAGCAGCAGTGAGGCAGCAGCAGCAGCAGTGAGGCAGCAGCAGCAGCAGTGAGGCAGCAGCAGCAGTGAGGCAGCAGCTGCAGCAGTGAGGCAGCAGCAGCAGCAGCAGCAGTGAGCTTGCAGCAGCAGCAGTGAGGCAGCAGCAGCAGTGAGGTAGCAGCAGTGAGGCAGCAGCAGCAGCAGTGAGACAGCAGCAGCAGCAGTGAGGCAGCAGCAGCAGCAGTGAGGCAGCAGCAGCAGCAGCAGTGAGGCAGCAGCAGCAGTGAGGCAGCAGCAGCAGTGAGCCAGCAGCAGCAGTGAGCCAGCAGCAGCAGCAGTGAGCCAGCAGCAGCAGCAGTGAGCCAGCAGCAGCAGCAGCAGTGATCCAGCAGCAGCAGTGATCCAGCAGCAGCAGCAGTGATCCAGCAGCAGCAGCAGTGAGGCAGCAGCAGCAGTGAGCCAGCAGCAGCAGCAGCAGTGATCCAGCAGCAGCAGTGAGCCAGCAGCAGCAGCAGTGCCAGCAGCAGTGAGCCAGCAGCAGCAGCAGCAGTGATCCAGCAGCAGCAGTGAGCCAGCAGCAGCAGCAGTGAGACAGCAGCAGCAGTGAGCCAGCAGCAGTGAGCCAGCAGCAGCAGCAGTGAGCCAGCAGCAGCAGCAGTGATCCAGCAGCAGCAGTGAGCCAGCAGCAGCAGCAGTGAGGCAGCAGCAGCAGTGAGCCAGCAGCAGTGAGCCAGCAGCAGCAGCAGTGAGCCAGCAGCAGCAGCAGCAGTGATCCAGCAGCAGCAGTGAGCCAGCAGCAGCAGCAGTGAGGCAGCAGCAGCAGCAGCAGCAGCAGCAGTGATCCAGCAGCAGCAGTGAGCCAGCAGCAGCAGCAGTGAGGCAGCAGCAGCAGCAGCAGTGAGGCAGCAGCAGCAGCAGTGCCAGCAGCAGCAGTGATCCAGCAGCAGCAGTGAGCCAGCAGCAGCAGCAGTGAGGCAGCAGCAGCAGTGAGGCAGCAGCAGCAGCAGCAGTGAGGCAGCAGCAGCAGTGATCCAGCAGCAGCAGTGAGGCAGCAGCAGCAGCAGTGAGGCAGCAGCAGCAGTGAGGCAGCAGCAGCAGTGAGGCAGCAGCAGCAGCAGCAGCAGCAGCAGCAGCAGTGAGGCAGCAGCAGCAGTGAGGCAGCAGCAGCAGTGAGGCAGCAGCAGCAGTGAGGCAGCAGCAGCAGTGAGGCAGCAGCAGCAGCAGCAGCAGTGAGGCAGCAGCAGCAGTGAGCCAGCAGCAGCAGCAGCAGCAGTGTGGCAGCAGCAGAAGTGAGCCAGCAGCAGCAGTGAGGCAGCAGCAGCAGTGTGGCAGCAGCAGCAGTGAGCCAGCAGCAGCAGTGAGGCAGCAGCAGCAGCAGCAGTGAGCCAGCAGCAGCAGTGAGCCAGCAGCAGCAGCAGTGAGGCAGCAGCAGCAGCAGTGAGCCAGCAGCAGCAGTGAGGCAGCAGCAGCAGTGAGGCAGCAGCAGCAGTGAGGCAGCAGCAGCAGCAGTGAGCCAGCAGCAGCAGTGAGGCAGCAGCAGCAGCAGTGAGCCAGCAGCAGCAGTGAGGCAGCAGCAGCAGCAGCAGCAGCAGCAGTGAGGCAGCAGCAGCAGTGAGGCAGCAGCAGCAGTGAGGCAGCAGCAGCAGCAGCAGTGAGGCAGCAGCAGCAGTGAGGCAGCAGCAGCAGTGAGCCAGTAGCAGCAGCAGTGAGGCAGCAGCAGCAGCAGCAGCAGCAGCAGTGAGGCAGCAGCAGCAGTGAGCCAGCAGCAGCAGCAGCAGCAGTGAGGCAGCAGCAGCAGTGAGGCAGCAGCAGCAGTGAGCCAGCAGCAGCAGCAGCAGTGAGCCAGCAGCAGCAGCAGCAGCAGTGAGGCAGCAGCAGCAGTGAGGCAGCAGCAGCAGTGAGCCAGCAGCAGCAGTGAGGCAGCAGCAGCAGTGAGCCAGCAGCAGCAGCAGCAGTGAGCCAGCAGCAGCAGCAGCAGCAGTGAGGCAGCAGCAGCAGTGAGGCAGCAGCAGCAGCAGCAGCAGCAGTGAGGCAGCAGCAGCAGTGAGGCAGCAGCAGCAGCAGCAGTGAGCCAGCAGCAGCAGTGAGCCAGCAGCAGCAGCAGTGAGGCAGCAGCAGCAGCAGCAGTGAGGCAGCAGCAGCAGTGAGGCAGCAGCAGCAGTGAGCCAGCAGCAGCAGTGAGCCAGCAGCAGCAGCAGTGAGGCAGCAGCAGCAGTGAGGCAGCAGCAGCAGCAGCAGTGAGGCAGCAGCAGCAGTGAGTCAGCAGCAGCAGCAGTGAGGCAGCAGCAGCAGCAGTGAGGCAGCAGCAGTGAGTCAGCAGCAGCAGCAGTGAGGCAGCAGCAGCAGCAGTGAGGCAGCAGCAGTGAGGCAGCAGCAGCAGCAGCAGCAGCAGTGAGGCAGCAGCAGCAGTGAGGCAGCAGCAGCAGCAGCAGCAGTGAGGCAGCAGCAGCAGTGAGGCAGCAGCAGCAGCAGCAGCAGTGAGGCAGCAGCAGCAGCAGCAGCAGTGAGGCAGCAGCAGCAGTGAGGCAGCAGCAGCAGCAGCAGTGAGGCAGCAGCAGCAGTAGTGAGGCAGCAGCAGCAGTGATCCAGCAGCAGCAGCAGTGAGGCAGCAGCAGCAGCAGTGAGGCAGCAGCAGCAGTGAGACAGCAGCAGCAGCAGTGAGCCAGCAGCAGCAGCAGCAGCAGCAGCAGCAGTGTGGCAGCAGCAGCTGTGAGACAGCAGCAGCAGCAGCAGCAGTGAGGCAGCAGCAGCAGTGAGGCAGCAGCAGCAGCAGTGAGGCAGCAGCAGCAGTGAGGCAGCAGCAGCAGCAGTGAGGCAGCAGCAGCAGCAGTGAGGCAGCAGCAGCAGTGAGGCAGCAGCAGCAGTGAGACAGCAGCAGCAGCAGTGAGCCAGCAGCAGCGGCAGCAGCAGCAGCAGCAGCAGCAGTGAGGCAGCAGCAGCAGCAGCAGTGAGCCAGCAGCAGCAGCAGTGAGGCAGCAGCAGCAGAAGTGAGGCAGCAGCAGCAGCAGTGAGCCAGCAGCAGCAGCAGCAGCAGTGAGCTTGCAGCAGCAGTGCCAGCAGTAGCAGTGAGGCAGCAGCAGCAGTGATCCAGCAGCAGCAGCAGTGAGCCAGCAGCAGCAGTGAGGCAGCAGCAGCAGCAGCAGTGAGGCAGCAGCAGCAGCAGTGCCAGCAGTAGCAGTGAGGCAGCAGCAGCAGTGAGGCAGCAGCAGCAGTGATCCAGCAGCAGCAGCAGTGAGGCAGCAGCAGCAGTGAGCCAGCAGCAGCAGCAGTGAGGCAGCAGCAGCAGCAGTGAGGCAGCAGCAGCAGTGAGCCAGCAGCAGCAGCAGTGAGGCAGCAGCAGTGAGCCAGCAGCAGCAGCAGCAGTGAGGCAGCAGCAGCAGCAGTGAGGCAGCAGCAGCAGTGAGGCAGCAGCAGCAGTGAGGCAGCAGCAGCAGCAGCAGTGAGGCAGCAGCAGCAGCAGTGAGCCAGCAGCAGCAGTGAGCCAGCAGCAGCAGCAGTGAGGCAGCAGCAGCAGCAGCAGTGAGGCAGCAGCAGCAGCAGTGAGGCAGCAGCAGCAGTGAGCCAGCAGCGGCAGCAGCAGTGAGGCAGCAGCAGCAGTGAGGCAGCAGCAGCAGCAGTGAGGCAGCAGCAGCAGTGAGGCAGCAGCAGTGATCCAGCAGCAGCAGCAGTGAGGCAGCAGCAGTGATCCAGCAGCAGCAGCAGTGAGGCAGCAGCAGCAGTGAGCCAGCAGCAGCAGCAGTGAGGCAGCAGCAGCAGCAGTGAGCCAGCAGCAGCAGCAGCAGTGAGGCAGCAGCAGCAGCAGTGAGGCAGCAGCAGCAGCAGTGAGGCAGCAGCAGCAGTGAGGCAGCAGCAGCAGCAGTGAGCCAGCAGCAGCAGCAGTGAGGCAGCAGCAGCAGTGAGCCAGCAGCAGCAGCAGTGAGGCAGCAGCAGCAGTGAGGCAGCAGCAGCAGCAGTGAGCCAGCAGCAGCAGCAGTGAGCCAGCAGCAGCGGCAGCAGCAGCAGCAGCAGCAGTGAGCCAGCCGCAGCAGCAGTGAGGCAGCAGCAGCAGTGAGCCAGCAGCAGCAGCAGTGAGGCAGCAGCAGCAGCAGCAGTGAGGCAGCAGCAGCAGTGAGGCAGCAGCAGCAGCAGTGAGGCAGCAGCAGCAGCAGTGAGGCAGCAGCAGCAGTGAGCCAGCAGCAGCAGTGAGGCAGCAGCAGCAGCAGTGAGGCAGCAGCAGCAGCAGCAGCAGCAGTGAGGCAGCAGCAGCAGTGAGGCAGCAGCAGCAGTGAGCCAGCAGCAGCAGCAGTGAGGCAGCAGCAGCAGCAGTGAGGCAGCAGCAGCAGCAGCAGCAGCAGTGAGGCAGCAGCAGCAGTGAGGCAGCAGCAGCAGTGAGCCAGCAGCAGCAGTGAGCCAGCAGCAGCAGCAGCAGTGAGGCAGCAGCAGCAGTGAGGCAGCAGCAGTGAGGCAGCAGCAGCAGTGAGGCAGCAGCAGCAGCAGTGAGGCAGCAGCAGCAGTGAGGCAGCAGCAGCAGTGAGGCAGCAGCAGCAGCAGTGAGGCAGCAGCAGCAGTGAGGCAGCAGCAGCAGTGAGCCAGCAGCAGCAGCAGTGAGGCAGCAGCAGCAGCAGCAGCAGCAGCAGTGAGGCAGCAGCAGCAGTGAGGCAGCAGCAGCAGCAGTGAGCCAGCAGCAGCAGTGAGGCAGCAGCAGCAGCAGCAGCAGCAGCAGCAGTGAGGCAGCAGCAGCAGTGAGCCAGCAGCAGCAGTGAGGCAGCAGCAGCAGCAGCAGCAGTGATCCAGCAGCAGCAGTGAGCCAGCAGCAGCAGTGAGGCAGCAGCAGCAGAAGCAGTGAGGCAGCAGCAGCAGCAGTGATCCAGCAGCAGCAGTGAGCCAGCAGCAGCAGCAGTGATCCAGCAGCAGCAGTGAGGCAGCAGCAGCAGTGAGGCAGCAGCAGCAGCAGTGAGCCAGCAGCAGCAGTGAGCCAGCAGCAGCAGCAGTGATCCAGCAGCAGCAGTGAGCCAGCAGCAGCAGTGAGGCAGCAGCAGCAGCAGCAGTGAGGCAGCAGCAGCAGCAGTGTGGCAGCAGCAGTGAGCCAGCAGCAGCAGCAGCAGTGAGGCAGCAGCAGCAGTGAGCCAGCAGCAGCAGTGAGTCAGCAGCAGCAGCAGTGAGGCAGCAGCAGCAGTGAGGCAGCAGCAGCAGCAGTGAGGCAGCAGCAGTGAGGCAGCAGCAGCAGCAGCAGTGAGGCAGCAGCAGTGAGGCAGCAGCAGCAGCAGCAGTGATCCAGCAGCAGCAGCAGTGATCCAGCAGCAGCAGCAGCAGTGAGGCAGCAGCAGCAGTGATCCAGCAGCAGCAGCAGTGAGGCAGCAGCAGCAGCAGCAGCAGTGAGGCAGCAGCAGCAGTGAGGCAGCAGCAGCAGTGAGGCAGCAGCAGCAGTGAGGCAGCAGCAGCAGCAGTGAGGCAGCAGCAGTGAGGCAGCAGCAGCAGCAGCAGTGAGCCAGCAGCAGCAGCAGCAGTGAGGCAGCAGCAGCAGTGAGGCAGCAGCAGCAGCAGTGAGGCAGCAGCAGCAGCAGCAGTGAGGCAGCAGCAGCAGTGATCCAGCAGCAGCAGCAGTGAGGCAGCAGCAGCAGCAGCAGCAGCAGCAGCAGCAGTGAGGCAGCAGCAGCAGTGAGGCAGCAGCAGCAGCAGCAGCAGCAGTGAGGCAGCAGCAGCAGTGATCCAGCAGCAGCAGCAGTGTGGCAGCAGCAGCTGTGATCCAGCAGCAGCAGCAGTGAGGCAGCAGCAGCAGCAGCAGCAGCAGCAGCAGTGAGGCAGCAGCAGCAGTGAGGCAGCAGCAGCAGCAGTGAGGCAGCAGCAGCAGTGAGGCAGCAGCAGCAGCAGCAGTGAGGCAGCAGCAGCAGCAGTGAGGCAGCAGCAGCAGCAGTGAGGCAGCAGCAGTAGTGAGGCAGCAGCAGCAGCAGCAGCAGCAGCAGCAGTGAGGCAGCAGCAGCAGCAGTGAGGCAGCAGCAGTAGTGAGGCAGCAGCAGCAGCAGCAGCAGCAGCAGCAGTGAGACAGCAGCAGCAGCAGTGAGCCAGCAGCAGCGGCAGCAGCAGCAGCAGTGAGGCAGCAGCAGCAGTGAGACAGCAGCAGCAGCAGTGAGCCAGCAGCAGCGGCAGCAGCAGCAGCAGTGAGGCAGCAGCAGCAGTGAGGCAGCAGCAGCAGTGAGCCAGCAGCAGCAGCAGTGAGGCAGCAGCAGCAGTGAGCCAGCAGCAGCAGCAGTGAGGCAGCAGCAGCAGAAGTGAGGCAGCAGCAGCAGCAGTGAGCCAGCAGCAGCAGCAGCAGTGCCAGCAGTAGCAGTGAGGCAGCAGCAGCAGTGAGGCAGCAGCAGCAGTGAGGCAGCAGCAGCAGCAGCAGCAGTGAGCTTGCAGCAGCAGTGCCAGCAGTAGCAGTGAGGCAGCAGCAGCAGTGAGGCAGCAGCAGCAGTGATCCAGCAGCAGCAGCAGTGAGCCAGCAGCAGCAGTGAGGCAGCAGCAGCAGTGAGCCAGCAGCAGCAGCAGCAGTGAGCTAGCAGCAGCAGCAGCAGTGATCCAGCAGCAGCAGCAGTGATCCAGCAGCAGCAGCAGCAGTGAGCCAGCAGCAGCAGCAGCAGTGAGCCAGCAGCAGCAGCAGCAGTGATCCAGCAGCAGCAGCAGTGATCCAGCAGCAGCAGCAGTGAGGCAGCAGCAGCAGCAGTGATCCAGCAGCAGCAGCAGTGAGCCAGCAGCAGCAGCAGCAGTGAGGCAGCAGCAGCAGCAGCAGCAGTGAGCCAGCAGCAGCAGCAGTGAGGCAGCAGCAGCAGTGAGGCAGCAGCAGCAGTGAGGCAGCAGCAGCAGCAGTGAGGCAGCAGCAGCAGCAGCAGCAGTGAGCCAGCAGCAGCAGCAGTGAGGCAGCAGCAGCAGTGAGGCAGCAGCAGCAGTGAGGCAGCAGCAGCAGCAGTGAGGCAGCAGCAGCAGCAGTGAGGCAGCAGCAGCATTGAGGCAGCAGCAGCAGCAGTGAGCCAGCAGCAGCAGCAGCAGTGAGCCAGCAGCAGCAGCAGTGAGGCAGCAGCAGCAGTGAGGCAGCAGCAGCAGTGAGGCAGCAGCAGCAGCAGCAGCAGCAGCAGTGAGGCAGCAGCAGCAGTGAGGCAGCAGCAGCAGTGAGGCAGCAGCAGCAGTGAGGCAGCAGCAGCAGTGAGGCAGCAGCAGCAGCAGCAGTGAGGCAGCAGCAGCAGTGAGGCAGCAGCAGATGCAGCAGCAGCAGCAGCAGCAGTGAGGCAGCAGCAGCAGTGAGGCAGCAGCAGCAGCAGCAGTGAGCCAGCAGCAGCGGCAGCAGCAGCAGCAGCAGCAGTGAGGCAGCAGCAGTGAGGCAGCAGCAGCAGCAGCAGCAGCAGCAGTGAGGCAGCAGCAGCAGTGAGGCAGCAGCAGCAGCAGTGATCCAGCAGCAGCAGTGAGGCAGCAGCAGCAGCAGTGAGCCAGCAGTAGCAGTGAGGCAGCAGCAGCAGCAGCAGCAGCAGCAGCAGCAGCAGCAGCAGTGAGGCAGCAGCAGCAGCAGTGAGCCAGCAGCAGCAGCAGCAGTGAGGCAGCAGCAGCAGTGAGCCAGCAGCAGCAGCAGCAGTGAGGCAGCAGCAGCAGTGATCCAGCAGCAGCAGCAGTGAGGCAGCAGCAGCAGCAGTGAGGCAGCAGCAGCAGCAGCAGTGAGGCAGCAGCAGCAGTGAGCCAGCAGCAGCAGCAGTGATCCAGCAGCAGCAGCAGTGAGGCAGCAGCAGCAGCAGTGAGGCAGCAGCAGCAGCAGCAGTGAGGCAGCAGCAGCAGTGAGCCAGCAGCAGCAGCAGTGATCCAGCAGCAGCAGCAGTGAGGCAGCAGCAGCAGCAGTGAGGCAGCAGCAGCAGCAGTGAGGCAGCAGCAGCAGTGAGGCAGCAGCAGCAGCAGTGAGGCAGCAGCAGCAGCAGTGAGCCAGCAGCAGCAGCAGCAGTGAGGCAGCAGCAGCAGTGAGCCAGCAGCAGCAGCAGTGATCCAGCAGCAGCAGCAGTGAGGCAGCAGCAGCAGCAGTGAGCCAGCAGCAGCAGCAGTGAGGCAGCAGCAGCAGCAGTGAGGCAGCAGCAGCAGTGAGGCAGCAGCAGCAGCAGTGAGGCAGCAGCAGCAGCAGTGAGGCAGCAGCAGCAGTGAGCCAGCAGCATTAGCAGTGTGACAGCAGCAGCAGTGAGGCAGCAGCAGCAGCAGTGAGGCAGCAGCAGCAGTGAGCCAGCAGCAGCAGCACCAGCAGCAGCAGCAGCAGTGAGGCAGCAGCAGCAGCAGTGAGCCAGCAGCAGCAGCGATCCAGCAGCAGCAGCAGTGAGGCAGCAGCAGCAGTGAGGCAGCAGCAGCAGTGAGGCAGCAGCAGCAGTGAGGCAGCAGCAGCAGTGAGGCAGCAGCAGCAGTGAGCCAGCAGCATTAGCAGTGTGACAGCAGCAGCAGTGCCAAGGAAACAGCACTGAACAAGCAAAGCGGGCTGCCCGTAGGGTGCATATCCCTGCCGCACTGTGTTAACTCAACATTACAATTATGCAGTTCTTCTTTTAGGCTTTTCCCTGACTGGTTGATACTCGATAATTCTATAACTGTAACTCGTAACAGCTTCCATCTCTCTGTATCTGTCCTGTTGTACAATTGTTACAATCCCCGTGGAGATTGAAACACTTTGAGGGCAGATGATGTTTCCACATGACCAATGGAAATAAACCAGTGGACAAGATTTAACGTTTCAAAACTTTTAATGCAACAAACAAACTGAGACCAACATAGATCAAACAGTAATTAACAGACAATTAATACATCAAATTAAAGGAAAGGTGTACAAAGTGACGAAAGGCGTGGATAGAGTGGTAGCCAGAGACATTTCTCCAGGGCAGAAAGGGCTGTCATGAACAGACAATTTTAAGGTGATTGGAGGAAGATTTAGGAGAGATGTCAGAGGTCGGTTCTTTACAGAGAGAGTGATGGGGGGTGTGGAATGCACTGCCAGCAGAGGTGGTGGAGTCTGAATCATTAGGGACATTTAAGAAACTCTTGGACAGGCAAATGGACAGCAGTAAATTGAAGGGCTGTAGGTTAGGTTGATCTTAGATCAGAATAAATGGTCAGCACAACATCGTTTGCTGTGCTGTTCTAAGTTATTCTATCAGTGCTTTCACATTAACTAACCAATTGAATTGTCTTACACCTGTTTTGTTGTGTTGTGTGAACAATTCCAAAGTTATTCCTAGCTCTCCAGCAGGCTCACATTTCCCTGCCTCACTAGGTTGAAACATCTGGGGCAGGTTCTCCGTTGGCCAACGCCATTTATGGGCGGAGAATAGGATCCAACGCCAAAATCGCAGCGGGCACCGATTTAATGCCAACTCACAATGTTCCAGCATCTCGACAGCGGCATCAATGCATTCCGGAATGTATGTACGGTAGACACCATTTGCATGTCATTAGGGGACCAGACCCGGTATTCTCCAGGGCCTCCCTGATTCTCTGCCTCCATTGGGCCAAGTTCCCGGAGGCATGGTTTACTTGTGCTTTTAAAAATCATTAAACCGGCGTTGTGGCTACTGAGGGACAGAGAGGGGGTACGTAAAGTATCCAACATTGCCATGGTTTGTAGACAGTTGTGCCGCTGGCCGGGGGGATTCTGCCAAGGCCATGGAGAGTAGTGGAGGGGTGGCCAGAAAGTGGGATGTGGGGTTGGGGTGGACGAGCATGGAACACCATTGCCGCAGCTAGCAAGGCAACCATGCAGCTGCACATGCCACTGACAGCCCACTGTGAACTTAGGGCGAGATTCTCCCATATGGGGAGAAATCGTAAGGCTGGCGTCAAATCCGGGCACCCCCCCCCCTTCCCGACCGGGAACCGATTCTGGTCCCCGGTCGGGGCTAGCATCCCGACGCCATAAACTCCGGCATCGCGGGCTTAACGAATTTCGTTAAGCCCGCTTGCCAGAGTTAGCGCCGGCTGACGCGTCATATGACGTCAGCCGCGCATGCGCGGATTGGAAGACTCCAACCAGCGCATACGCGGATGACGTCATCGCGCATTTGCGCGAAACCCGCGCATGCGCGGGCCGGGATGCCCCTCAGTCGCCCCGCGAATGGATACTGCGGGGTGGCGGAAGGAGAAATAGTGCACGGGCATCGGGCCACCAATCGTGGGCCCATGGCACCCTTGGCACGGCCGTGGTACTGCCGTGCCAATCGGTGCCATGGTTTTAAAAATCGAGAGTTTACGAACGGCCAGACCAGGTGTGTTTGCCGTTCGTAAAAACAGCCGTAAAGGGCTGGGAACTCGGCCCATCGATCAGCTGAGAATCGCTGCCGGCCGTAAAAAAACGGCGGCAGCGATTCGTATCGGGAGTCGGGCATGGGGGGGGGAGAATAGCGGGAGGGCGTCGGAACAGCGTGGCCGTAAAATTTTACGAGCCACGCTATTCTCCGCACCGTCGGGAGTGCGGAGAATCTCGCCCTGTGTGTCACGGGCCATATAGGTATCCCCCCCAGGGCAGCCCCCATAGGTGCCCTCTGGCCGCAGCGACCCATCAGCTGTGTGGACTCGCTCCAGCACAGCCAGTGCCATTGTGCTGGCTGGGATGAGTGTGTGTGAGAAGTATAATGTGTATATGCGACTGCAGCTTGTCAGCCTCCCACGGACCCAGCGAACCTCATTGGAATCGATTGTGTTTCACGCGGCACCGGTGCTAGCCCCTCCACGGTAGTGGAATCATAAGAACTAGGAGCAGGAGTAGGCCATCTGGCCCCTCGAGCCTGCTCCGCCATTCAATGAGATCATGGCTGATCTTTTGTGGACTCAGCTCCACTTTCCGGCCCGAACACCATAACCCTTAATCCCTTTATTCTTCAAAAAACTATCTATCTTTACCTTAAAAACATGTAATGAAGGAGCCTCAACTGCTTCACTGGGCAAGGAATTCCATAGATTCACAACCCTTTGGGTGAAGAAGTTCCTCCTAAACTCAGTCCTAAATCTACTTCCCCTTAATTTGAGGCTATGTCCCCTAGTTCTGCTTTCACCCGCCAGTGGAAACAACCTGCCCGCATCTATCCTATCTATTCCCTTCATAATTTTTAATGTTTCTGTAAGATCCCCCCTCATCCTTCTAAATTCCAACGAGTACAGTCCCAGTCTACTCAACCTCTCGTCATAATCCAACCCCTTCAGCTCTGGGATTAACCTAGTGAATCTCCTCTGCACACCCGCCAGCGCCAGTATGTCCTTTCTCAAGTAAGGAGACCAAAACTGAACGCAATACTCCAGGTGTGGCCTCACTAACACTTTATACAATTGCAACATAACCTCCCTAGTCTTAAACTCCATCCCTCGAGCAATGAAGGCCAAAATTCCATTTGCCTTCTTAATCACCTGTTGCACCTGTAAACCAACTTTCTGTGACTCATGCACTAGCACACCCAGGTCTCTCTGCACAGCGGCATGCTTTAATATTTTATCGTTTAAATAATAATCCCGTTTGCTGTTATTCCTACCAAAATGGATAACCTCACATTTTTCAACATTGTATTCCATCTGCCAGACCTTAGCCCATTCACTTAACCTATCCAAATCCCTCTGCAGACTTCCAGTATCCTCTGCACTTTTCGCTTTACCACTCATCTTAGTGTCATCTGTAAACTTGGACACATTGCACTTGGTCCCCAACTCCAAATCATCTATGTAAATTGTGGGCCCAACACTGATCCCTGAGGGACACCACTAGCTACTGATTGCCAACCAGAGAAACACCCATTAATCCCCACTCTTTGCTTTCTATTAATTAACCAATCCTCTATCCATGCTACTACTTTACCCTTAATGCCATGCATCTTTATCTTATGCAGCAACCTTTTGTGTGGCACCTTGTCAAAGGCTTTCTGGAAATCCAGATATACCACATCCATTGGCTCCCCGTTATCTACTGCATTGGTAATGTCCTCAGAATCGGTCCAGATGTGGCACCAGTTTTGCTGTTGTGAAAGTCCACAAATTCTGTGTTGGCATCAACACTTAGTCTCAGAAATGGAGAATCCCCGCCCCAGGTATTCTTCAAAAGTTGTTCCATTCAACCTGAGTTTTTCAAATCTGAAAGGCCTACCTTGGTGACTCTTTATTTCTTAAATATCCAAAAGTCCAACTGGTTCTGTCATATTCCTGTTAAACAGAAATCCAGCCCTCACCAGCAAATTGCTTCGTTGTTAACGCTAAATGCTCCTTCTCTGCTCCCCAAAGCAGTAGCAGTTTTGCTGTTCCACATGGAAGTGCCTGCTTTCTTTTTCTCTCTCTCCCTCTCTACCTGAGACTCAAAATGCAGCTACCCAGCTGTGAAAAGTTTCACTTGATAATTCAATAGGTTTCTGTTCGAGTTTCTCTCCAATGAAAACCAGATCACATGGGCCTGTCTCCAAGCAAAGGTGTTTGGGATGACCTCATCATGCTCCTTTTCAAAATATGCTGTTTTACCTTAAGTCAAAGGAAGCATTTTAAAACCAAACCGTTTGTAATGATCAATGTTCGTAGCACCTAACCGCTAAAAATGAAAAACAAAATACCATTGTAATAATTTGTTTTCAAAACACTATAAAAAGACAACAAATTACCACATTGTAAGCATCTTAACTACAAAATTACTGCACACAGTGGAGTAACATTGTTTCCCTTTTTGTCACATATCATTAAATATGCCGTCTTGGCAACGTTATCAGGCTTGACTCGTAACAACTAACTGAATGTGTGGCAATTAAGATTTAAAATCCAGCTTGTGTGAGTTCATACGTGTCCCAACTCTGTTGTAATCAAGGGATTATTTTACTACTGTTTGATTAACGTTCTTTCAATCTCCACAAAAGATCCCCTTCTTCCATTTGCATAGCCTGTATGGCTTTTCCAGGTCTCTAGTTAAAATGTTTCATTTTGGTTTTGCATCTCTCATATTGCTTTTAAAATCTGTATTGGATTAGGTATAAATTGGATCCTTGGGGCTGGTTGAGCTCAGTTGGCTGGGCAGCTGGTTATGTGATGCAGAGCAAGGCCAACAGCACGGGTTCAATCCCCATAACACTGAGGTCCATCTTCTTAACCTTTCTCCTCGCCTGAGGTGTGGTATCCTCAGGATAAATCACCACCAGTCAACTCTCCCCCTTAAAGGGGAAAGCAGCCTATGGTCATCTGGGACTGTGGCGATTTTACTTTAATTTGGACCCTAGGGTAGTATTTGTCATGGGCCCAAAGGTTTTGTATATTTGTCTGGTTAACTTTGTCACAAACAACATTGTTGTTTCCTGATAAATCATCTGACTTCTGGATACAGGCTATGGACTGGAATCCAAGGGAAAATCCACGGTCATAGAGTGTCTCACCTTCTGGATTCAGCAATTTCCTTTGTTCTTCTTTAAAGCCATCCACTAAATTGTCATCAGGGCTTTCACTTTTAAAAACAGACTTGGAACCACTCTGCCCTGATCTCTATTTTCTTCCAGGTCTGTACGTCCTTTAATGCCTGAATCCAGCCAAACATGCAAATTATCATGAAGATCAATTAAATTCACCTCATCTTCTTTACATTCTGGATCAACTTTATTTTTAAGTTCTTTTCATGATTTAATTATTTGATGGTCTTTCCCAGGTTATGCAGGTTTAACTGTGTAAGCGGTTCATTTTTCTGTTGAGTAGAATATTCTTTAGCTGCTTTAAGAACTCTGTTGAAGTTATTTTGATGCTCAGTTAAGAAAGCCAGATACTCCTTTTTTGTGAACTCACAAAAAATTCCAATTTCCATTCTCACACAGAGTTCAAGCTTTCTCACTCAAGCAATTGCTTCTTCATTTTAATGTTTTAATTTACATTCAACGATACATATCCTTCATGTGATTATAATTTCACAGTATCACAAAAACAAGACTGATCATTTGAAAGAGATGAGTTCACTTCCAAAGCGTTTCCTATGAACACACTCTGCAGTAAAATAATCCAATTTTCTCTAGGTCACTGAGAGTCTGTGTCAATTTTCTCAAATGGCACAAAATACGTTTCAAATCCTTCCTCGCTGAATGTAGTTACTAAGCAAATATTCTTTGCAAAATCAAAAAGCAGGAGTTAATCCTGAGACCACCTCAAGTTTTACCATCACCCTCTATTCACAACCTAATTTTTTCTGTTTCACTCAAATTTTCTTGCTTCTATTACCCTTTGTTATTCCAGATAATCCTTTTCCCTTGTTCTTTAGAATTCCAATTCAAATTTTCACATTTCTGATTCTCCTCTTTATTTCTCGCAGCTCCTGTACTCGAGATCTGCCTAACAACTTGAATGGGATCATACTTTTCCTCTTCATGGTTGAAGTGCTTTTTCAGCCTCTGCATTTTTCACCCCCACTTTAAAGTTTACAACGTCAAATTAGCCAATGTTAATTGTTGCAAGGCATTAACAGACTAGTCTTCTCTTTCTAAAAATCCTCGTAGTCATGTTAACCTTTCATGGAGAACAGCAAAAAGAAATGTGAAATCATGTTTCTTCAAATTCTGGAAAATTCCAATGTACCCATTTTATAGCCTGTGAATTCCAGCCTCCATCCTTGTTACAATCCCAACAGATAGCAATAACTTTTGAAGAGAGGTTAATTTTCCAAATGACCAACGGAAATTAACCAGGGGACAAGATTTCACCTTTTAAAACTTTTAATGTAACTAACAAACTAAAAGCAACAAAAAGCAAAGATGAATTAACAGGCTATTAAGGAACCACAGTAAACAAAATATCCTTCATATTAACCAACTAATACAATCGAGATAGGTCTTACAACCCCTTTTGCTCTGTGCCACACATTTGGTAGATATGTGGCATTACAAGAACAAGTCCAAAATTACACCCCGCTCTCCAGCTGTTGCACTGGATTGAAACTTCCAGGTCCTTAAAAAGTTGGTCCACTCAGCCTCAGTCTTCGAGAACCAACTTTCACCTAAAAGGCCCACCTCAGCAATCCTGTGTTCCTTAAATCTCCAAACGTCTCATCATTTCTGTCTCCTTCCTTTCAAGCAGAAAACCAACTCTCAAAAGCATTCTGCCCTATTATCAATACAAAATTAATTCTCTGTTCTACATAGCAGCAGCCATTTTGCTGTTTCACACAGCATTATCTGCTTTCTCTCTCTTTCTCTGTCTCAAAACACAGTTGCCCCAGGTGCAAAAACTATCAATCACTTGATATTTCAATGTAATTTTCTCTGAGTTTTTCCTCAGTGTCAGCCAGATCACATGGACCTGTCTCCGATCAGTGGTGCTTACTACAATCTCACTATTCTCCTCTGGAACATTTTATTTCACCATAGTCAAAGAGATATTCATAACAACATCCAATATCAGTTTAAAGACTCAAATTAAATTACCCCTCAACCTTCTAACGTTAAGGGAATACAAATTACATTTATGAAAGCTGTATTCAATATTCAATTTGAAGCAGGTACCACTTTGATAAATCTGCAATATACCCCATCCAAGGCCAAAATATCCTTCCTGAGATGTCATGCTGAAAGTTGAATGCAGGACTTCAGATGGGGTCTGTTGATGGTCCCATATAATAGAAGCATCACTTAGCCCCCTTTGTATGGAAATAACGTTGAAATATATGCCAACTTCTACCAGAATGTTTGATCACTTTCTGTGCACTAACTTATTGTGATTTGTGCACCAAGACACTAAAATCCCTTTTCCTCCTTAATGTAGAAAACATTCTGACTTGTTTTTTGGATAAAATCTGGATGGCCTCACTGCCTTTGAACTGACAAATTCTTGCTTACTCAATTAACTCATGCATCTTTGGAATTATATGCTGCATATACATAACTTACTGTATTTACTAATTAAGTGTTACCTGCGACATTGGATATGCAATCCTATTCTTTAATCCCAGATATGTATTTGTAATAATAATAATCTTTATCATTGTCACAAGTTGGCTTACATTAACATTGCAGTGAAGTTACTGTGAAAGCCCCTGGTCGCCACATTCCAGCCCCTGTTCTAGTACACTGAGGAAGAATTTGCAATGTCCAATCCACCTAACAAGCAAGTCTTTCAGGACTTGTGGGAGGAAACCGAAGCACCCTGAGGAAACCCACACAGACACGGGGAGAAGGAGAAGGCGCAGACTCCGCACAGACAGTGACCCAAGCCAGGAATTGAACCAGGGACCCTGGCACTGAGAAGAAACAGTGCTAACCACTGTGCCATCATGCCACCCTTTAATATGATGAAAAGTTGAAGCCCCAGACAGATCCCTGAGAAACACATTTAACCTGAAAGTCTAAATGCAAAGTCAATCTCACCTACACACACAGTTGAAGGAAACAGCATACTTTGTTATGGACAGGAGGCAGATTTAATTTAAACAGCCCTGATTTCTCATCCCACTACCCTCTACAAAACAGAAAGTTGTTTTGATTTTTCATTTCACCCTTTATAAGTGGGAGAATATTTTACCAACCTCTCAGTTTTTGTGTGATCTAATTTCTATTAACAACTCCTGCGTAAACTTGAGATAAGGGGTGTGATTTATTGTCCCAAAAACAGAGTCCTGTAGCCACCTGGGGTGGCCACATCCTGATTACAAAATGGACACTTGCAGAGAATGAAGGGAAAAATTGGACAATGCTAAGAAAGCAGGCAAGTGCAAGGTTTGTCTGTGGATTGGAGTTTGCAGCTCCCAGACAAGACCGATACTGCAAAGCCGTTAGCATACTAATGAGCTAACTCCGGGGACAAAAGAGAAACATTTAAGCAAACGATATCAAAGCAGACACCCCGGCGCCAGTGGAGACTAAAACAAAAGCAGGCCAACGGTCACCTAGGGCCCGCCCAGCGATCAGGCAGCCACCCCTTTATTGGAGAAAATCAATACAGATGATTAGGATATGGTCCAATTAATTGGGGCCAAGTTCAAGGTCCGCCCAAAAAAGCGTGAAGCCCCTTTGGGGTATAAAGAGGAGCCCCCAAGACAGAATCGGCCTCTTCTTCTTGGCCTTGGCTCTCAGCGACAAGAGACCCGCCTACCACCAGAACAAGTAAGTCCAGAGTCAACACACGCTACGAGATAGATGCTCCTAGCTACCATTCTATACAAGTTCAATGCCAGCAGCCTCAGAACTGGACAACGGCCATTGTTCCTCTGACTGAGTGGACACCCGAAGCTAAGTATAGGCTTTTAGTAGTAGTGATAGTTTAGTGAGTAGAGTTTGTGCATGAGTATAATTGACTGTGTGTCTAAATAAATGTGCATTGATTTCAAACTTACTAACTGGTGTATTGAGTCTTTGATCAGTATTCGGTTTTGAACTTTGTGGCGGTATCGAAAGGATACCTGGCGACTCTTGAGCTAGCATAATTAAAACAGAGCAAATTAAGGAGAGCATAACGAACATCATTCACTGCCGACATCTGATGGGACTCGACTTAGAAGTGGCCCCACCACTCCGAGGGAACCCAAAAGTTGAATTAGAGATCCAATTGGAAACAGAAAAACCACAAGTGTTTGAGCAATACTGATCAAGCCTCCAGAATTCGGAAGTGTGTTAATGCATGCGTACTAACAGGGATATAAGGTAAACCTGAGAGATTTTGTTGCGTAAAACTGTCGGGAGTTTTATAGGCCGTAAATTAACGTAAGCCGTACCCGTGTCTACATCATCGCTTTATCACCCCCTGTTCCAAATTCAGTAGAGAACCTAGAGATAGGAAAGATGGCATTGAAGGCAATGGAACGCCTTATGAACCCCCAGGAATTCAAGGTCGCAGCGACCAATAGAGTAGGGCAGTGTCCCGTTTGGAAAGAGGAAATTAGGACGTACCTCAAAGGGAAAGGAGTGAATTCTGCGCTAATGAGGAAACAGGTCCCGGGAGTTTAGGACATACTTGGTGGGAGAACCTGACAGAGATCCACAAGAAGAGCTTGGGAAAAGCTCGCAACCCGATGGCAATCGTGTCCTGTCTGGCACAATTGCGAGGCACAGAGGAGGTTGTTCGGACGCTCCGTGGAGAGATAGAGGAGAGAGATAGAACCAGTAAGGTAGACGTGAGTGAGATTGAGAAGGAGAACAGAGATTTGAGAGAGAAGTTACCAGCAAAGGACAGAGAGGTGGATAATGCCAAGAGGGCACACCAGTCTTGTCTTGCGCACTTAAGTAGCTTCCAGATGCAGTATGATAAGGCCTACCAGGATACACAACGTGCGGTCTTGGTAAGACAGGAAACCGAACAGCAGGTAGAAGCATTGCAGAAACAGTGCAATGATTTAAAAGCAGCCCTACGAGCACTCCATGCTTCCACAACGGAACAAAGGCAGAGCTCAGTAGACCACGCAAAGTGCCGGAAGCAAATTGCAGAATTGCAATCCCTGCTTTCAGTTCAGAATGATTTCAGAGTACATTTGGACCCCAATTAGACCAGGAAAACGGCCCTATTGGCAGGAATTAAACAAAACGGCCCATAGATACGTACATGGAGCATGTGCGCAGGAGAAACCCCAGAAAAGGAGAGCACCCCAACCCACCACTGAACAGGCAGAACATACCCCCATGAACCCGGTAACCACGCACCGCAGGGCCACAGCAGAAGGAGAAGCAGATTTTCTCTGCACAACCCCCTTAACCGTGACCCAATTACGGGACGCGTGTGGAAAAATTACACCGTTCCTCCCCACTTCAGACCCCCACCAATTTTTCGCGTAAGTAAAACAGCAGGCCACCATGTAAGGCCTGGACGAGAGAGAGCAGGTAAAGCTCACAGTTTTAAGCCTCGACCCTTCAGTCGTGGCAGCCCTTCCCGACCCACAGAATGTAGGAGGAGGCACCCTAGCAGAGATGCACACAGCGATCCTTGATGCGATCGGCTACAACAGAGGAGACCTGGTAGAAGGCCTAAACAGATGTAGGCAAAACAAAACAGAGCACCCCACAGCGTTTGCTGGATGCTTGTGGATACACTTCACAGCAGTTTTTGGAGAATTAGCCCGCGCCCATTTGTCCACAGATAACATGGCCAAATGGACTCGAATCCTGGTCTCTCATGCAACAGAGGCAGCACAGAGAGCTTGCGCAAATTATGACCCCTCAGACGAGGCCCACAATGAAAAATGGGTTTTGAAAAGGTTGTCCCGCGCTTGGGAGCAATCCGTTCACAACAAAACCACATTTATCAAACCCAAGGAAGAGCAGGCAGATGCAGACATGCATCCAGTTAGAGCGCACCAGAACCACGCATGGGTAAATGAGGGCAGGAACAGCCCACAGCAGGCCAAATCCCAGGAGTGTTATAATTGCGGCCTATTAGGACATTGCGCACAAGAATGAAACAGCAACAGAATCAGCCCACCAATGCCCCCCGAACCAGCAATGACACTAACAGCCCCGACCCCCCCCCCCCCCCCCACCAGGGAACCATACCCAAGGGACCAATGCACCAGAGGGGTTCATGTTACAACTGTGGGCAGCCAGGACACTTCGCCCGAGATTGCAGGAGACCCCCACCACCAGCTGGACTAGCCCACAGATATGAAAGAGAACACCACCCACAGCAGCTACAAGGTCCCAGCTGCCCCATGCAAACAGTGAACACTTACCCACCACTTCTCATGGCAGGGATACCTCAGCAATGCCAATTCATTTTTGTTTCTCTCCTCCTTCCTCTCTTCTTCGGTCACACTACACCCACTCCATATGCTAGTTACACCCCAAGCCAAATGTGATTGACGGTATCTTCCTTTCTGATGGAACCTGCACCATGTTTGTTGCATGTTTGTTTGTTTGTGTTTTTGTTAAGTGTTGATTGTTTAGAATTTGCACATTTTCACAGCCCCATGTCACCATTCCTTTAATGCCCCCTGACATTTAATGGAACAAGTTTGTCCACGGACAACCGACTAGCTTATCCGCAGAAACCTCTGAGAACTTGCCCAGACACCGGTTCATAACTGCTCTTCTGATTCGAGAGTGAGGAGAAGAGGCTTTACTGCAACCCCCACGGCGACCACATTCGTAACCATTCTTGCTGGTTGCTCAGGCAGTGGAGAAATGGCACTCGTCCCCGCCCTGCCTGAGGATCCCCCCCCTCTGGTTAGCTACGCTCGGGTAGAGCTCAAACGGAACTGATAACCATCCTACCCGAGGAATCCATCCATTTCTTACCCGCCGCGGCCCATACGCATCTCATTTTGGCTCTTTTAGTTCAAAATTTTTTTGGTTTGTTTCACAGCAACCCTTAGGTTGCTCTCCACATGCTATTTACATCCTCAAACATTGGGATGGTAAATCGCACAGACTGTGAGACGGCTCGCACTGTGTCAGTATTTTTCTAGGATGACTTGTCCAGCAATTCTGTTTTTAAAAGAAATGAGGGAGTCACAGATGGTGACCAATTATAAAGGGTAATTGGCAATAAAGGACAGACAGACAAACACACAAGATCTTAAGCAAGATAATAACAGGTATTATGCTTGTGTTCACAGGATTCCGGAAACTCAAAGACTACCAGAAGAGAAGAAAAGAAGAGAAGAGAAGAAAAAAATGAAGACGACCTCCATCTTTGTCACATGGATCTTAGCGGGATCCCTTCGGTTGCGCACAAACGCTAACCCCCTCACCCCCACCCCACAGGCCGTCAATGATTCCCTCCCCTGCAGTACACAGAGCCCAGCAACAGTCAACAGTACCCCAACCTGGTGTGATATGTTTATCACTTGGTATTCACTTTCATATGTTGTAGAAGCACTTTTAGCACTGGTGATACTTTTCAGTGTCGTCCAGACAATTAGGATGAGAAAATGGTGAAGGAGAGCCTACCGCTCTCACACCCCGGTATACAGATTTATATCCCCTATCTTCGGATTTCACCAGACCCCCGAACACCTTGACATGGATTAAAGTGCATCCGGTTTTTTTGTGTGTGTTTTGTTTGTTTCAATAAAGAGGTGTGATCTCTGTGCTTGACTGCCAAGCCAGAGAAATTTGTATGCTGCTATTTGTACAGTTTAAGATGTTAGAATATTTTTGGATTGTTAAAGTGAGAATAGTTTATTGAGAATAGTTAGAGGTTCCAGTTTTTTTAGTTTGTAATGCATGCCTGAATGCCATAGCGCCCCATAGAGTTTTTTTTGGTGATGTATATCTTTAAAATGATTTGGGTAAAATTGTATTTCATAGTATAGGTAAGTGTAGAGCCTAATCATGGGTGCCCCGCTTGGTCAGAGAATGAAGATGACGCAGTAATGTGATCCTTCACGCTTCGCGTTCAGGATCACAAGGAGGGAGTGTAGCCACCTGGGGTGGCCACGTCCCGATTACAAAATGGACACTTGCAGAGAATGAAGGGAAAAATTGAACAATGCTAAGAAAGCAGGCAAGTGCAAGATTTGTCTGTGGATTAGAGTTTGCAGCTCCCAGACAAGACCGATACTGCAAAGCTGTTAGCATACTGATGAGCTATTTCCAGGGACAAAAGAGAAACATTTAAGGAAACAATACCAAAGCAGACACCCCGGCGCCAGTGGGGACTAAAACAAAAGCAGGCCAACGGTCACCTAGGGCCGCCCAGCAATCAGGCAGCCACCCCTTTATTGGAGAAAATCAATACAGATGATTAGGATATGGTCCAATTAATTGGGGCCAAGTTCAAGGCCCACCCAAATGAACGCGAAGCCCCTTTGGGGTATAAAAAGGAGCCCCCAAGACAGAATCGGCCTCTTCTTCTTGGCCTTGGCTCTCAACGACGAGAGACCCGCCTACCACCAGAACAAGTAAGTCCAGAGTCAACGCACGCTAAGAGATAGATGCTCCTAGCTACCATTCTATACAAGTTCGATGCCAGCAGCCTCAGAACCGAACAATGGCCATTGTTCCTCTGACTGAGTGGGCACCCAAAGCTAAGTATAGGCTTTTAGTAGTAGTGATAGTTTAGTGAGTAGAGTATGTGCATGAGTATAATTGACTGTGTGTCTAAATAAATGTGCATTGATTTCAAACTTACTAACTGGTCTATTGAGCCTTTGATCAGTATTCAGTTTTGAACCTTGTGGAGGTATCGAAACGATACCTGGCGACTCTTGAGCTAGCATAATTAAAACAGAGCAAATTAAGGAGAGCATGGCGAGCAACAGTCCCGCTTTGCAACACCGGGAACAATCCTGCTATCAAACGGGACTCTGGGGGTTTTTTGGCCTCAGTCGGGAACGACCCTCTGAACGGCAGTTACCTCACTTCCTGAACTGTTGAGCTCAGCTCGTCAGTGCAGGAAGAGACCAGGGCATCATTTTTAAATGGTGCAACCTACCTCTTAGGGGGTCCTCTAGCCCCCCCCCCCCCCCCCCCCACCCACCCCACCCCGCTCCCGACCGATCCTTAGCAGGGGAAATCTGGCACCTGGGCACCTTGAAACTGCCAGCCAGGCACCCTGAAAGTGCCCCTGTCAACCTGGCAGTGCCACCCAAAAACCCTGGCAATGCTAGGGTGGCACTTGCAGCATGTCCAGACAGTAGTGCCAAGGTTCCAGGCTGGCAGTGCCAAACTGCCTGGGTGCCAGCGGAAGTGCTAGGGTACCACCTTGCCAAGCGCCCGACCACTCGGGGGCCTCCAAGGGCCTGGGAGACACCCCAGATGCCATTATGCCTGGTCCATAGCGAGGTCTCCCAGGTGTGGCCGTTTGTCTGGATCTCGGGAGAATCGGGCTCACTTAAATATGTAAATCTGGATCTAACGCAGCGAAAGTGAAGTCCAGATCATGATATCTAGCAGGATATTGTAAGATCTGACAAGGCATTCTGAGCATCGCAAACTCACGAAAGGCCTCTCGCAAGATAAACGGTCTTATTGCATCACTGAGTCGGGCACGAACAAAGCCTTTTGATCGCCCCAGGATAAAACTAGAGGGATAGTTTCACAACATAGCCTCCTTTTTCACTCATGTGGTAAGATAAAATAAGTGGAGTATACAGAAAGAAAGGTGAATGAGGGAGAACACCCCATCCCTTTGGCAATCAAGGTGACGGTCGCTCTGAGCTTTTACAGGGCAAAGGCTGCAAAGAAATGAAGATTTATTGTTTCACATGAATTCAGAGTCTTGAATCAAAATTCAATGAGGTATTCTTCCACAGAACCAGCAGGTTGAAGACTGATGCTGGATAATCCACTTTTCCAGTAGAGATGAATTCCACGATGGGATGGGCATGTAGAGATAAATTAGTCTTGTGGGCAGTAGTGCAGGAGTGGCAGCTTGATCTTGTGGGGTGGCGGAGGGGAAAGAGTGCGTCCCTTTGAGACGCTGGGCCGACGATCGGTGGGCACCGATCACGGGCCAGTCCCCTACCGAGCACGGCCGTGGTGCTCGCTCCCCTCTCCGCCCCACACAAGCGTTAAACCAGCATTTGGCGCCATGTTCACGACGGCAGCGACCAGATGTGGTTGCCGCCGTCGTGAACCGGTCGCAAACGGCAGGCCGCTCGGCCCATCCGGGCCGGAGAATCGCCGGTCGCCGTGAAAAACGGCGAGCCACGATTCTTCCGAGCGGGGGGTGGGAGAATCGCCGGGGGCACGTGTCGTGAGTCGCCCGGCCCTCCCGCGATTCTCCCACTCAGCGTGGGGAGCAGAGAATCGCGCCCAATATTACTGGTTCCACCAACTTAGAGGCTGTTGGGGGGGGGGGGGGGGGGAGGAGAGGGGGGGAGAGTCATGTGACTCTCACCTCCCAACTTAGGCTGGTGCAAGGGATGTATATTCCTGAATCTGGATTATTAAGATGGGTAAGGTTTCAATTGCCAGTGGTTTCAAAAGAAATTTCAGGTCATTTGTTTCTGTAGAAATGTTCAATGGGATTGTTTGTTTGTTTAGTTTATTGTCAGTGTATCGAGGTACAGTGAAACGTATTTATCTGCGAGCAGTTCAACAGATCATTTGTACATGAAAATAAAATAATGTAAAAGAAAATCCATAATAGGACAACGCAAGGCACACAATGTAACTACATAACAACCGACATTGGGTGAAGCATACAGATGTGTAGTGTTAATCAGGTCAGTCCATAAGAGTGTAATTTAGGAGTCTGGTGACAGTGGGGAAGAATCTGTTTTGAATCTGTTTGTGCGTGTTCTCAGATTTTTGTATCTCCTGTCCGATGGAAGATGTTGGAAGAGTGAGTAGGCCGGGTGGGAGGGGTGTTTGATTATGCTGCCCGCTTTCCCCAGGCAGCGGGAGGTGGGTAGATGGAGTCAATGGATGGGAGGCAGGTTGTGATGGACGGGACTGTGTTCACGACTCTCTGAAGTTTCTTGCGGTCTTGGGCCAAGCAGTTGCCATACCAGGCTGTGATGCAGCCCGATAGGATGCTTTCTGTGGTGCATCAGTAAAAGTTGGTAAGAGTTAATGTGGACATGCCGAATTTCCTTAGTTTCCTGAGGAAGTATAGGCGTTGTTGTGCTTTCTTGGTGGTAACATCGACGTGGACCAGGACAGATTTTTGGTGATGTGCACCCCTAGGAATTTGAAGCTGCTGACCATCTCCACCTCGGCCCCGTTGATGCTGACAGGGGTGTGTACAGCACTTTGCTTCCTGAAGTCAATGACCAGCTCTTTAATTTTGCTGAAATTGAGGGATAGAGTGTTGTCGCTGCACCACTCCACTAGGTTCTCAATCTCCCTCCTGTATTCTGACTATTCGTTATTCGAAATCTGGCCCACTATGGTCAGCAAACTTGTAGATGGAGATGGAACCAAATTTTGGCACACAGTCGTGTGTGTACAGGGAGTATAGTAGGGGGCTAAGTATGGAGCCTTGCAGGGGCCCGGTATTGAGTACTGTTGTGGAGGAGGTGTTATTGTTTATTCTTACTGATTGTGGTAAATAGGTGTCTATTGTAGGAGTCGAAATGCTCTAGGGATGAGTGTAGGGCCAGGGAGATGGCGTCTGCTGTGGACCGGTTGCGGCGGTATGCGAATTGCAGTGGATCAAGGCGTTCTGGGATTATAGAGGTGATGCACTTCATGACCAACCTCTCAAAGCACTTCATTATGGCTGAAGTCAGGGCCACCGGATGGTAGTCATTGAGGCACGTTGCCTGGTTCTTCTTTGGCACCGGTATGATGGTGGTCTTCTTGAAGCAGGTGGGGATCTCTGAGTGGAGTAGGGACAGGTTAAAGATGTCCGTGAACACGGATTCTCCGTCAGCTGACGGCAATATCGGGTGGTTCAGGCCAAATTGCAATTCTCCGGTGCCTCGTCAGCGGCGTCAATGCGTTCCATTCTGCACATGCAGTAAATGCATTTACATATCCTTAGCGGGCCTAACCTCTCAGGGCCTTCGCGATCCTCCACTTCCGCTGGGAGGAATTCCAGATGACAAGGTTCACTTGTGAGTGAGAGAGAGGAGGTAGGATACAGAGAGGTGTAGCTATGGGCTGCCAGTCCTGACACTTTCTGGGCGGGGCTGGCTGGGGTGGGGGCCCTGCTAGGGCTGGGGGGGGGGGGAAGGAGAGGTTTTACGGGGGCATTGGCCATGGGGCCGGAGTGACCGCCACGGGACTGGGGTGGTGTCCGGGCATGGACTGCCATTGCTGCGGCTCGCAAGGCAACCATCTTGCAGCGTACCCCACATGACAACCCACCTTGGCCCCTGGTTCTGCAGTGACACCAGCCATATGGGTGCAGCCCCCTCCCCACCACCCCTGCACCGCAGCCCCCATTCATCACCCCACCTTCGCCGCACAGCAACCTGTACCCTCCATCCCTGTACGCCAGCCCCCACCCCCGCAACCAACAGCGAGTGTTTGTACAAATGGTTGAACTCGGGTTGTTTTCAGCCGCACGGGGGAACGAGACAGGGGTGTTCCATGTCCCCCCTTTATTTGCGCTGGTGATAGTTCCCTTGGCCATTGGCCTGGGGTGCCCAGATAAATAGAGGGGGATAATGAGGGAGGGGATGGAGAAAAAGGTGTCCCGGTATGTCAACGATGTTTTGATGTATATTTCTAACCCGGGTCCCATGGTGGGGGATTTAATGGGGCTGCTCAGGCGATTTGGGGCTTTTTCGGGATACAAATTGAATTTGGAGAAGAGCGAGTGCTTTTTGGCTTCCACTCCGGGGGCAGGAGCTGGCTTGGTGAGATTGCCGGTTTGTGTGGCGGCTGCTGGCTTCAGGTACCTGGGTTGCAGGTGGCTCAGGACTGGGCCCCGCACCGTAAATTGACTTTTACGAGCCTGGTGGATAGGGTCAAGGCAGATTTGTTGAGGTGGGACAGTCTCTCCTATCATTGGCAGGCCGGGTGCAGGCAGTGAAGTTGAATATCTTGTCGTGGTTTTTATTTTTATTCCAGTGCTTGCGGTCTTTTTGCCGAAGGTGCTTTTTATGTGGATGAAACAATTGATTTTGTTGTTTGTATTGGCGGGTAAGGTGGCGAGGATTCAGAAGATGGTGCTTCAGAGAAGGCAACAGTCAGAGAGTTTGGCTCTTCTGAATGTCATGTGTTACTACTGGACGACGAATGCCGAGAAGGTGCGGGACTGGGATAGAGAGCCAGAGACAAAGTGGGTCATGATGGAAGCAGGCGCACGTAGGGGGCTGGTTTGCGGGTGCTGGCAACGGCGCTGCTCATGATTGCTCCAGGGAATTACTCGGGTAGTCCGGTGGTGGTAACCATGGTGAAGGGAAGGAGGCAATTTCGGCAGCAGTTTAAGTTAGGGGCGGGGTCGAAGCTGATGCTAGTTTGAGAGAATCATGTGTTTGAGCCGGCAAGATTGGATGCTAGGTTTCAGGGGTGGGAGGAGCGGGGAGTGGTGGACATGAAGGATTTATTTTTGGAACGGCGGTTTGCGCGTTTGGAGGGGTTTTTGGAGAGGTTTTGGATTCTGCGGGGGCGGGGGTCTTTAGGTATATGCATTGCGGGACTTTGCAAAGGTTTTCCCAATGTTTCCAGAGACACCTCTCTCCTCATTGTTGGAGGGGATGTTTTCAGTGATGGGGTTGGAAGGGGGATCATCTCGGTGATTAATGGAAGGATTTTGGAGGAGGATATGGTGTCTCTGGAGGGATTTAAGGCCAATTGGGAAGAGGAGCTGGGGGAGGCATTGGAGGAGCCTTATGCGTGACGCTGGGGTTAATAGAGGTTAGTACAGTTAAAGGGGATGCACAGGACGCACCCAACCAGGCCAAGGATGAGCCGGTGGTTTAAGGGGGTGAAGGACACTTGCGAGCAGGCAACTATGTACATCTGTTCTGGCCCTGCCCAAAGTTGGCAAAATTCTGAGGTGGTTTTTCAGCACCATGTCATAATCCTGTAGTTGGACCTGGAGCCCAGTCCACTGTGGGGCAATATTTGGAGTGTCAGACTTTCCGGAGCTGCAGAAAGGAGTGGGGGTGGAGGAGGGAGTAGATGTTTTACCCTCACCTCGCTGATTGCTCACAGGGTGTTTCTGTTGGGATGGAGGTCAACCTCTCCACTCAGGGCCTCATTGTGGCTTGGAGACCTGATGGAGTTCCCATATTTGGAGAAGGTTACATATACCTTGGGGGGAGCGTTTGAGTGGTTCCGCAAGAGATGAGAGTCTTCATTTTAAAGAGTTGGTTACCGTCAGTTGCTAGGGAGGGAGGGCACGTTTGGGGGATAGTGTGTGTGTGTGTGTATGTGTGTGCGTCGGTGTTGCTGCTTTTCTGTGCGCCTCGTCAGCTCTCAACGGTGGCTAAGAGACTAGACCAGAACCATAATTGTTTAAGTTTGAAGACTGTCTGGAAAGATCAATTTATTCCAGGAGTGATAATATAAGAAATTGGGCATGGTTATTTTATAAACAAACTTTATTAAAACAAAATAAAATAAAACAATATTTAAACTTTTAAACTTCAATGCTAATACTTACATATTGCATGTAGTTTCTTAACCTTAACACTAGTTCCCATTAAACATCACTTTAACAGAACATACAGCTCTCATTCCACTTACACTTACACTTACAAAGGCAATACTTGCATTAATGAAGCAATTTTTCTTGTGTTACGGAAATTCATTCTGAGCCGTTTTTCAAAGTCTGCCTCAGTGGCAACAGTCGATTTCCAAACCATCTCTTCTTCCTGTTTAAAACCAGATTCTTTCTCTATCTTACTCTAAGCTCCACCCAGCACCTCAAACAAAGGTTCTCTGCTGGGGTTTCCAGGATTGAACCCATCAGCGTTATCTTGGCTGTTTGCTTGCCCACTCCCATTTATACAAGAGAACAGAGCCATGCTATTGAAATGCAGCTAACTTCCCATTGGCCAACAAAGAAGTGATCAGACTCTGTAATGGGCTAATAGCTGGTCAGACAAGAGTGTCCCAAAGGACAATGGATATTGGTCATCCTGTGTTTTCCCACTAATGTGTTTTTTGTCTGACTGGGGCAATGTAACTTGGCCAGGTGTGGGGTGATCCCTCTGACTCCACACTAGGAGGTTTTGTTTCCCTCAGTCTGTTTAAGCTCTAGATTGCCTGCTTCATTGGGTCTCATTTCTGGACACAATTTCCTAATATCTCTCACCTAACACCTCCCTTCCGAGAGAGAAAATGAACCATCAATATACACAGATAGTTTCATTTTCTGAACCCTTTTCAAACTTAAACATTTCTTAAGATTACATAGTTTACATTCTATACAGTATATATCATTTTTTGTTTTTATTTGTAAAGAGGCAAGCATCACATGAATATATTCCATTGTCGTCTCTTCTCATATTACAGTCATGATAGGGCATTAGCAATGACATTTTCTTTCAGGCATTTGTGCATAAGTTCTGCCCAAGTCGTCCTGGTATTATCAGACCTAAAGGTGGTCTTGGTGACGGTCTCCATACTTTTACTCAACAGAACTTCATCAATAATTCATTTCCATGCAGTTGTTTGGCTTTACCAGCAGAGCTTTCCACTTAATCGTATGACAGATTGTTGATTGTTGTTGCAGCATTCATCATCAGTTCGTTACATTTATCAATGGTTTTGCATCCTGCTTCTTTTGCTGTCTGTTGAGGATAGCCAGAATAATTGGCAGCAGGTGATGCATTTGGACAGTGTCGAACACCAGACATTGCATGTTGAAAAGTGGCTGACTCTTCTGGTTACGTTTGTACCAGCTTTTTAGCCTCCAGATTCCAGATTCCACCATGGATAATGTTCTCTGAAATGTTGAGACAGCTTTAGTCTTTGATTTTCTCCTCCTGACCAATTCCGAGTGTCATCAACTCCTGTGTCAACATTATGATAGGATTTTGACTGCTGTTGGAGCTCCATAGTTCCTGCAGTTTCTTTCACTATAACCTGCTGCCTTGTGAGTAGCTCTCACCTTTGTTGTGGTTGTTTTTGCTCCTCTTCCATTTCATGCAGATGATTGCTGGTATATTGGAGTTCATGTGCAATCTGATGCTGGATCTCAGCTTTATTCCGAAACTGCCTTTCCAGACGAGCTTTCTCTTCTGTGTAACCATCCCTGAAACTTCCTACTGGATGAAGTTCCCATGCCAGCTGCATCTTAGCCTTCCTTTCTCCATTCACTCTGTCAAGGAGTTTTATTTTTTCTTTACGTACATCAGCCATCTCCGTTTGTTCCTGTTCTGTTGTTAGCGGATTGAGCTTGCATGGGTGTTGTTTAATGGGAACATCAGTTCCGTTAGCTACATCCTGCGTAATTACTTTTGTACATATCAAGTAATCCCCCCAAACAGCTCTAAGTGACTAATGACTCTTTCAAGTCATTTTGATTTTCCTCCTGAAAGTAATTCATTAATTTATCCCAATTTTTGAATGTTTCCTCATTGTCCAATTTAATTGGAGGAATGTCAAATTCGGAACTGTCTGGATTTATCTCTTTTCCCTGAGTTACACTGACGAACACTTCTTCCTTCTTTCATTGTCTATCAAAAGAACTTTTTTGCATATCAACCTGACACACTCTGAGTCCTCCTTCTGCCTGGCATTCTTGTCAAATCACTGATCATAGAATTTACAAAGCAGAAGGAGGCCATTTGGCCCATTGAGTCTGCACCGGCCCTTGAAAAGAGCACCCTACCTAAGCCCACATGTCCAACCCATCCCCGTAACCCAGTAACCCCTCCTAACCTTTCTTTTGGACACTAAGGGCAATTTAGTATGGCCATCTGCACATTTTTGATTCACCTCACTCAGTTTCCTAATATCTCCCCTGCGTAACACTGCAGGGCTGCAAATCCATTGGGTATTTAAACATGGAAATAAGAATTTTAAATGGCACATGGAAGGCAGGATCACCAAACACAGAAGTCACAGTTTTGGAAGAGTTGGAGTTTACAGAGAAGAAAAAGAAAGAAAATGAAGAATGTAAGGCCTGCAAAGAGAATTTTGGAATAGTCAAGTATGAAGGCAATAAAAGTGAAAAGGAGAGTGTCAACACAGATTGGCGGAGGCAACTGCATGGCTAATGACACAAGCAAAGTAACCCCAGAGAAAGATAGACGAGCGCTACATTTAAGCTCATGCATCGATCAGAGCCATAATAATATGTGCCTCCACTGCCTTGACCAGCCTGGAAGTGCTCTGCAATACACAGCCCAGAGAGTGTGACAAATAGTATTGGTCAGTAGTGCACTGCACAGCCAGACACTGGAACGCCAGCAGATGTTGCAAGTGAAAGGCCGTGAGGAACATCATCCCTCCGCAGCTAACAAGAATATGCTGGAGCATGTGGAGCAGGCTACATGAACCTTTCACGGATGCCAAGGCCATGGAGAGATGTGCAAGGGATGCTAAAGACAACCTGATACCTACATGGTTTGCACAACATGAATGTATTGGGTGAGGCAGTGGCGTAATGGCATTGTCACTAGACTAGCAATCCTGGCTAATGCTTTGGGGACCCACGTTTGAACTCCATCATCTATAAAAATCTGGAACTAGCAGTCTAATGATGACCATGAAACCGTTGTCGGAAAAACCCTTCCGGTTCACTAATGTTCTTTAGGAAGGAAATCTGTCGCCCTTACCTGGCCGACCTACATGCGATTCCAGACCCACAGCAATGTGGTTGACTCTTAATTGCATTCAGGGATGGGCAATGAATGCTGGCCCAGCCAATGATGCCCACTTCCCGAGAATGAATAAATAAAAATGCATCTGCGCGACCTGCATTGCCTTGCCCTTGTCCTAGTCCTGCCATCCTTCCTTGTTCAGTTAACTAATCTTCTGCTACCCAGAGTAGAACGTGGAGTGGAGAATTGTTATGCCTGCTTGCCATTGAGTTCTGGTACCCAAGATATCCTCGGGGCATGTGGGCATTTATGTAACAAGCCTGTCTTGTCATATCTTTCTGATCCAGCAGCATTTTTAAAGTGCTTTGATTGCAACTGCATCTGTCTCATTTATACCCAGAGTGAAGTGAGCCAATATCTTTTGAGACTACATAGATGAGGAGCCAGCTGTGCCTGCATTTTAAGCCATGTTTTACAGAATGATTATCACAGAAATAACACATGAACATTCAATAAAGAATGCAAATTGTCAATTGATAGTATTGCTGAAAAAACTCAAAACACAGTGTCCATCATTAAATGTGATTCCTCGCTGAAGACCCGGATTCGATCCCGGCCGTGGGTCTGTGTGGAGTTTGCACATTCTCCCCGTGTTTGCGTGGGTCTCACCCCCAAAACCCAAAGATTTGCAGGATAGGTGAATTGGCCACGCTAAATTGCCCATTAATTGGGAAAAGAAAGAATTGGGTACTCTAAAAAAAATTTAAATGTGATTCCTTGAATGGACATCATTTATTAAATAATCTTTAATGTGCTGACAATTACACTGACAAGATTGTCAGTCGGGATCACAGTGTGGTGCATTTATATGAACTGGAAACTACATACATTAATATACAGAGCCTTGTTCTTTGCTCACAGAAAGAACATGTACACACATTGCGCCTCTTTCAGCTAAAAAAAATAAGCGACATCCATTCACTGGTTAATTCCTCAGGGCAATGCCTTGACCAATCAGAGTCAAGCTGCCTGGTTTAAATTTCAAACAATGCTTGGCAGTTAACTGTTAGCCACCACCAACTGCTGCATTCTCCATGGCAACACATCTAGCAATCACAGTCCACTTGCCAACTAATCAGCACTCTCTTCTCATACGACATCAACTTGTTGATTTCCATGAGATTGTTTGCTTGTGAATGCCCTGATAAGTACAAGATAAGTACAGCAATAATAAAAAATATACCAAAATGCAACATATTTCCTCTCTAGCCACCAAATTGTGACAAACATGGGGCGTGCCATGGCTGCTACATCTGATACTATGACATGCCCCAACACTTCCCAATAATTACAAATGATTACACAAAACATTAATATTGTGTGTATTTTTACAAGTGATATAACATATGGATAAATCACCATGCCTCCTTTGCACTCATGCATCTTTTAGTTTTCTTTTTCTCCTACTATACCTAGGTACAACCCCAACATCAAGAGGTGAGGTAGAGGCAGTTTACTCAGTGTGACATCTCATTGCCTTGGATGACCATGGCAGGCTTCCTCTGGAGTTATAGAGCTTTGAGGGCTCCAGCCTGCTATCGGTCTCCGGAACGGCGGCACGGTAGCACGGTTGTATTGGATTGGATTGGATTTGTTTATTGTCACGTGTACCGAGGTACAGTGAAAAGTATTTTTCTGCGAGCAGCTCAACAGATCATTAAGTATGTGGGAAGAAAAGGGAATAAAAGAAAATACATAATAGGGCAACACAAGGTATATAATATAACTACATAAGCACTGGCACTGGATGGAGCATACAGGGTGTAGTGTTAATCAGGTCAGTCCATAAGAGGGCCATTTAGGAGTCTGGTAACAGCGAGGATGAAGCTGTTGCTTCTCTGCTCCAAGGTCCCAGGTTTGATTCCCGGCTGAGGTCACTCTGTGTGGAGTTTTCATGTTCTCCCTGAGTCTGCGTGGGTTTCCTCCGGGTGCTCCGGTTTCGTCCTACAGTACAAAAATGTGCCGGTTAAATGGATTGGCCATGCTAAATTTTCCTTTGTGTCCAAAAGGTTAGGTGGGGTTATTGGGTTACGGGGGAGGGTGGAGGTGTGGGCTCAGGTAGGGTGCTCTTTCCAAGGACTGGTGCGGACTCGATGGGCCGTATGGCCTCCTTCCTCACTGTAAATTCTATAATTATCTATTCTATGATTAACTGATTCAGGGGCATTCCCCTGTGGCTTCACTTGCTGGAGCTATTGAGGTCAATGCTGGAGGGAATGAGTAGGCGCTGGGCGAGTCCTAAGAGATAGGCCCTGGGGCAGCTGGCATGCGCTCCTTCTCTATCTCACTGTGCAATGGCACCTCTATGTCTCCCTGAGGAGGAAGGGCTCTTGCAGGGAGGTCCCTGAGCCTTGCCCCCTATCTCCTAACCACTACTGCATTGAGCCCATGGCTAAAGTGATGGAATGCAGGCCCAGAGCACATCTGGATTGAATGCTTGATGGGCCTCTCCATGGATGAAGCCCCATGCAAATCTGGCATAATTCCTGGCATCTGTGACATATTTTCCCCCAGCAACTGCTGCATGCCCAGTGGGCTTCTTGTAGCTGCAGTCAGAGACCCATCATCACTGTCTGGAACAGTAGCAGTCCTCCGATGATCCGAAAACCCAGCTGTCAGATCCTGCATTGGCTGCTGGGATGTGTCTGTGGAGATTATGTTCCCACATCCCACAGGCTGAGGCCTGGTCCTTGGATGGTAATGATCTGTAGTGGAGAACAAAAAGAATCACATGAAGAATCATCACAGTTTTAGCTTCCATCCTGTGTGCCATTTGCCAATAGCAGGATGATTACCTGGTTGCCTCATTCTCCTTACGCCTGGCTATCCCAGCCTTGCCGCCGGTGACAGGTCACACTTCCTCCTCTCTGTTGCCTCTTCCATGGCTTCTGTAAGAAGCCTGAGGTCGGAAACCCCTCTTCCTATCCGTCTCCTCTCCTGGGAATTGTGGGTCTGCTTGTCCGACACATCATAGTGCAGAATTAGTGGCATGTCAAGTGACACCTGACCACCATGTCTACATGCACCCTCATCACACGTACAGGTCTGTCATTCACATGTTGCATCCAAGCGCACACAAAAGGCAAACTCCCAGGTGCTTTGGCCTCAATTGCCATGTGGCACCAAGGCTAATCATTTATTAAATCCTCTGGCATAGCTGTCCACTTGCACACATACATTACTGATGGCCAGGCGGGAGACCTGTGATAAAGATGCGACATTGACCCTTAACTTTGCAGATTGGAACGAGTTATTGATCCATTTCCTGCACGGATCCCAGACTCGATTTGTCACCGCATAGTTGCTCATCTCCGCTGCCAACTTCATCCAGCGCACCTTAGTCTGGCAGGAGCGCTTTCTGATGCCATCTTCATGAAACTGCACCTCCCATCTTTCCCTGACAACCTGGAGGAGAATCTGCAGGGGGGCATTACTGAACCGTGGAGATGGTCTGGTTTGACAGTCAGACAGTCTGACAATGTTGCACCACCGGAGTCTAGGAATTAACCTCAGATGAATCCAACACTGCAGTGTCCTGGCAGTCTTGGCAGTTTCAACAGGAGGCCTTTCAATAGCACGCTCCTGAATGCAGCATTGTCAGCTGACAGCAGATTTCACCAATGAAAAGCTTCCTCTGCCACCTAATTGCATTAACTTCACATGTATACTGCCAGCACTTAGAATGTTAATTATAACTTGTGGGAAACAGCAAAAAGAGAGCACAGAAGTGACACACAGTTCTGGTTACTACATCACAAAATCGCAGAATTGCTACGGCATAGAAGGAGGCCATTTGGCCCATCGTGTCTGCACTGGCCCTCAAAATGAGCATGACTTAGTGCACTTTTTCCGTACCCCTGCACATTGTTTTTATTCAAATAATCATCTAATGCCCTCTTGAATGCCTTGACTGAACAGACCTCCACCTCACTTCCAGGTAGTGCATTCCAGGCGTGAACCGCTCATTGTGTGAAAACCTTTTTTCCCAAATCACATTTGCTTCTTTTGCAAATCACCTTAAATCTGTGCCCTCTCATTGTGCTCTCTTGTTCTTTTACAAGCAGAAAGTTTCTCCCTATCAACTCTGTCCAGCCCCTTCACGATTTTGAACATCTCTATAAAATCTCCCCTTAGCTTTCTTTTCTCCAGGGAGAACAGCCCCAACTTCTGCAATCTATCCTCATAACTGAAGTTTCTCATCCCTGGAACCATTCTTGTAAACCTCTTCTGCTCTCTCCAATGCATTCACATCCTTCCCATAGTGCAGTGCTCAGAAATATACACAATTTTCCAGCGGATGTCTAACTAGTGTCTTCTATAGGTTCCGCATAACCTCCTTGCTCTTGTACTTTATGCCTCTATTGATAAAGCCCATGTTACTTTATGCTTTATTAACTGTCCTGCCACCTTCAAGATCTATGCACATATACACCCAGGTCCCTCTGCTCTGGCACCCCTTTTATAATTTTACCCCTTATGTTATATTGCCTTTCCATGTTATTCCTATCAAAGTGCATCACCCTATACTTCTCCACATTGAACTTCATCTGCCCACTTCACCAACTTGTCTGTGTCCTTTTCAAGTTCTACACCGTCCTCTTGACAATTGCCAATACTTCCAAGTTTTGTAACACCTCCAAATTTTGAAACGGTTCCCTGCACAGCAAGATCTAGATGATTAATATATACCAGGAAAGGAAGGGTCCCAAGACCGACCCCTAGGGAACAACAGTACAAACCGTCTTCCAGCCTGAAAAGTATCCGTTGATCATCACTCTCTGCTTCCCATTATTCAGCCAATTTTGTACCAACTTTGCCACTGTCCCTTTATTCCTGGACTTCCTCAGAAGTCAGTTGTGTGGCATTGTATCGAATACCTACTGAACATCCATGTACTCCACATTAACAACATTCCCCTCATCGACCCTTTCTGTTATCACCTCAAAATACTCCAACAAGTTAGTTCAACACAATCCACATTTTTCCACGTGACCACTAATTCCGTCACAAGTAGTAGTTTCTAGGAGCTTGCTCACCGCTGATGTTGAACTTGACTGGCCAGTAATTGCTGGGGATATCCTGACAACTATTTTTGAACAAGGGCATAACTTTGGCAATACTCCAGTCCTCTGGCACCTCCCCCGAGTTGAGAGAAGATTGGTGTATTCCAGCCAAGGCCCCCACAATTTCCACTCTCACTTCCTTCAATATCCTTGGATGCATCTCATCTCGTCCCGGTGTTTGTCAATTTTCCGGACCGACAGTCTATTCAATACTTCCTCTTCATCAACTTTGAATCCTTCCTCAACTTCACATCGGGAATGGCATGCTATTGACAAAATCCTGGCACTACTGCAACCCATTCCATGATGCTGGGATGGGCTCTGAGCTCTGCATGGAATGATGTGCAAAGTTGGTACTGGGTTCCTCATGCCTTTTGTCATTGAACATTGCCTTTCCAGCAGACTTCCCAGTTCAACAAATTGTTGAGTGCGTCCATCCATCCATCAGCCTTCTTCTGCACAACAGCAAAATACTTTGGATGCTGGAAATCTGAAAGAAAACCAGAAAATGCTGGAAATATGCAGCATCTGTGGAAAAAATAAATAAAATTAATGTTTCTGGTTGATGACCTTTCATCAGAACTGCCTTCTTAAGTAGCCTGATCCAGCCCATTCTTTTATCTGAGTCATCTGCAGCAGAATTATTTTGTACCCTTGTACTCCAGGGAGCTGACACCTCCTTTCCTTTAGCCCTGGTTCATGAGCACGAGCCTGGTGCCTCAATATGTGCATGTCCTGCCCCCATACTGTCCTCTAATTTTCACGATGTGTAAGAACACAAGAACACAACACAAAAACACAAGATTTAGAAGCAGGAGTAGGCCACAAGGCCCTTCAAGCCTGCCCCTTCATTTGATATGATCATGGCTGATCTATGCCGGCCTCAACCTCTTTTCTGTGCCATTTCCCATTGGCCCTCTATTCCTCCATCTATCAAATATTTGTCCACCTCCATTTTAAATACTTTGCATGATCCAGATTCCACCTCCCTCTGCAAGAAGACATTTCTGCGCATCTCAGTTTTAAATGACTGGCCCTTTATCTTGTCGCTATGTCACCTTGTTCGAGACTCTCCCGCTGGTTAAAAACATCTCACCATCTACCCTGTCAAACCCCCTCAGGACCTTAAATGTTTGAATAAGGCCACCCCTCACTCTTCTAAATGCCAAGGAATACAGACCCAGACTATTTAGTCTCTCTTTTTAGGACAACCCTCTAATCCCAAGAATTAGCCTGGTGAATTTCCTTTGGACTGTCTCCAATGTTACTATATCCTTTTTTAGGTAAGGGGACCAAAACTGCAGACAGTATTCCAGGTGAAGCCTCAGCAATACCCTTACAATTACAACAAAAACTCCCTATTTGTAAACTCCAACCCCTTTGCAATAAAGGTCAAAATGCAGTTTTCCTTCTTAACTATTTGTTGTACCTGCCTGCTAGCTTTTTGTGTGATTCATGCAGAACACCTAGATCCCTCTGACCGTAACTCACCTGCAGTCTCTCTCCATTTCAATAATAATCTTCCTTTAGATTTCTCCTACCAAAGTGCATGACCTCACACCTCCCCACATTAAGCACCATTTGCCAGGTTTTCGCCCAGTCATCTAATCTATCTATATCTCGTTGCAGAATCACAATATCCTCATCACAAAATGCTCTTCCACCTATTTTCATATCATCGTTAAATATGGAAATCATACATTCTGTTCCTTCCTCTAGGTCATGTAAATATTGAACAATTGTGTCCCAAGTACTGATCTTTGCAGTCCTCCATGAGTTACATCTTTCCACTCTGAAAAGGACCCATTTATTCCAACTCTTTGTTTTATATGTGACAGCCAGTTTTCAATCCATGCTAACACACTTCCTCCAATTCCATTGGCTTTTATTTTATGCAACAGCTTCTTACGTGGCACTTTGTCAAATGCCTTTTGGAAATCTAAATACACTATATCTACAGGTTCCCCTTTATATACTCTCCCTATTACACCCTCAAAGAATTCAATCGAATTTGTCAAACATGAATTACCTTTCATAAAACCAGTTGACTAGGTTTGATTGTATTCAGCTTTCCTAAATGATTAACTATTTGCTCTTTGATTATTGACTCCAGCATCTTGCCAATAATAGGTGTTAAACTAACTGGCCTATAGTTCCCTGCCTTCTGTCTTTTTCCCTTTTTGAACAAGGGAGTCACATTAGCTGTTTTAGTGAGAACATTTTCAACCAATGGGTCTACTATCTCTGCAGCCACTTCCATTAAAAACCTAGCATGCAGTTCATCGGGTCCTGATGACGTGTCTGCCTTTAGCCCCTTGAGTTTCTCTAATACTCAATCCCTTGTGATTGGGGTTTTTGTAAGTTCTACCACATTATTTGAAATCAGCCCATCTGATACCTTAGGGTTATTTGCAATGTCTTCCATGGTAAAGACTGTGCAAAACATGTATTTAGCATGTCTGTCATTTCTTTCTTTGCTGTTATTAATTCACCAGCCTCGTTCAGTGGAGGCCCCACATTTACCTTAGTCGCCCGCTTCCAATTAACACATCCATAGTAACTCTTACTGTCTGTTTTTATACTGCATGCAAGTTCCCTCACAAAATAAATTTTCTCCCTTCTTATGAGCTTTTTAGCCTTTTGCTGACGGATCCTAAAAACTTCCCAGTCCTCTGGTGTACCACAGACCCTTGCCACTTTATATAACCTGCTTTTCAATTTAACATTATTTTTGACCTCCTTTGTGAATCATGGATTTTGCCTCTTTCTCATAGAATCCCTCTTTTTGATTGGGATAATTACGGACCAGCTGTTTGAATATCTGCCACTGTTCATCTACTGACCTGTATTTGTGTTTGTTTACCCAGTTCACCCAAGGCAAATCCTCGCTCATACATTATAATTGTCCTTATTTAAGTTGAAGACAATGGTCATGGACTTATTGTATTCACCCTCAAACTGTATCTAAAATTCTGTCATATTGTGGTCATGACCCCCAGGGGATCCTTAACCAAAAGATCCCTTATTATTCCTTCTTCATTGCACAAAACCAAAACTAGAATAGTCCGTTCCCTGGTAGGTTCCACAACATACTGCTAAAAAAGCAATCCCTGATGCACTCCACAAATTCTTCTTCTACCCTACCTCGCCGGTTTGGTTTCTCCAATAAATACGCAGATTAAAATCTCCCATGATAATTGCAGTCCCCTTCAAACATTCCCTTGATATTCCCCATTCATGCTCTGACTTCTTGAGAGGTCACATTTTGGGGGTCAATAAGTTACTCCCATCCTTGTCTTCCTTCCCCTGCTATTCATGATTTCAACCCAAACCGATTCTATAATCACGATCCATTGCTTTTATTTCACGACTCAGCACTGCTCTGAAATCTTCCTTGATTAACAACGCTGCCCCACCTCCTTTCCCCTTTCGCCTGTTCTTTTGGAACATTGTGTACCCTGAAATGTTGGGCACTTGGTCCTGGTCACCCTGCAACCACGTTTCAGTAATAGCTAATACATCATAATCATATGTTGCTTTTCTGTGTTATCAACTCATCTATCTTGTTGCAAATGCTTCATGCATTCAGATAAAGAACATTTAGCTTTCATCTTTTTACAGTTGTTTACAACTCAGGATTTGCTCCATGTTGCATGTTTATATATATATATATACATTTCCTGTCCCGGCCCGTCACACTATAACAGTCACATTCTCCCTCACTATCCTGTGCCCCTCACTATCCTGTGCCCCTCACTATCCTGTGCCCCTCACTATCCTGTGCCCCTCACTATCCTGTGCCCCTCACTATGCTGTGTGTAAGTGGCCAAGCTGGTGACATGAGGAAAATCTTTTTATGCATCATCTGGTCAGAATCTGGAATGCACTTCCTGAGAGTGTGGCGGAGACAAATTCAATCATGGCTAACTTCAAAAGGCAATTGAATCATTATCTGAAAAGGAAGCATTTGCAGGGCTATGGGAAAAGGCGGGGAAGTGGCACTGGGTGAACTGCTCTTGCAGAGGGCCAGCACAGACATGATGGACCAAATGACCTCCAGTTGTGCTGCAACCATTTTAGAATTCTATGGTGGCTGTGAATGTGAAATCGAGTGACTGTGAATCTTAATCTTCAATTTCTTGTTCTCCTGCCACTGGCTGGGCAGATTTTAGTTCTCTGGTTTCTGAAGTATGAAATGGGCAAGGGCCGTGTTCTGGGAAGAGGAGAGGAGATTGTAAGTAGTATATGCTTATGCCATCTGCAGCTTATAAATTAGAATAGATTGGGTTAATAAGGGAGAACTGGAATTTGAGGACGAGAATTAGATATGAGGATATTGACATCTTCAATAGCTTCAGTCCTGCCAATGGCCAGGGCCTCAGCAATGACCTCTTCCACAGGGGTTAAAATATGCTGGCGCACAGCCATCCTTTCCATTAATTCCTGCTGCTTCCTCCTGATCGCCACCGTCTCCTGCCAGAAAGGGGAATGTTTATATTTCTACATCAGCAGCCTCTTGATCAAATGTGGTACTAAATGACCTGTGTGAATCAGCTATTTAATGAATAAACTTGCTCAGCCATCAAAGGAGCAACATTCTATACCAAGTTAGCATCTGTGATGGAGGAAGAGGAATAAGACTGGGAACATTTAGCTTTCACTGAGGAGTAATGAAATGAAAAAAATGAAAATCTCTTATTGTCACAGGTAGGCTTCAAATGAAATTACTGTGAAAAGCCCCTAGTCGCCACATTCAGGCGCCTGTCTGGGGCAGCTGGTACGGGAATTGAACCGTGCTGCTGGCCTGCCTTGGTCTGCTTTAAAAGCCAGCTCTTTAGCCCTGCGCTAAACCAGCCCCTGTAAGTATTGATCTGTAAAGCTATAGAATGTATCCTGTCTGATTTATCAAACTGTGATGCTGTCATAAGGTTCCAATGCTATGTTCAGTCTGAAAGTCGCAGGATATCAACCCTATATTTAACCCACCAGCTTTCATTATGCTCATTTTCCTTAATAAGTTCAAGTCGGATTGCATAGAAGACAACAGTAAAGCATACAAAGTATGCATCACGGTGCAGTTTCATTAAGGCTAAAGCTAAACCCCCTCAGAAAAGCTCAAATTTATTTCAGAACAACAAAGGAACAAAATAATTAGTCAAATCCAATCGGCTTTTACTATAAATAATTGTGCTTTTGTTTTATTTCAAAAAATACAAACTGAGGTAGACTGCAGTGAAAACCGATATTTAAAAACTGCAGAAAACTCTATTTGTTCTGCAGAGCAACAATACTGGCACATTCAATCAGCCAGAAGCTGCAAGCCATAAACTTCCTCCACTGCTTTATTAGAAAGGCAGATCCATAAAAATTCATCAGGATAATGTGGAGATGAAGCTCGTTTGAACTGCCATCAAGCAATCAACCAATCACTCATACCATGGCATTTACAGCACATCTCATTCCCCAGTTCCTTAAGGACAATTGATTTTCCTGATTCCATTAGCATAAAAGCAAGGAAAATGACTGCAGTGCAATATTTTTGGAAAGTTCCAGAAGTAACAGTGCATCAGAGCGTAACCATGTTAATAAGCAAGTGCACTGCAGTAACACTTTTCAAAAATAAGACCACAAGTAAGCAATTTGAAATACAAATAGACGCAATCAGAAAAAATTAATTAAAATAAATAACATTTTGAAAGAAGCTGATCATTAGGCAACATCCAGCAACCCATCAGCGTTTTCATAAACTGCAGATTTCTTATTCCACATTCCAGAATACAGAGCTGCCTTTTATGTTTTTATTATGAAAAGACCCTACCCCCTCTGGGGTTGGAAGAAGTACATGAATATTCACAACATCATCATTATCTTAAGCAAAAGAGAAAATTCTATCACACATATTTATGATAATTTCTTGCAATGTCCATTAAGCAAATGACCATAATTTTCAAACAGCAGACTTATCATTTCCCACAAAACAAATATATATTTATCCATAATGTGGGTAGGCAAATGCAAGGCTAATTATAACAATACCAAATAAAACTAATTTTAGCAACATACAGTCATTCTGGTTTTGCAGCTAAAACCATTGCGATCCATAGGGGTAGTTCAGTCAGTCAGTCACTCCAGCCATTTGAATCAGCCATCCATGTTAGCTCATTTTTCATCTAGGCATTGAGATCCTCACAAGGACATAAGGCCGGGTTGGGGGGGGGGGGGGAGGGAGGAGGTGACATGCACCCCAGACAGCAGCACAGAACAGGAGACAGTGAATAGCCACCCGTTCTACACAACCCGCCCAATTCTCATTTTCACTGACTTCAAATGGGCTGCTGATTTATTGTTGCTTGCTTTGCGTGACTATCCAAAATGTGTATCGGGGGAGGATGGGGAGGGCAGTTAGCGAGAAAAAGCAGAGTGAGAAAGAAAGAAGGGCTGGGCAGGAGAGAGGAGGGGGGAGGGGAACAACCATGAATGAGCACAGGTGGAAAACAGAAAGAGAATAGGAGGGGTGGGGATTAGAGATAGAGAATAGTAGGGATAGGAGAAAGAGAAATGGGGAAATGGGAGATAGACGAGATGAAGGAAGAAGGGGAGGGGTGGGAGAGAGTATGCGGGAGGAAGGAAAAGTAGAGAGAAGAGGTGGAAACAAAGACAAAGGTGGAAAGGGTGAGATACAAAGAGAAGTAGAGATAAGGCAGGGGCAAACGAGAGTGGAGAAAATGACTTTGATGGAGGCTCACAATGCTACCAACATCTTAGGAACATTGTAACCACATACCACTTTTAAATGCACATATTCTGGACATTTTATCCCAAAATACTGTGGGAATAGCTTCACCACTTGGACTTTAGCGGATGAGGAAGGCAGCTCATTACCACCAAGAGCAAATAGGGACAGCCAATAAATGCTGGCTTTGCCATTGACGCTATCACATCTCGAACCGAATAAAAATGTTCAAAATATGGAGAGAGGAAGTATCATTCTTAGTTAAACACCATATATAAAATGGTGCTAATGCTGGGCTACAGTAACATCACCTTCAAGACCGACACATATATATTTTTGGCAGAATAGAGGTGCTTTTACAGTGCTGACGTCAGAGTAGCATCGAGGTTTTGGGAAGGTTTGGGCCGAGATTTTTGGCATGGGTGCGGTTGCTGTATGTGGCACCAAGAGCAAGGGTGAGGACGAATGGTATGAGCTCATGAAGCTTTGACTTACACAGGGGGACAAGGCAGGGAAGTCCGCTATCGCCATTGCTGTTTGCGCTGGCCATAGAGCTGTTGGCGATAGCTCTTAGGGGGATTATGAGAGGACAGACGGAGCATCGGGTGTCGCTCTATGCCGATGACCACTTGCTGTATGTTTCAGATCCATTGGAAAGTATAGGAAGGATTACGGGCCTGTTGGGGAGGTTTGGAGGGTTCTTGGGGTACAAACTGAATGTAGAGAGAAGCCAAGTATTCCCGGTGAAAGAGCTGGGACAGCGGGCTAATTTAGGGGAGATGCCATTTACGGTAGCGAGGGATAGGTTTAGGTATTTGGGGATTCAGGTAGCGAGGGAATGGACGGGGCTCCAGAAGTGTAACTTAACAAAGCTGGTGGAGGAGGCCAGGGAGGACCTTAAGAGGTGGGATACACTACACCTATCGCTGGCGGAGAGGGTCCAAGTGGTGAAAATGAATATTCTGCCGTGGTTCTTGTTTATCTTTCAGGCTTTCCCGATCTTTATACCAAAGGCCTTTTTTTGGAAAGTGGACACTGACTTTGAATGGGCGGGGAAGGTGCCGAGGGTGGGGAGGACCCCGCTACAGAGGCAGAGGCAGCAGGGGGGGTGTTGGTATTGCCGAACTTGCTTCATTATTATTGGGCAGCGAATGTGGACAAGGTGTGGCAATGGTGAGAAGGAGAAGGGGTGGAATGGGTTAGGATGGAGGAGGAATCTTGTAAGGAGTCTAGTTTGAGGGCTATTGCCAGTGGTTCCGAGTCGGTTTCCAGGGAGCCTGGTGGTGCAGTCCAGTGATGATATGGAATCAGCTAAGGAGGCATTTTATGATGGAAGGGATGCCAGTGCTGACGCCGCTGTGTGACAATCATGGGTTTGAGCCGGGGGGGGGGGGATGGATAGTGCTCCAGGAGGTGGAGGGAAGTGGGGCTGGTCAAGGTGAGGGGTCTGTATTTGGAGGAAGGGTTCGCCAGTCTGGAGGAGCTAAGAGAGAGGGTAGAGCTGCCGAGGAGGAGTGAGTTCAGGTATCTGCAGGTCAGGGACGTTGCACAAAAGGTCTGGAGCTGGTTCCCTAGGTTCCCTGGAGCGACTGCTGCTTCCGGATGTGGAAGGGGAGGGAAGAATTGTGGATATATACGAGTGGCCGGGGGAGCAGGGAGGTGAGTGGGTGGTGAAGATCAAGGAGAAATGGGAAGCGGAATTGGGAATGGAGATCAATTGGGGAGTATGGAGTGAGGCACTGCGAAGGGTAAACAGGACATCCTCTTGTGCAAGGATGAGCCTGATACAGTTTAAGGTGGGACACAGGGTGCTTATGATTCGGGCGAGAATGAGTGGGTTCTTTCAGGGGGTAGCAGGTGAGTGTGAGAGGTGTGGGCGGGGGCCAGCGAATCATACACACATGTTTTGGGGTTGCGAATAATTGGGAAGATTCTGGGTGGGAGTATTCATGGTCTTAACCAGGATAGTGGAGGAGGAGGTGAACCCGGACCCTTTGGTGGCGATATTTGGGGTTTCAGAGAAGTCGGAGCTCATGGAGAGGAGGAAGGCTGATGTCGTGGCCTTTGCCTCTCTGATTGCACGATGACAAATTTTACTGGAGTGGTGGTTGGCATCGCCACCGGGGGTAGCAGCTTGGCTGGGTGACCTGTACGGCTTCCTGCGGTTAGAGAAGATAAAGTATGAGTTAAGGAGCTCAGCAGGGGAGTTTGAGAAAAGGTGGGGTATGTTTGTGACCGAGTTTGAGGAGCTGTTTGTCGCAGGGGGTGGGGGTGGGGGAGGAGGGGGATGGTGAAAAAGTGGAAAAATCTGTACAGACTGTATAGTTGATTATTGGGAAATATGTTTCCCGGGGTGTTTATTTGCTGTAACCTGTTTTGATACATGTTCGTAACAAAATACATTTTTTTAAAAAACAATGCTATCAAGCGACACTTACTCGGCAAAAGCTGCTCACGGACGCTCAGTTTGGGTTCCACCACGGTCACCCAGCTCCTGACCTTATTACAGCCTTGGTTCAAAATGAAAAAAGTGCTGAATGCCAAAGGTGAGGTGAGAGTGACTGCCCTTGACATCAAGGCAACATTTGACTGAGTTTGGCATCAAGGAACCTGAGCTAAACTGGAGTAAATGGGAATCAGGGGAAAACTTTCCGTTGGTTGGAGTCATACCTGCCACATAGGAAGATGGTTGTGGTGGTTGGAGATCAATCATCTCAGCTCCAGGACATCACTGCAGATGTTCCTCACGGTAGTGTCCTAGGTCTAACCATCTTCAGCTGCTTCATTAATGACCTGCTTTCCAGCATAATGTCAGAAGTGGGAAGGTTTGTGGATGACTGTACAATGTTCAGCATCATTCGCGACTCCTCAGATAATGAAGCAGTCCATGCCCAAATGCAGCAAGACCTGGACAATATCCAGGCTTGGGCTGACAAGTGACAAGTTACATTCGCACCACACAAGTGCCAGGTAATCACCATCTCCTACAAGAGAGGATCTAACCACTACCCCTTGACATTCAATGGCATTACCATCGCTGAATCCCCCACAATCAACACCCTGAGGGTTACCATTGATAAGAAACTGAACTGGACTAGCCACATTAATACTGTCAGCCCATTTGATTACTCCTCCTTCCACAAACATTCAAACCCTCCACCACCAATGAACAGTAGCAGCCATGTAGTATGTAGCATCTACAAGGTGCGGTACAGAAACTCACCAAGGTTCCTTAGACAGCACCTTCCAAACCCACGACCAATACAATCCAGAAGGACAGGAGCAGCGGATATCTGGGAACCCCACTACATGGAGTTTCTCCTCCGAGTCACTCACCACTCTGACTTGGAAACATATTGCCGTTCCTTCACTGTCGCTGGGGTAACATCCTGGAACTCCCTCCCTAACAGCACAGCAGGTGTACCTACACCTCAAAGGACTGCAGGGGTTCAAGAAGGCAACTCACCACCACCTTTTGAAGGGCGACTAGGGATGGGCAATAAATGCTGGCCTAACCAGCGACGCCCACATCCCGTAAATGATTTTTTTTTTTAATTGCTTTCTGTGGACAGGACACAGCTTATGGTTAAGGTTCTTTTAACTTACTGAAACATGGGATGGCAATATTAGTATATATATCTATTCCATTCACAGTGGAACACGTTAAGAAGCCAGGATATGTGTATTACTCCAATATGATTGGCCATGATAAATTGCCCCTTCGTGTCCAAAGATGTGCAGGCTAGATAGGTTATGGGGATAGGATGGGGAGTGGGCCCAGGTAGGGTGCTCTTTCGGCGGGTCGGTGCAGACTCGATGGGCTGAATGGCCTCCTACTGCACTGCATGGATTCTATGAATACTAGTCGGCAGTTTCCTTGAAAGTAAGCAAGTTACTCAAAACTTACGCAAATTTTATCTGGAGATTTCAATCTTGCACCAGAACAGATGTTGGTCCATTCTCGAAGGAAGTATAAACACATTGTGCATGGAAATGTGATTTTTCAGTGTTTAGCTGTATAACGAGCTTAATGAATATGTGCAGGCTATAGGCCACCTTACGAATGCAAAATTTAACCACGTACTTTCCAAGAATTCAAACAAGATTTTCACTGGGTAAATATATTGATGAATGGAGTCTGCTGCAACCACTCATATTTGTTCTGTTTTATGAAAGCAGATAGGTCTCCATGGTGGGGGAAATATAGAATAAAAAGTAAATGACAGTTTAACTCGATCTTCAAAAAAAAGTACAGAGATAGAAAATCGCTAAGTACCCACAGAAAAATAATGGTTCTGTAGTGAGGGGCTAGTTTAGCACAGGGCTAAATAGCTGCTTTTAAAGCAGACCAAGGCAGGCCAGCAGCATGGTTCAATTCCCGTACCAGCCTCTCCAAACAGGTGCCAGAATGTGGCAACTAGGGGCTTTTCACTTCATTTGAAGCCTACGTGTGACAATAAGCGATTTTCATTTCAAACACCTGTCTGCAAGGTAGTTAGTACTGGAAGAGCTTATTGTGAGCTGCATGTTAGCCAAGAAATAGAGAAAACAGATATATTATCTTGTTGTGGACTCTGGTCCACCAGTTGGAGCTCCAGCACAAAGATTCCCATTTGTTGAAAATTCTCAGAGCTGGTACTCGACATACAAATTACAGCACAGAAACTGACCATTCAGACAAACTAGCCAATGTCAGTATTTATAATATTCAATAAAAAACTCCTCTCACACCTCTTCATCTGACCTAATCAGCACACCTTTCTATTCTATTCTCCATCATTTGATTGTTAAACTCTGCCTCAAATATATCTACACTATTCTTCTCAACTACTTTGTATGGTACTGAGTTTCACATTCTTAGTTGATTCATTAATGACCTTCACATTCTTTCCACTCCCTAGTTGACTCATTAATGTTCTTCTTATGCTTTTTGTCCCCAAATTTGATCACCCCAACAAGTGGAAGTAACTTCTCCCCTCATGAAACCCCTTCATAACTTTAATGATCTCTATTAAAGCCACCCCTCAGCCTTCGCTTTTCCAGAGAAAATAGGTCTGCTTGTTCAGCTTGTCCTGTTCTGATGCCCACGAAGACCACAGGGGATTCGTTGATTGATGTCCCATGGGGTTTGTGGAGTACGAATTTCCATATTGAGCGGGCGGAGGCTCGCTCAATGGAGACTCGCTGACGGGATTTTAAAATGCGTAACCCAGACCTAGACCGGTGTTTCCGATGGTCCTAGGGCTGGGACGCCAGCATTGCACACTTCTGCATCTGCTTTTTGTTCATGGAGTAAACCCAAGTTTGGTGTTAGCCTGGCCTCTGCTGGAGTTATTACAGTCTCTCAGTTCTGATATCGTCCTTGAGAATAATATTTGTACCTTCTCTAGAGCCTCAATGTGCATTTTATGATTATGGAGACCAGAACTGAGTACTGTACTCTCTGTGGACTAACCAAGGTTCTATCTAACTTCGACATAACTTCTCTGATTTTTAATTGAAAACACTCTCAAAATAAATGACCTTATTAGTCCTTATCTTTAGTAATTTGCATATTTGTGTGGTGTTTAGTAATTTGCATATTTAACCCTTAGATTAGGGTTAGGTCTTATAGTACAGTGAGTAGCATCCCTGCGTTTGAGTCACGCCCCAAAACTTGAAGACCAAGGAAGGTGCACTCATAATGCAGCCAAACAGGTTGCTCATCAACTTGCAAATCCTCCCAACACAATGACAGGTGGTAACAATGGGAGATTCCTGGTCAGTGATGTGATGGCAGACCTCACACTTATATTGAAGTTTATGTGCCAGTGCCAGGGCCATTCTGCAAGTTTATTAATGTTGTCTTATATTTGGTCTCATTCTTTGATTCTAAAGTCTTAAATGATTTGAGTAACAATGGTTCCAGCATTGATCTCTGTGAAACATCACTACCCCAGCTTTTACCATTCTGAGTAGCTACCTTTAACCCTTTCTCTCTGTTTGCTTTTATGTGGCTAACATTCTGTCTATTCTACTACTTGCCTCATGACTCCACACGCTCTGATCTTAGTCAAATCTCCCATGTACCTTATTGACTGAATGTAATTGTAACTGTAGCATATAACAAAAGCAGTAGAATTAATTTTATTTTCATCCAGGTAGCCAGGGTCATAACATGGAGAAAGTGTTGACTGAAAGGCTAAATCTAGCAGAATAAGCTGGAACAATGCCAGCTGAATAGGTCAAGCGAGCTGCAAATAGGTCCCATTAAAATTAACCAAAATGTCATGCATTTTACAAGCTTCTGTACCAGTCAGAATCTCAGGCAGGAATTTCTTTTTTACAGGTCTTATAATTCTAAATTTAGACCATTCCCTCTCATGTCAACTGAATGACCTGATAGCGACAGCGACGTTTAAAGGGTAATAAGGGACTTGCAAGAGTTTAAGTCACCAGACTTTGATAGAGGATTAGCTAATGGAAAGAAAGTAGAGATTGGGCATAAATGGGCTTTTCACATTGTCAAGCAGTGAATAGTGGATTGTGACAAGGATCAGCGGTGGGACCTCAGCTATTTACAATCTACATTAATGAACATAGAACATAGAATATACTGTTATGGGCCAGGGTGTAGAGAACCCCAAAGTGTAGCATGGAGTTCACCTGACCCACAACTTTTAATAGATTGTGGTATGGGGCGCACACGGCCCACTCTACAGGTGTGGTACAGCAGAAATTAAAAGTATTTTTTAAAGCAAAACAATGCTTATTCTATGAACTCCAGTTAACCTTTTTAAAACATACAGTGAACATCTTAGCAACCATTAATTCAAATACAACCCCCAAAGAATACAACACTAAGTAATCCTTTAAGCTTTCCTTTTAACATCCATAAGACTTAAAACACCTTTTACCAGAAGCACATTAGGTTTACATTCACTACTGAGAACATTTATAATTCTGAATTCACCAAATGATCAAGAGATAGTCTTTTCATGGCAGAGAGATCAGCAGTACACCTGTTTGGTCTGGCTTCAGCTCCAACGCTGAAAACAAAACTAAAACACACCCATATTGGGAATGAATTTCCCGAGGAAGTTGACCATCCCGAGAAAGCGGAGGACCGCCTTCTTGTCCTCCGGGGTCTTCATGGCGTTGATTGCCGCGACCGTGTCAGCATCTGGCCGCACGCCCTGCTGCATGATGTGGTCACCTAGGAATTTGATATACGTTTGACCAAATGAGCACTTGGCCCTGTTGAGCTGGAGACCATGTTCATGGATTCTTTGGAATACTTTCTTGAGGCGAGTGATGTGTTCCTGGAATGTTGTGGACCAGATAATTATGTCGTCAACGTACACTCGCACCCCCTCGATGCCCTCCATTATCTGCTCCATGATGCGGTGAAATACTTCGGAGGCAGATATGATACCAAAAGGCATCCGGTTGTAGCAGTAGCGACCGAACGGGGTGTTGAATGTGCACAGTTTGCGATTGGACGCGTCCAGCTGTATTTGCCAAAAACCCTTGGAGGTGTCCAGCTTAGTAAAGAATTTGGCATGAGCCATCTCACTGGTCAACTCTTCACGTTTTGGTATCGGGTAATGCTCCCGCATGATGTTGTGGTTTAAATTCTGCAGGTCAATGCAAATACGAAGCTCCCCTGACGGCTTCTTTAATCAGACCATGGAGCTGACCCAGGCTGTTGGCTCTGTGACCTTCGATATGATGCCCTGGTCTTGGAGGTCCTGCAATTGCTTCTTCAAACGGCCCTTGAGGGGTGCCGGCACCTGGTGTGGTGCATGAATTACAGGGGTGGCGTTCGGCTTGAGCAGGATTTTATATCGGTATGGGAGCGTGCTCATCCCATCGAATACACTGTGGTACTGCGTAATGATGTCATCTATGTCGGCTGGCAAGTGTCCATCAGGCGAGGCCGTCGCCGGTGATGATGTCATGGTGAGGACTCGCTGAACCAGGTTCAGGAGCGTGCAGGCTCGAGCATCGAGCCCGGATGCTCTGTCAGGCCCGACGATTTCAAACCGTAGTGTTGCCTTGATCGCCTTGTTGGATACCCCTACTTGACATGAGCCACTGGCAGCTATGGCATTGCCATTGTAGTCAAGGAGCTGGCAGGCCGGTGGAAGAATGCTTGGTCTGGCGTGGATGGTGTTGAGGTCGGATTTTGAGATAAGGTTCGCCGATTGCGCCGGTGTCCAGTTTGAACCGAATGCGAGTCTTGTTAACTGTGAAGACAGCACACCACTCATCGTCGGGATCCACACTGAGGATGGAGAGGCGTTTCGCCGTTGTGGTAAAAGGCAGCGCATGTGTCGTTATGATGCCCACTTGGTATGGGGACTTGAGGCACTCAGCATCAGGGTGTGTTGGGCTGTCGGGATCGGAATCTGGCATACCTTGTTGTATTGAGCGGACACTTCTGCGCCGCAGCTGTTGAGCGGTGGAGCAGATCTGCAGAGTGCTGCGTAGTGGCCAAGCGTACCACACTGTAGACACGGCGTCCCTTCGCCCGGCATTGCCGCCTTAAGTGGGCGGAGCCACAATTCGGACACGTCATCACACCAACGTCAGCGCGTTCCGTGCACCATCGCGCACGCACAGTGTGGTCGGTTGGCGTACGCGCCTGCGCAGTCGGGTTGTTGGTCTCGTCATCCACTCGGTCGTGGCACACATGCACAGGGACCCGGGAAAAGGGCGCGAAACGGCCACTCTCCTCGATGCTCAGGCCCTGCATCTGTGCGATGGCCTGCACCCATTCCGCCTTGTGGGAGGTCAGCTTTGCAGTCTCTGCCGCCCTGATGTGGGAGTAACGATTCTTGGCATGCTCGTGGACAACGCACGTCTCGATAGCGACAGGGAGGGTCAGCTGCTGGCGAAGGGAGTGGGAGTGTACCCCGAAAATGATCTGACCCCGGAGCATGGAATCAGCCGTCGAGTCACAGTTACATGACTGCGAGAGGATGTGGAGATGGGTCAAGAAGGACTGAAAAAGTTCATCCTTACCCTGAAGCCTCTGCTGGAAAACGTACTGTTCAAAGCTCTCATTCACCTCAATGTCGCAGTGGCTGTCGAACTTCAGCAGGACTGTTTTGAATTTTGTTTTGTCTTCGCATTCAGTGAACGTAAGGGAGTTGTAGATATGGATGTCGTGGTCCCTGGCTGTGGAGAGAAATAGTGCGATCTTCCTGCCATCCGATGCTGCTTCGAGGTCGGAGGCCTCGATGTACAAGAGGAACTTTTGCTTGAAGATCTTCCAATTTGCGGCGAGGTTGCCGGAGATGCGGAACTGCGGAGGAGGCTGAATGTTTTCCATGTCACCGGATGGCTGCTTGCTGGTCAATGCTGATTCACTCGAGGTAGGTCTGTCAATTTCACTAGCACTCTGGTACCATGATGTGTTGTGCTGGTTGATTCAATGTGGACTGCACTTGATACAGTGAAGCTAGAAACAGACATCTAACACTGGAGAAGATCCAACACGGTTTTATTCAACGATAGAACTAATATTCATATTGAGCTGTGGGTTGACACTACACTGAACTGACTGGGGACCTTTGAATCTCTTGTGGGGCACTGAAGTAAGACCATAAGACATAGAAGCAGAATGCAGCCACTTGGCCCATCGAGTCTGCTCCACCATTCAATCATGGTTGATCCCCATTCTCGCACCTTCTCCCCATAACCGCTGATCCCCTTATTAATCAAGAACCTATCTATCTCTGCCTTAAAGACACTCAGTCATTTGGTCTCCACAGCCTTCTGCGACAAAGAGTTCCACAGATTCACCCCCCTCTGGCTGAAGAAATTCCTCCTCATCTCTGTTTTTTACAGGATTGTCCCTTTAGTCTGAGATGGTGTCCTTTGGTTCTAGTTTTTCCTGCAAGTGAAACATCCTCTCCATGTCCACTCTATCCAGGTCTCACAGTATCCTGTAAGTTTCAATAAGATCCCTCCTCATCCTACTAAACTCCAATGAATACAGACCCTCGTACATTCCTCAGATGACAAGCTGTTCATTCCAGGGATCATTCTTGTGAACCTCCTCTGGACCCTTTCTAAGGCTAGCACATCTTTCCTTTGATACGGGGCGCAAAACTGCTCACAATACTCCAAATGGGATCTGACCAGAGCCTTATACAGCCTCAGAAATACATTCCTGGTCTTGTATTCTTGCCCTCTCGACATGAATGTCAACATTGCATTTGCCTTCCTAACTGCCGACTGAACCTGCACGTTAACCTTAAAAGAATTGTGAACAAGGACTCCAAAGTCTCTTTGTGCTTCTGCTTTCCTAAGCATCTCCCCATTTAGAAAATAGTCTGTGCCTAATTCCTCCTTCCAAAGTGCACAACCTCACACTTTTCCACATTGTATTTCATCTACCTCCTCTTTGCCCACTATCCTAGCCTGTTCAAATCCTTCTGCAGCCCCCTTGCATCCTCAATATTACCTGTCCCTCTGCAGATCTTTGTATTATCTGCAAAATTAGCAATAGTGCATTCAGTTCCTTCTTCCAGATCATTAATGTATATTGTGAAAAGTTGTGGTCCCAGCACAGACCCCTGAGGTACACCACTAGTCACTGGCTGCTATCCTGAAAAAGACCCCTTTATCCCCACTCTCTGCCTTCTACCAGTCAGCCAATCCTCTATCCATGCCAGGATCTTACCCTTAACACCATGGGCTTTTAAATTATTTAACAAACTCCTATGCGGAACCTTGTCAAAGGACTTCCGGAAATCTAAATAAATCACGTCCACTGTTTCTCCTTCGTCTAACTTCCTTGTTACCTCCTCAAAGAACTCCAACAGATTTGTCAGACATGACCTCCCTTTGACAAAGCCGTGCTGACTCAGTCCTATTTTACCATGCACTTCCAAGTACTCCGCGATCTCATCTTTAATAACAGACTCTAAACTCTTACCAGTGACTGAAGTCAGGCTAACCAGCTTATAATATCCCGTCTTCTACATCCCTCCCTTCTTAAACAGTGGTGTTACATTAGCCACTTTCCAATCCTCTGGGACCCTTCCTGCCTTTAAAACCCTGGGGTGTAGTCCATCTGGTCCAGGTAACTTATCCACCTTCAGACCTTTCAGTTTCCCAGAACCTTCTCCTTAGTGATAGCCACTGCAATCACCTCTGCCCCATGATTCTCTTGGCGCTCTGGCATCTCACTAGTGTCTTCCACCGTGAAGACACTAGTGAAGACAAACTATTCCGTTTGTCTGCCATTTCTTTGTTTCCTATTATTACTTCTCCAGCCATGTTTTCCAGTGGTCCAATGTCTATTTTTGCCTCTCTCTTACCTTTTATATATTGAAAAAAAACTCTCCCTATCTTCTTTTATATTACTAGCTAGTTTACACTCATATTTCATCTTCTCTCCCCTTCTTGCTTTTTTAGTTGTCCTCTGCTCGTTTTTAAAGGTTTCCCAATCCTCTGGCATCTCACTGATCCTCACCACTTTGTGTGCCACGTCATGCCCACTGACATGGATGACAAACTCTGCCCAGGCCTTTTTGGCCAGGTGAGGCGACCATCTCTTGCCATCCCTTCACATGAGGTACGCCACTTGGTACTGACCTCTTCAATCAGAATTCCTGGGCACTCAGCGGAGAGACGCGGTCTTGAGTGCCTACCCGACATAACCGCCCACCTTCAATGATCGTCAGGCGCTGAAGTCAACCAGGTACAGTTAACGCAAAGCTTCCAAAAACCTCCCTTAGCCTCCCCCATGACTCCTGGCAACTTTAAGGGTTTGTCTTTGCGGTTTTTAAACCTCCCGCCGGGTTCCCATTGGACCAGGCACCCAACACATACCGACAATGGATTGTTGACTAATAATATTCCATGACTGGATCAGAGCAAATCAGCTCTGTTTGGGATGCATATAAAATGAAAAGTGAGCAATTCGAGATGGCCACGAGGCGATTCTACTAGGTTTTGCAGTTGGGAGGAGCAGTGAAGGATCACTTCTCGGATAGACTTCTTACATCTCTCGAAATTTGAGAATTTTACGGAGCAAAAATCGGAGAAACAAAAGCCAAAGCCTATAATGAAGGAGACAGTATATATTCTGATGAATTAAAAGCCTGACTGCTCATAAATTATGAATCATCCAATAATACAAATTAAGACATTTGAATAAAACAGCACCTCAGGACATTTTCTTGAAATAATTCTGGTAGATAACTCAATTAAACAATTCCAAATTACGAATTGACTGTAATGAACAAAATAAAAATCTGAAAGTGGATGTTAGACTTGAGCCCACACATTTCAATTAAAAAGACAGACGAGTCTTGTATTAATATTCTTCTTTTCCTGTCCCAAAGTGCTCCAAAGCCAATTAATTATTTTAAAAATATATCACTGTTGTTTGTGGGCAAACACAGCTGCAGTTAATCTGTTTTGGGGTGTTGGCCGGGAGGAAAAACTTGTAACTCATAAAGATGCCATGAGATCCTTTACATTCACCGGAGCTCCTTTACATCTCATCCAAAAGACAGCACATTAATTAACACAGCACGTCAATGCATCAATAACCGAGAGCATCAGCCTTGGTCATACATTCAGGGCTCCTGATTCACAACTTCAACAACTAATCACCAACAATTAGTTTTATTTAGTCTTCAGTCTGGGGCAAAATTAAATCTGTGCAGGATATTCAACTGAATCAATTTGCTTTGTTTGTTATAGGGGCTTGTTTAGCAAGGGGCTGGTTTAGCAAGGGGCTGTTCAGCAAGGGGCTAGTTTAACACAGTGGGCTAAACAGCTGGCTTGTAATGCAGAACAAGACCAGCAGCGTGAGTTCAATTCCTGTACCAGCCTCCCCGAGCAGGTGCCGGAATGTGGCGACTAGGTGCTTTTCACAGTGATTTCATTGAAGCCTAAGTTATTATTACAGTCGCGTGCGTTCTGCCTCTCACTTCAGAGACTTTAAAAACAAAATATAATAATTCGTTTGAAGGCCTACTTAGCACCTAGTATACTTAGCACCCAGTAGTTGACAGATGTGGTTAATTCAATTCTTCCACAGATTTTATTAGATCCCACATGGAAGGCAAAATCAGTTATATATCCGAAAAACTCCTTTTTAGAAGCAATAGTGACTAATAATGATCCAAAAATAAATTCATTGGGATTACTCAGAGTTTAAGACTCAGTCATCTTCATTTTATCAGCATTGTTAATGATGAAAAGAGTACAGTCCTACTGATCAATATACTTATTAAAAATATGAATCTGAGGGGACAGACATTTTATAATGTTAGAAAAGACCATAATCAAATTTGGGATGGGGTGTGGATGTATAGAGTTGGGACAGAAATCTGACACTGCCGTGGTCAGCTCTCAGCCTCCAACTGGGTTAGGGGACATGAGGAGGCTATGGTCTGAACACTAGACCTAGACCTTTAATTTTTACATGCTTTTGATGTTGCCAGAATTGTTTTAAATCTGATTACCATAGTTGTGTTGCAGTATAGAGTTTATAAAATAATTGGGCAGGATTCTAACAAGTTCACAGTTGGAGAAAATGGCAGCAATCTCTGAGTTCACAATGGGTAGACTCTGAGGGTGGACTTTTCCTAAAATTGCAGTGTTGGATCAAGCGGGAAAATCTGTGTCAAACTCGCTGGCTTCGCAGATTCATTTTCTCGCCTGATCAAACAGCACTCTGTGTAAATTTAAAAGTGCTGGCAAGGATCACATAGCCAGTTGGGTGGGGATTCGGGAGGGGGGGTGGGGAGCAAAATATGCCGGCAAAACTGGGTTTCAGAGATTGGGATTTCAAAGTGAAGTTGAAGGTCCCACCTACGGACATCAAGACCCCTCCCCCCCATTGAATATCTGTGTAATGAACTCCAATTGGCTTTATTGGTTGGCCAATTGGAGTATGAGCTCCCTCAATGATAGCTCATTGAGGGGGCCCATATAATCACCTGTGTAGGCTTTGTGAGCCAGTCTTAAGTTGACTGGACTGCTAGCAGCACTGTTTGTAGCTGCTCCTGTAATATCGTTATTGTAAATAAATATTGGTGTGGTGACGGAACTCCTGCCTCCCGTGGATTACTACGATCTGGAAACCCCCAATGAATATTAGGATCACCCCCATGAACATCAAGACCCCGACGGGCATGGGGAAACACCATGTGAACTCGAGGGTCTGGTGACCAAGCCATGAAGAAGAAGATGTAAACAGGAACAAAGCAGCATAAAGGTGATGGGCGGGATTCTCCGTTGGATGATGCCGAAATCAGGAAAGGCAATTGGGCAAAGAATCGGTTCCGACAGCAAAATCACGGCAGGGGCCGATTTGACGCTAAATCGGAATGCTCCAACACCTTGACAACGGCGTCAATATGTTCGGAACGCGTGTACTGTAAACACGTTTGCATATCATTAGTAGGCCCTGATGTGTTATCTGTGTTGGTCTAACATTGACTGTAACTGGATGTAGTGAAATGAGAAACAGGCATCCGACACAGGAGATGGTCCAACGCTGTTTTATTGAACCTGTTGATTGCTGTACATAATCTGCTATGGGTTGGCACTCTACTAATCTAACTGATAACCTCCTACTGGCTTGACCAGACTAGCTCTCTACCACATGGTGATGATGCTCACTGGCTTGTGCACTGTGACTATCCCCTCAGCTGTGTCCTGTGAGAGAGAGCCTTAATGCCCTGTGAGCTTTATAGTGGTGGTGTCCTGTCTGGTGATTGGTTGTTCTGTGTCGTGTGTGTTCATTGGTTATCCTGTGTGTCAGTCACTGCCTGTCTGCATCTCATGATATCCATGAGTGGATATTATGACAGGCCTGACCCGGTATTCTCCAGGGCCGAGTTCCCGACGGCGCGGTTCACTTGTGCTTTTAAAAATTGTGAAACCGGCCTGGTGGCTAATGAGGGAGAAAGAGAGGAGGTAGGACCCGGAGAGGAGCGAATGTGGGCTGCCAGGACAGACACTGGCTGTGCTGGCTGGGTTGGGGTGGGGGGGGGGGGGGGGGGGAATGGGGAGGGAGGGGATGTGGGGAACAAGTGACCAGGGTGGCCCCCCATGGGACTGGGGCGCTGTCCAGGCATGGACTTCCATTATGGTTGCCATCTTGCTGCGCACCCACTTACCGCCCACCTTGGCCCCTGGTTCTACAGAGTGACACCGACCGAATGGGTGCCTCCACCCAGCACCCCATGGGAGAGGACACCCGAGCCCGGTGACCGTGAAGGTGACGGTTGTCCTGAACCTTTACGTAACTGGGTCCTTCCAGGCACCGAGTGGAGACCTGTCCGGGATCTCACAGACCTCAGCGCACAGGTGCATCTGTGCCATCACGGAGGCCCCATACGCCCAGGCAGATCAATACATCCATTTCAGTGTAAACTTTGCCCACCAGGCAGCGGTGATCGCTGCCATCAACGGGATTGGATTGGATTTGTTTATTGTCAGGAGTACCGAGGTACCGTGAAAAGCATTTTTCTGTGAGCAGGGGTCTCCCGAGTCTCGGGCGGAGGGCTGGTGTCCAAGCTGCTCCCATCTTTGCTCAGTTCATGGGAGGGCTCCGGCTGTGACTCTGGCTGGTCGCCAGATGGAACCGCCCCATCTCCAGCAGGTCCTGCAAGACAAGACACAGAACATAGAACACTACAGCGCAGTACGGGCCCTTCGGCCCTCGATGTTGCGCCGACCTGTGAAACCATCTGAAGCCTATCTGACCTACACTATTCTATTTTCATCCATATGCCTATCCAGTGACTACTTAAATGCCCTTAAAGTTGGCGAGTCTACTACTGTTGCAGGCAGGGCGTTCCACACCCCTACTACTCTCTGAGTAAAGAAACTGCCTCTGACATCTGTCCTATATCTATCACCCCTCAATTTAAAGCTATGTCCCCTCGTGTTGGTCATCACCATCCGAGGAAAAAGACTCTCACTGTCCAGCCTATCTAACCCTCTGACTATCTTATATGTCTCTATTAAGTCACCTCTCAGCCTTCTCCTCTCTAACGAAAACAACCTCAATTCCCTGAGCCTTTCCTCGTAAGACCTTCCCTCCATACCAGGCAACATCCTAGTAAATTTCCTCTGAACCCTTTCCAAAGCTTCCACATCCTTCCTATAATGTGGTGACCAGAACTGCAAGCAGTACTCCAGGTGTGGCCGCACCAGAGTTATGTACAGCTGCAGCATGACCTTGTGGTTCCGAAACTCAATCCCCCTGCTGGTAAAGGCTAGCACACCATATGCCTTCTTAACAGCCCTATTAACCTGGGTGGCAACTTTCAGGGATTTATGTACCTGGATGCCGAGATCTCTCTGTTCATCTACACTACCAAGAATCTTGCCATTAGCCCAGTACTCTGCATTCCTGTTACTCCTTCCAAAGTGAACCACCTCACACTTTTCCGCATTAAACTCCATCTGCCACCTCTCAGCCCAGCTCTGCAGCTTATCTATGTCCCTCTGTATCCTATAACATCCTTCAGCACTATCCACAACTCCACCGACCTTCGTGTCATCTGCAAATTTACTAACCCATCCTTCTACACCCTCTTCCAGGTCATTTATAAAAATGACAAACAGCAGTGGCCCCAAAACAGATCCTTGCGGTACACCACTAGTAACTGAACTCCAGGATGAACATTTGCCATCAACCACCACCCTCTGTCTTCTTTCAGCTAGTCAATTACTGATCCAAACCGCTAAATCACCTTCAATTCCATACTTCCTTATTTTCTGCAATAGCCTACCGTGGGGAACCTTATCAAACGCCTTACTGAAATCCATATACACCACATCAACAGCTTTACCCTGATCAACCTGTTTTGTCACCTTCTCAAAAAACTCAATAAGGTTTGTGAGGCATGACCTACCCTTCACAAAACCGTGTTGACTATCGCTAATCAACTTGTTCTTTTCAAGATGATTATAAACACTATCTCTTATAACCTTTTCCAACATTTTACCCACAACCGAAGTAAGGCTCACAGGTCTATAATTACCAGGGTTGTCTCTACTCCCCTTCTTGAACAAGGGGACAACATTTGCTATCCTCCAGTCTTCCGGCACTATTCCTGTCGCCAAAGACGACATAAAGATCAAGGACAAAGGCTCTGCAATCTCCTCCCTGGCTTCCCAGAGAATCCTAGGATAAATCCCATCTAGCCCAGGGGACTTATCTATTTTGACATTTTGACATTTTCCAAAATTGCTAACACCTCCTCCTTTTGAACCTCAATTCCATCTAGCCTGGTCGACTGAACCTGAGTGTTCTCCTCGAGAACATTGTCTTTCTCCAGTGTAAACACTGACGAAAAATATCCATTTAACGCTTCCCCTATCTCCTCTGATTCCACACACAACTTTCCACTACTATCCTTGATTGGCCCAAATCTTACTCTAGTCATTCTTTTGTTCCTGATATACCTGTAGAAAGCCTTAGGGTTTTCCTTGATCCTATCCGCCAACGACTTTTCGTGTCCTCTCCTCGCTCTTCTTAACTCTCCCTTTAGGTCCTTCTTGGAGTTCCAAGTACCAATCCAAGCTCTAAGAGTTTTTCGAAGAGGTCACAAAGATGACTGGTGCAGTGGATGTTGTCTATATGGACTTCAGTAAGGCCTTTGACAAGGTCCCTCATGGCAGACTGGTACAAAAGGTGAAGTCACATGGGATCAGGGGTGAGCTGGCAAGATGGATACAGAACTGGCTCGGTCATAGAAGGCAGAGAGTAGCAATGGAAGGATGCTTTTCTGATTGGAGGGCTATGACTAGTGGTGTTCCGCAGGGATCAGTACTGGGACCTTTGCTGGTCGTAGTATATATAAATGATTTGGAGGAAAATGTAACTGGTCTGATTCGTAAGTTTGCAGACGACACAGGGGTTGGTGGAATTGCGGATAGCGATGGGGACTGTCAGAGGATACAGCAGGATTTAGCTCGTTTGGAGACTTGGGCAGAGAGATGGCAGCTGGAGTTTAATCTGGACAAATGTGAGGTAATGCATTTTGGAAGGTCTAATGCAAGTAGGGAATATACAGTGAATGGTAGAACCCTCAAGGGTATTGACAGTCAGAGAGATCTAGGTGTACAGGTCCATAGGTTACTGAAAGGGGCAACACAGGTGGAGAAGATAGTCAAGAAGGCATACGGCATATTTGCATCATTTGCTGGGGCAGCGAATATAAAAATTGGCAAGTCTGTTGCAGCTGTATAGAACCTTATTTCGGCAACACTTGGAGTATAGTGTTCAATTCTGGTCGCCACACTACCAGAAGGATATGGAGGCTTCAGAGAAGGTGCAGAAGAGATTTACCAGGATGTTGACTGGTATAGAGGGCATTAGTTATGAGGAGAGGTTGCTAAACTCGATTTGTTCTCACTGGAACGACGGAGGTTGAGGGGCGACCTGATGAAATGAAATGAAATGAAAATCGCTTATTGTCACAAGTAGCCTTCAAATGAAGTTACTGTGAAAAGCCCCTAGTCGCCACATTCCGGCACCTGTTTGGAGAGGCTGTTACGGGAATCGAACTGTGCTGCTGGCCTGCTTGGTCTGCTTTCAAAGCCAGCGATTTAGCCCTGTGCTAAACAGCCCCTGTAGAGGCCTACAAAATTATGAGGGGCATAGACAGAGTGAATAGTCAGAGGCTTTTTTCCAGGATAGAGGGGTTAATTACTAGGGGGCATAAGTTTAAGGTGCGAGGGGCCAGGTTTAGAGGAGATGTACGAGGCAAGCTTTTTACACAGAGGGTAGTGGGTGCCTGGAACTGGCTGCCGGAGGAGGTGGTGGAAGTAGGGACGATAGTGACGTTTAAGGGGCATCTTGACAAATGCATGAATAGGATGGGAATAGAGGGATGCGGACCCCAGAAGTGCAGACGATTTTAGTTTAGACGGGCACCATGGTCGGCACAGGCTTGGAGGGCCGAAGGGCCTGTTCCTGTGCTGTACTTTTCTTTGTTCTTTGTCTGTGGACCTCAGGGCTGTCCTCCTCGCTGCCACCTTGTTGGCTGGGTTGGTGTGTGTGTGCGGTGAGTGCAGTGTCTATATGCGGCTGCAGCTTGTCAGCCATTGAGTATCAATCGAGAAACCGGCAAATCCAGCACCATTTCTCATTGGAATCAATTGTGTTCGACAAGGCACCGGTGCTAGCCCTTTAACAGTAGCGGAATCGGTCCAGGCGTGGCGCCTGTTTTTCTGTCGTAAAAGTCCATGAATTCTGCGTTGGCGTCAACACTTAGTCTCAGAAACGGAGAATCCTGCCCGATGACTTGAGATATGGATTTATTAATTGTGCCACTGCAAATCAGGATTGAAAGTTGTGTGGTATGTGCAGGGAAACACAGGCAAATTAAAGTTTAAAACCCTCAAAACGTCAAAGACATTTGAAGACATGGCGAGTTCAAGGACAAACCTCGTGATTTTTTTCAATGGATGCAGTGAGATCTTAAATCATCAGTCATTATCAGAAGTATAGGACTGGATTCTCCGATTTTCAGGCTCTCTCCTGGCGCCGGCATGGAAACAGTGGCGTTTTACGACCGAACATTTGGCGCAAAACGGCCACCCATCCTCCGTTTGGTGGGGGGCTGGCAGGCAAGCAGCGTAGACCATCCGACTCTAGCTGTTGATACAGCCGGAGAACTGCCGGGTCCGTGGCCACGCATGTGCACGGCGGCATCCTGCAGCAGCCATGCAGTGCAACATGGCACCGGACAGGCCAAGTTTCTTTTATGCAGAATTGATGAAATCAAGAGTAGGGTTGCAAATCTGGTACAAGGTGAGCACTGCTGTCATCCACAAATTGTAGATCATGTATGTCTATAATCGTCTGTTTAGTTTTGGCACGGAGATAACTGAGACTAAAGAGTGTTCAATCCACAGGGTATTTAATTCTCACACCAGAGGTGTAGTAATCCACGGGAGGCAGGAGTTCCGTCACCACACCAATATTTATTTACAATAACAATATTACAGGAGCAGCTACAAACAGTGCTGCTAGCAGTCCAGTCAACTAAAGACTGGCTCACAAAGCCTACACAGGTGATTATATGGGCCCCCTCAATGAGCTATCATTGAGGGAGCTCATACTCCAATTGGCCAACCAATAAAGCCAATTGGAGTTCATTACAAGAGGGCAGCTGATCTTTGGCGAGGTGAATAGCCATTGTCAGTTATATTGTAAATAGTATGGGGCCTATACCACAGCCTTGTTTGACACGAGTCCACAATTTGAAGGTGACTATTTCACATCTCCCACTCAAGATATTTAGTCATATCATCATGAAGTAGTTGATGAATTATGAAGAAGTATCTTAGACATCCAAATCTCTGGTGTATAATCCACAGAGCATTGCGATTTGCTGAGTCAAATTTTTTGATTAAGTTGATGATTGCAGGGAAGAGTTCCTGGTGTTGTTCCTGACATTTTTCTTGGATTTGACTGGCAAAAATGATCAGATCAAGTTTCCTCTGGTAGGTCTAAAGCTACAGGAAAAAGGTGATTCAGGAGTCATAGAGTCATAGATGTTTACAGCATGGAAACAGGCCCTTCGGCCCAGCTTGTCTATGCTGCCCAGTTCCTATCACTAAGCTAGTCCCACTTGCCTGCATTTGGCCCATATCAACTCTATACCCCTGCCCATGTAACTAACTGTTTTTTAAAGCCTCTACCACTGCCTCTGACAGCTCATTCCAGGTGCACACCACCCTCTGTGTGAAAAAAGCTCCCCTCTGGTCTCTTTTGTATCTCTCCTCTCTTACCTTAAACTTATGTCCTCTAGTTCTAGACTCCTCTACCTTTGGGAAAAGATGTTGACTATCTACCTTATCTATGCCCATCATTATTTTATAGACCTCTATAAGTTCACACCCAAGCCTCCTATACTCCAGGGAGAATGTGTGTCAGGATTTCCCCGCTATGGACAAGAGAGAAATACCTCAATAATTTCCACAACATGATTTATTTCCCTTCTTGAGTTAGTTACAATTGTCATGAGGGCGGGGTCTTTTTCCTCCCAAATCCGTAAGATGAATATCTGATGTGAGCAAAAGTCCAGTAGCTTTGAAGACCTCAGCTGGAATACAATTGGGACTGTAGGCTTTTGTTGTTTTTCGTGTTTGATTGCTTGTTACAGCTCTCCCATCAATGCTGGTTCACCATTGATTCTACCACAGGGTAATGGGGAATATCCTGGAGATTATCAGCTGCCACTGTGGATTCAAGGTTGAGGAATTGCTTTCTAGTATTGACGGACGGCATTGCCATCTTGAAGAAGAGAGACATCATGCTGGGAGCGAGGGGGATTTTGTTCATTTGATCTTGGTCTAGAGATAATGCTGTTGGCTTCAAAAAAACGTTTTATGTCATGATGATGTTAGAAAACCCCGCTGATCTTATGTGCGAGAGTGTTCCAACTTGAAACACTGGTTTCACGTTGTGTATTTCTTTTTGGATATTAGTGAGAAATGTTTGTGGAAACAGTGAGAACACAAATCTCTCTTATTAAACAACAATAAAAGTATTTATTGAAGTCAAAGAAAGACAATGAAATACTACAAGGTCAGTTTTATACTTCGGCACATTAACAGTAAGCACTTATCCCCCTCATGGACTAAAAATGCAAAAGCATCTGTTTTCCACATAATCCAAAACTCTACTGAGACTCCTCCATTTCCCAAACATCAACCGTGGTCGGGATTCTCCATTTCTGAGACTAAGGGCTGGAGTCTTCATTTCTGAGGCTAAGTGCGGAGGATCTGTGGCGTTTTATGTGAAAAAAATCGACAACGCCCCTCACCGATCCTGTGACTGGTGAGGGGATAGCAGCTACGCCGTGTAAAACACCTGGCCTTCACAAAATAAACAGCCGGAGAATGGCCACGCATGCGCTCGGCGACGACCTACAACGGTCGCGCCGTAATCATGGCACTGACCTGCCAGATAGTGCCCTCCTGGCCACCCCCCACCAATCCCCCAACCCTCGTGGAATCACCCCCGGCCAGCAGCATGGCTCCTGCCGGCTGTGACAGCACTGAACCCAGTCCGCAGCCGCCACACCGGGTTCCCGACCTCTGAGACCACACGTCCCCCGTGAGATCGGGAACTCGGCCCATCAGCGCGGAGCATTGGGGCTGTACCTTCAGGTGACGCGCTGAGGCCGTCCCAACTGCGCGCGGCACGCACTGCGATGATGCCATTCCGGATGGGGCAGAGCATACAAATCCTGCATCAAACAGGCGCCACCCCCAATTTCAGCGTCAAAAGGGATTCTCCGCCCGATCGCCAATTTCGAAATCAATGTCGGGGAGTGGAGAATCCCGCCCTAAGTGTTGACGCCAACAGAGAATCCATGGACCTTTACAACAGAAAGACCGGCGCTGCTAGCATTCAGGGACTAACAACAGTGCGGCATTGAAAACACTCAATTCCAATGAAAATTGGTGTGGGATACGCTGGGTCCGTGATCGACACTTGGGAGGCTGACACATTACATTCCCTACACACACTCTTCCCAGCCAATAAGATGGCACTGGTTGTTCTGGAGCAGTCCATACAGCTGATGGGTCATCTGGGGCCAGAGGGCACCCAAGGAGGGGCTTTTGGGGACACATGTATGACCTGTGGCACCAGGTTCAAAGCAGGCTGTTTGCAGTCTGCACAACTGCATGGTTGCATTGCCAGCTGCGGCAATGGTGCTCCGAGTCCGTCCGCCCTGACCGCACAGCCCACCTCCTAGCCACCCCCCAACCCTGGTAGAAGCCCCCCGGCCAGCGGCACAACTGTCAGCACACTATGACGATGTTGGACACTTTTCATACCCCTTCTCTCTCCCTCAGCAGCCGCCACGCCGATTTCACAATTTTTAAAAGCACAAGTGAACCACGCTGTCAGGAACTCGGCCCATTGGAGGAGGAGACTCGCAGAGGTCCTGGAGAGTACCAGATCGGGCCTGCTAATGATATGCAAACTTAACACTATTTTTTTTTAAATTTGCATATTTTAACAGAACAATAAACTAAAATAACCTATATACATTCTCAACAGTCCTGATCTCCTTTTAGCTTATTAACAGACTTTTACAATTCATCTGCCTTGCAGGTGCCATCTTTTAAGACAACAGTTACTTCTTATTTTGCAGCCTTCAAGTCATTTCCATATATTGGGCATTGAGCTGTCCAATTCCAACCAATTTTTCTTGGTGTGAATGTATTTGCTGATCCTGTAAATCTTTAAGCGTAGATTAGTGTCCTTCTTGGATGCACCTTTGTTTACTCCCTTCTTCAGCACATCAATGATCTGCTGTTCATCCCGAAAGTACCCAACATCTTTTTATAACTTGTGTTCTTCTGACTGAGAGATTTCTAGCTGCAACTTAAAGCTTTCTGTCTGATCTTTGAACTCTTCAAGTGGTGCTGAAAACAAATTCTTCTCTTCAAAGTCCTGCTGCATTTTTAGAATCTTTCCATTCGCCATGTTTAACTATCCTACATTTGATGATTACTCTCTGTCAAATCATTTAATCTTACTAAAAAGTGCAGAAGCTTGCAACTGGGGACACTGTAGTTCATTTTGAATTCCTCAGAATTCGCCTTCATCTAGGGGCAAGGTCACCGGCATGGATAGAGGATTGTCTGACTGGCAGAAGGCAGAGAGTCAGGGTAAAGGGATCCTTTTCAGGATGGCAGCCGGTGACTGGTTGTGTTTCGCAGGAGTCCGTGTTGGGACCACAACCATTCATGATATACATTAACGATCTGGAAGGAGAACTGAGCGCATTGTTGCTACGTTTGCAGATGATACACAGATTTTCACAGTAACTTCATTTCAGTGTTAATGTAAGCCTACTTGTGACAATAATAAAAATTATTAGAAAAAAGATATGCAAAGGGACAGGTTCTATTGAGGAAGCAGGGAGGCTGCAGAAGGACTTGGACAGACTAGGAGGGTGGGCAAAGAAGTGGCAGGTGAAATACAATGTCGGAAAGTGTGAGGTTATGCACTTTGGTAGGAAGAATAGAAGCATAGACTATTTTCCAAATGGGAAAGGCTTTGGAAATCAGAAGCAGAAAGGGACATAGGAGTCCTAGTTCAGGATTCTCTTAAGGTTAACGTGCAGTTTCAGTCGGCAGTTAGGAAGGCAAATGCACTGTTAGCATTCATGTCAAGAGAATACAAGAGCAGGGATGTACTTCTGAGGTGATATAAGGCTCTGGTCAGACCCCATTTGGAGTATTGTGATAGGTTTTGCTGGGCCCCGTATCTAAGGAAGGATATGCCTGTCTTGGAAAGGGTTCAGAGGAGGTTCACAAGAATGATCGCTAGAATGAAGGACTTGTCATATGAGGATAGGTTGAGAACTCTGGATCTGTACTCGATGGAGTTTAGTAGGATGAGTGGGGATCTCATTGAAACTTACAGGATACTGCGAGACCTAGATAGAGTCAAGGGGAGAGGATGTTTCCACCGATAGGAGAAACTAGAACCCGAGCACAGCCTCAGACTAAAGGGATGATTCTTTAAAACTGAGATGAGGAGGAATTTCTTCACCTAAGGGTGGTGAATCTGTGGAATTCTTTGCCGCAAAAGGCTGTGGAGGCCAAATCATTGAGTGCCTTTAAGACAATGATAGATAGGTTTTTGATCAATAAGGGGATCAGGGGTTATGGGGAGAAGGTAGGAGTATAGGGATGAGAAACCAATGAGCCATGACTGAATGGCAGAGCAGACTTGATGGGCCGAATGGCCTAATTCTGCTCTTATGTCTTATGGCCTTGTAGTCTTATGGTCTCTTGCATAACCCTATGCCTAGCTAACAGATCTTGTGCTGCTTGCTGAGATTCAGCTGCTGTCGTCTGCAAATTCTTCCTTTCAAAGAACAATACAGCACAGGAACTGGCCCTTCGGCCCTCCAAGCCTGTACCAGTCAGGATACCACCCTTGACCAAAACCCTCAGCACCTCCCAGTGCCGTATCCCTCTATACCCATCGTATCCATCTATTTGCCAAGATGCCTTTTGAACGCCGTTAATGTATCTGCTTCCACAACTTCCCGTGGCAACATGTTCCAGGCACTCACCACCCTTGCATATCTCTAAACTTTGCCCCATGGACCTAAAGCCTATGGCCCCTGGTGACTGATCCCCCCACCCTGGGAAAGAGTGCCCCACCACTCTATCCATGCCCCTCATAATCTTGTAGACCTCTATCAGGTCACCCCTCAACCTCCGTCGTTCTAATGAAAACAGTCCAACTCTATTCAGCCTCTCTGCATAGCTAACATCCTCCAGACCAGGCAACATCCTGGTAAACCTCCTCTGCAGCATTCCGTATGATTTCTTGACTACCTTTTCCACTTGTGTTGCCACTTTCAAAGATCTGTGGACCTGCACGCCCAGATCTTTATATATGTCTAAGAGCTTTGCCATTTATGGTATACTTCCCCTCTATGTTAGACCTACCAAAATGCATGACCTCACGTTTGCCTGTATTAAACTCCATTTGCCATTTCTCTGCCCAAGTCTCCAACCTATTTATGTCCTGCTGTATCCCCTGACACTATCTGCCACTCCACCAACCTTGGTGTCATCCGTGAACTTACTAATCAAACTAGTTACATTTTCTGTATCTTTTATGTATACTACAAACTACAAACAACAGAGGCTCCAGCACAGATCCCTGTGGAACACCACTAGTCACAACAGTCCATTCAGAAAAACACCCTTCTACTGCTACCCGATGCCTTCTGTGACCAAGCCAGTTCTGTATCCACCTTGCCACCTCACCTCTGATCCCGTGTGACTTCCCCTTTTGTACCAGTCTGACATGGGGCACCTTGATGTGGAGATGCCGGCATTGGACTGGAGTGAGCACAGTAAGAAGTCTTACAACACCAGGTTAAAGTCCAACAGGTTTGTTTCAAACACTAGCTTTCAGAGCATTGCTCCTTCCTCAGGTTTCACCTGAGGAAGGAGCAGTTCTCTCAAAGCTAGTGTTTAAAACAAATCTGTTGGACTTTAACATGGTGTTGTAAGACTTCTTAATGAGGCACCTTGTCAAAGGCTTTACTGAAGTCCGTGTAAACAACATCCACCGCCCTCCCCTCACCAATCATCTGTGTTACCACCTCAAAAACTCGATTGAATTAGTGAAGCACGACCTCCCCTTCACAAAACCATGCAAACTATCACTAATGAGTCCATTTGTTTCCAAAAGGGTATAAATCCTGTCCCTGAGAATTATCTCCAATAATTTACCTAATACCGACATTACGCTCACCGAGCTATAGTTTCCTGGATTATCCCTGCTCCCTTTCTTAAACAGCCATACCACATTAGCTATTCGCCAGTCCTCTGGGATCTCACCTGCAGCCAATGATGATATAAAGATGTCAGTTAAGACCCCAGCAATTTCCTCCCTTGCTTCCCTCAGTATTCTGGGGTAAATCCCATCTGGCCCAGGAGATTTGTCTACCTTAATGTCTTTTAAAACACTCAATACCTCCTCCTTTTTGATGTAAATAAGACCCAGACTGTCCACACACCCTACCCACGAACCATCTTCCACAAAGTCATTTTCTTTGGTCCTTTTCACTGATGTAAAGTACTCATTTAGTACCTCACCCATTTCCTCTGGCCCCCACTGTCCATAAGTGGTCCAATCCTTTCCCTGGCCACCCTTTTTCTTTTTACATATGAATAAAAATGTTTGGGATTCACATTATTCCTACTTACCAAGGACCCCTCCTAGCCCTCCCAATTTCCTGCTTAAATACCTTACTACTTTCTTTATATTCCCTAAGGCTTTCGATTCTCTCCACCCTTCTAGACCATAGAAACGCCTCCTTTTTCTTTTTGACGAGGTTCACAATATCCCTCATTATCCAAGGCTTCCTAAACTTCCCATACTTATCCTTCATTCTCCCAGGAACGTGACTTTCCTCACTCCTAATCAACTGCCGCTTGAAATTCTCCCACATGTCTGATGTTGATTTACCCTCCAACAGCCGCGTCCGATCCAAATTCTTCAATTCCTGTCCAATGTTATCAAAATTTGCCTTTCCCGTGGCAGTGGTTAGCATTGCTGCTTCACGGCACCGAGGTCCCAGGTTCGATCCCGGCCCTGGGTCACTGTCCGTGTGGAGTTTGCACATTCTCCTCGTGTTTGTATGGGTTTCACCCCCACAACCCAAAGCTGTGCAGGGTAGGTGATTGGCCATGCTAAATTGCCCCTTAATTGGAAAAGATGAATTGGGTACTCTAAATTTATTTTTAAAAAATAATAATGTGCCTTTCCCCAGTTCAGCGTCTTCCCGCGAGGGTTACCTTCATCCCTATCCAAAAGTACCCTAAAAACATACGGATTTGTAGTCACTACTCCCAAAATGTTCCCCTACTGAAACCTCAACCACCTGTCCAGGTTCATTCCCCAATACCAGATGCAGTACTGCCCCTTTCCTCGTTGAACTATCTACATATTTCATCAAGAAGCCTTCCTGGATACAACTTACAAATTCTGCCCCATGCAAGCCCCGAGCACTAAGTGAGACCCTGTCAATATAGGGGAAGTTAAAATCCACAACAACCCTGTTACTTTACCACCTATCCAAAATTCTCTCTACCCATTTGCTCCTTTATCTCTCGCTGGCAGTTGGGGGGGCCTGTAATAAACCCCCAACATTGTGATTGCCCCATTCCTGAGCTCTACCCAGATTGCCTCATTGTATGAGCCCTCTGACGTGTCCTCCTGCAGTACGGCTATAATATTCTCCTTGACCAGTAACGCTACTCTCCCACCCCTTTTACATCCCCCTCTATCTCTCCTGAAGCATCTATATCCTCCAATGTTCAGCTGCCAATCCTGCCCTTCCTTTAACCATGTTTCTGTGATAGCCACAACATCATAGTTCCAGGTACTAATAAGTGCTCTAAGTTCATCTGCTTGACCTGCTATACAGTACTGGCATTGAACAAACTTAAAACCACTGCATTTGAGCAGACAGGGTGATGTTGTTCTCTTATTTTTGTTCTCTATTTCCCCTTCAGTTATTACGCCTTCTAAGTTTACGCTCTGTTTCCCACCCCCTGCCATACTAGTTTAAATCCTCCCGATTTTTCGCTGTTTAAGTTCTCCACCTTGACATGCAGGTTTGCACAAATCTATGGAACCCTTTTGCTTCAACTGCTCCAGATCTGAAATTTGTTGCTGTAGCTTCTCTTCTATACGCTTGTTCATCTGCTGTTGAATTACCTGAAGATCTTTACTTAAGTATTGTAATTGCAGATTGTAGCTTTACATTTAACCCATCAATTCCATGAATTTGGTTGGATAGGCTAGTTTCACTCTAATATGCACTCCCATCATCTGCCCAAGGGGTTGGGATCTAACCCCCTTGCCTCGGAGATCTCGAACGAGTACTTGTGGGGGTCTTACAGGGGATCAGAGGCCCCCAGGTGCTTGCCCTCTGGGCAGGATGGCATCCTGGAACTGCTGGTGCCACATGGACACCCTGGCACTTCCAGCTTGGCATCTTGCAGTGATACTTGGTTGCCAGCCTGGCACTGCTAAGGTGCCAGGATTGCATTTTTCCTGCTTCAGAGATTGGTCACAGGGATGCTCAATGTGGGTGCGGGTGCCCCCGAATATAACCAGTCTCTGGTTGATAGCATGGCGTTTCTCGGCAAGTCCCGGAAAACACCCAGCTAAGCGCGCTTGTTACGGAACTCTGTTCCCATTTGGTTAGATCTCAACCAAAATCCTTGAAAACATCTGCCACCTGCTGGTCACTTTTCCCTATACAATTGGTGCACACATGTTTGTCTCCACTGGGTGCTCACTCACTCAATACGCTTGCTTTTCTTGTTCTCCAGTCTCTGATTTTATTTTTCCCTTTTCAAGATTGATAACTCCAACCGGCTTTCCCTTTAGTAACCAGCATTCTGTTTCATGTGGCCCAATCTATTGCAATGGTAACATTTAACATTCTTGACATCTTCCAGAAGGGGTGAAACCTCTTTAGCACTGTCTTTTCTCTGTGGTGGTGAAACCTCTTGTGAGTTTCAGCCACTCCCTTTTCTTTGACTGTCTTTTCACACACCTTCCCAGTTTCTATTTTGTTTGATCTAAAAGCATTACAGAAAAATGGTTTGGATCCATGTACCAACATGTAGTCATCAGCTAGCTCTGCTGCCTGTCCAGCTGTCAGAACTCTTTGTTCCTCTACATCAGGGGTGGGCAAACTACGGCCCGCAGGCCGCATGCGGCCCGACAAAAGTTTTTATGCGGCCCGCCAATGAGGTGCCCGGAATCATAACCGCCATTTTTGAAAAGCCGCCGGGGAAAAGCCGCTGAAGTAAATGCGCATAAAAACGCGCGTAGTGGGGTGGATGAGTGGGGCTGTCTCATTGGTCGGTTTAGTTGGGTGTGCGACCAATAGGAGTCCAGGTTACAAACAATAAGCCTTATTATTGTTTGTAAACTGGACTCCTATTGGTCGCACACCCAACTAAACCGACCAATAAGGCAGCCCCACTCATCCACCCCACTACGCGCGTTTTTATCGTTGACTCCGCTAGGCTGTGCTTCTGTCAGTGTTAAGGATCAGCACAAGCAACTTGACACCTGATTTCAACAAACTGGTAAATGACTGCAGTCAGATGCATCATTCTCATTGACATTGTTCTGTTACTTATTGAGTTACTTTGTTTTTCAAATAAATGTGCTTTTTTTTCTTTAAAGACCTTTTATTTTGGCTATTTAAAATATTAATTATTTTACTTAATATACTATGCGGCCCTTTAAAATTGTGAATTTCTGAATGTGGCCCTTGCACGGAAAAGTTTGCCCACCCCTGCTCTACATGCACTCTAATAATCAAAGAGTTGAATTTTTAACTTCTTCGAAAACCATCACCTCTCTTAGGGCTTGAATCTTTTGGGGGATGTCAAAAGTCCATATCTAACAATCAAGAGTCTTTCTTTAGTTTTTCTAATTCAAGATGAGTTTGCCCATGCTGCCTTCAAAATTTCTGTCTATATGCCTCAGGAGAAAACTACACTAAGGATAGCTTAGTAAGATAGCTCTTCTGACTGTCTCATAGTCCTTCGACCTCTCCTCATCCAAAGATGCATATACTTAAGTAGCCTCACTGAAAAATGTAGTCTGCAAGAGTATTGTCTAATTACCTTGTGGCCATTTTAATTGTTTAGCTACTGTTTCAAAATAGATAAAGAATGCTTCTACATCCTTCTCCTCAAATTGATTTAAACATCTCCCACTCGGTTCATGTCTTCCTTGTACAGATCTGTTGTGCTTGCTGCAATTCGTTGCATTTAATTTGATGTTCCTGCTCTTTATCCTTTTCTCTTTCTGCCATTGCTAACTTCTGCATTTCCAAAGCTCTCTCACTTTTTTTTTCTCGCTCCCTTTGGAAGCAATCTCTTTTTCTGCATTTCTGCATTTCATTTAATTTTTGCTGATTCAAATTCCCCACTGGACTATCAGGCACCATTGTCATTTTAAATGTTTCACCAAACATTCAATAATCTCAGATTTCCTTACCCCTACCAGTAATCCTAATGCCAATTTATCTGCCAATTCCCACATTTTAGCCTCAGGCACATTTTTCAAATTTGCTACGGTTATGTTATTCAGTTCCAAATAAGTTTGGTCTAGAGTTAGAGCCATTTCTTCTGATGTCTTTTTACTTGAATAACAAATTCTCACTTGCTTTCCATGTTTCCTTTAAAAAGTCAAATTCTCTACACAAAAAGAATTGTGGGTGGGATTCTCCGTCAGCCAAAGCCGAAATCAGGGAATGCAGTTGAGCGGAGAATCGGTTTCAATGCTGAAATGGCGGCGGTCACCGATGTGACGCCAAATCGCAATTCTCCGTCGCCTCAACAACGCTGTCAATGCATTCCGGAATGTACGCACAGTAACGCCATATGAATATCATGAGCAGGCCCAATCCAGTATTCTCCGGTGCCTCCGCGATTCTCCGCCTCCAATGGGCTGAAGTGCCGGTGGGGTAGCTCACTTGTGCTTTTAAAAATCGTGAAACCTGTGTCATGGCTGATGAGGGGGAGAGCGAAGGTAGGACACAGAGAGGCGTGACTGTGAGCTGCTAGGCCGCACATTGGCCAGGCTGACTGGGGTGGGGGGGCCCTGCCTGGGCAGAGGGGGGGGTGATGGGAAAACAGGCCATGTGGCAGGGGCGACCCCCCACAGGACTGGGATGGTGCCCAGACACGGACCGCCATTGCCATGGCCCCCAAGGCAGCCACCTTGCTGCACACCCCACTAACCACCCACCTCAGTCCCTGGTTCTATAGAGTGACACTGGCCGAATTGGTGCCCCCGCCCCCCAGCACCATACTCCAACCCACCCAACCGGCTGCCACCCGCCAGCAGGGCATCAGGCAGCCCACCCGGGCAACACCCACTGTAACCCCTACAGGGACACCGGGCGGGGGGCCACGGAGCATACCGCTGGCAAGGGCAGCACCAGCACTAGCAGCAGGGATGCGTGCCAGGGCCAGAGACTTCCACAGAGCCGGGCACCAACAGAGCCAGGGTGCAGAAATGGGGAGGCAAGCGGGGGCAAAGCCCGCTGTGCCAACCAGGGCCACTATGTAACCCGTTGGACCTGGTTGGGCAGGGGGTTACGCATCATGCTAACTTGCCCTGCAGACAATGGATATTGAAATTCAACCAGGAATGGTGGCTTTCTGTTGGTCGCCCCAGCCCCAAGGGATGCATTGTGGCGATATGAACTGGCGCTGCTCGAGGAGGAGGAAGCTGCAGCAGCAGAGCCTACCCCAGAACAGAAGGCAGCCACTGAGGATGAAGCACTAGCTGCCCACCAGGCCGAGAAGGAGGAGGAAGTGCAAAGGAGGTGCCACATGAGGTTCGTGTGCACCAGCAGTGTCTGTCATTTAAGGACCTGCCGGACCGGGTATCTGTTGATGACTCGGCTGGGCAGGGAGACAGTGTGACATATCTGCCAGATCATGGGGCACATGGCACCACGGGGGTATGGGGAGGACACCCGCTCCCAGAGACCATCAAGGTTACGGTCACTCACGGGGTCCTTCCAAACGCAAGTGGGGACTTGTCCAGAATCTCACAGAGCTCAGAGCACAAGTTCATCCCGTGCCATCATGGAGGCCCTATATGGCCATGTGGCACAATACATCCATTTCAATGTGGACCGAGTCCATCAGGAACCCTGGGCAGCAGGGTTGCTGCCATTGACGGGATGCCCAAGTACCAGGGGGCGATCGACAGGATGCATGTCCCCCTATGAGCAGATGACAGGCCGCTCTACGCAAGCCGAAAGGAGTTCCACTCGGTGAACGTACAGCTGATATGTGACCATAAGATGTGCATCATTCACGCTTGCGTCCGATACCGAAACTCCATCCTGACGATTTCTGACATGTTCGCTTTGCATCCCCGGCTGGGGGGTTGGCTCCTGGGGGACAGGGGTTACCCACTGTGGTCACAGCTGATGACGCCTATCCAGAAGCCACAGACCAATGTCTGGACCCACTCCAGCTCTAAGCCACGGGGCTGAATTAGCACAGTGGACTAAACAGCTGGCTTATAATGCAGAACAAGACCAGCAGCGCGGGTTCAATTCCCGTACTGGCCTCCCCGAACAGGTGCCGGAATGTGGTGACTAGGGGCTTTTCACAGTAACTTCATTGAAGACTACTTGTGACAATAAGTGATTATTATTATTATTATTATTAACGATGCCCACACAGCAATCCTGCGGCTTCATCCGTGATACATACCTGCAGCACGACAGTGTGCAGGCCCTGGGATGGCAATACCAGTGGGTATGGTCCATGGGATGGAGATGATGACAACCAACACTGCAATGAGCTCTGGTGCTCCACACCGTTTAACAACATCTGATTCCTGCCAAGGTAGCACTTTCCACCATCCACCTGGGTCATCCCTGCATGCGAGCTGGCCATTCCATCACACAATCCCATCAAAACCCTGGGGTGACAGTGGTGCGGACGGTCAGGAAGGGGGGCACGGTGGGGAGCATGAGCCACCCACAACATCCGTCCATTCCATCCCTGCACCCCCTATCTGGCCAGCCCAGACCAGCCCACCCCTCACATCCATCTGACAGAGCACTGAGGCAGGCTGTAACAGTTGTAACAGATGCTTAATGTGCGCTAATATATCATTTAAGCGCCCTAGCCTCTGAACTAAAATGTGCCATGCACCCGTGCCAACTTGACTGCTGTCTAACTTTCTGACCTTATGGGCCTGAACGCTACATTTTGGAGGGATCCCCAGACGGTACAGCAGGAGTGGAGGCGGCCTGCTCTGATTGGGCCACACTCAGGGGCTCCACTGCAATATCGAGGTGGCTCTGGCACATGGGGCGGGTTTCTCCAATAATGGGGCCATGTCCCCACGCCCGCAAGAAAACAGGCGCGGATCACTCCGGACTTTTTCCTCGGAAGTCCGGGGTGATTCTCCGTTTTTAAGGGAGCTTGCAGGCCCCGGAGTACTCCACACAGCTCCGGCTGCTGATACGGGGCCCTGCACTTCCAGCCGCCGTCTGCGCAAGGGCGTGGCGGCCGCATGCAGCACCGGCCCCATGCGACATGGCGGACCCACACAGTGGGCCGCGCCAAAGAAGTAGGCCCCACCCCCCTCAGATCGCATGCGCCTGCCAAACGGTGGCCCCCAATCGCAGCCCTGGCCGTCGTGGAGGCACCCCACCTGTGTGACGGATCACCCCGCCCCCCCCCCCCCCCGCCCCGCCCCCACCAGAATGGCCATGGCAACCGTGACTCCGAGTTTCTGTCATGTGGAACCATACGTGAACCATGCCGGCAGGAACTGGGCCAGTTGTCCGTGGAGAATCGCCATGGGGGTCTCTTTCAACGGCCCCCGGCAAGTCGCCCGCGCACGCGCGACTGGTGGCAATTTTCCGGTAGCCGGAGATTCGCGGGATGACGTCGCGGGTCCGACGCCCCATTCACCGCCCCCAGGGCAGGCCCGATTGCGGCGCGGAGGCTCAGAGAATCCCAGCCTGTGAGGCAGAAACCCTGTCTTGGGCCTTGGCCAATGCCTGCACAAACTGCCCCAGGCCTTGGACATGCTGATCCATGGCCCAAGCCCTCGCCCCCAAGGCCTCCACTGCGGACTCCACCTGTACGGTCTTAGCCTGGGTGGCACACATGGTCGGCAGCACCTCCTACACACGGTTAGACTCCTCCAATTGCACCTCCAGGTGCTGGATGCTTGCTGACAACCCCTCAGGTGTTCCCTGGCTCTGCGACTCTCCACAATCAATGGGACTACCCGTTCCAGAAGCCCAAATCCCATCTGGGTGGCAGCTAGTCCCTGAGGTCGGCCCGCCCTCCGACAGTCCGCCCCCTCGGGTGTTCCTACCTCCACCTGATGTACCGGAGGAGCTGTGTGGTGCGCACCAGAGAATGTCCCAGGATCATCATCACCAAAGTGCGCAACCGAGGTGAGTGTCTCGGGGATGGTGGAGGGTGTTGGAGGCAGCTGTGACGGGAAAACCATGTCATCCTCCGACTCGAGCTCCAGGGTCTCCTGAATCTCAGGTGGAAGGCTGCCACAGTGGTGGCCTCAGTGGCCAGGGCACCCGGCCATGGTGGCCAGTAAAGGTGCCGGAATGTGGTGCAGGGTGGGGGTTCTGCCGCCCTCCAGGTGGGGGGTGTGGGGGGGGGGGTGGTCAGGTTATGGGTGTGAGGGACGGGGGTTAGTGCCAGGGGCACCGTGATGCCTACTCACCCTGGCCGCCCTGAGGAAGTCATGCAGATTTTCCTGGCACAGCTGGCCGGTCCAAAGAGTGTTGCCCATAATGCTGACCGCCTCTGGCACCTGCACCCAGGCACAGCGAACAGCGGCAGCTGGCAGCCACCTTCCTGGGCCGGGGTACAGGATCATCCGCGGCTCCTACACCTCGTCCAGGAGGGTCCCTTGCTCAGCGGCGGTGAGTCTTGGGGCCACACATCAAATTTAAAGTACTCAATTCTTATGTTTTTCAATGAAGGGGCAATTTAGCTGGCCAATACACCTACCCTGCACATTTTTTTAAGTTGTGGGGGTGAGACCCACACAGACACAGGGAGAATGTGCAAACTCTACAAGGACAATGACCCGGGGCCGGGATTGAACCCGGCTCCTCAGCACCGTGAGGCAGAAATGCTAACCACTGCTCCACCGTGCTGCTCTAGCCTTGCTGCCACCTTGTTGGCTGGAATGGTGTGCGTGTGGGGAGTGAAGTTTGTATACGTGGCTGCAGCTTGCCAGCCTCCTGACTGTCAATTGCAAAATCGGCAAATCCGGCACTGTTTCTCATTGGAATCAATTTTACGTGGCCCCAGTGCTAGCCCCTTAACAGTATAGGTGCGGCACCAGTTTTGCTGTTGGGGAACTCCAATGTGTTTCACCCTACTATGACATAATGTGCATTGAATCATCTTACATGTGTTACAACACACTGGCCATTGCGTAGTCAATGCCAGCCCCACTTGATTCAGAGTCACAACATAATTGAATTAATCAATAATTCTTAGAAAAATACTCAAAGTCTTTGGCCCTCGGCTGCCCAATAAATACAGTCACCAGGTTTGTAAATTTAAACGCAATTACTTTTTATTTATAACAAGAAGTATAATGAAATATACAGCAAATACAACTGGTTAACTATTATCGAATTCCTAACCTCCCACTTTAACTTGCCCCCCACCCTCTAGACACACACACACACACACACATACACACACGTAAGATAGGCTAACACAGAGGGGAGTAAGGGGTGAAAATACTAGGTGAAAGGAAAAAAAGAGTCTTTGTTTCAGATAGTTGTCTTTAAGCAGACCTTTCTTCAAAGTAAGCTTTGAGATTCAGGTCTCTGTTTGCAGACTGTAATGGTTTCGCTGTGGATTCATTCAGGTCTTTGCAGTTTCAGAAATACAGAAACTCACAGTCTTTCTGGAAAGAGAAGAGAAGCAGGTCCTTTCCCTTATTGTCCAGGATTCAAACTGACCTCCTTGGATCTCCGAAAACCACTCCACTCGAGGAGGACCCAATCACCACCTGTAACCGGGCGGAATACAGGCTTTTGGCCAATTAATTGACCACCAGCCAATCAATTGACCAGGGTCCCATCCCATCTCTCAGGTGCCGAGAAGTCTGAGTTCTCCTGTTTGAACACTAGCAGCACCATCTACCATGTCGCAACTTCTGGAATTCCTTATTCTCTCTGCTGCTTGACTTAAAGATACATGGATCAAAACTGATAATAGCAAAAATAAAGAAAGGGGAAATAAGGGAATCAGAAGGAAGGATCCTTACACATGCAACTAAATAATTACAATGTATTCTATTACAGACAATATGCAACAGAAAAGAGTGAGGTTTAGGGGCTATCAAGTTATCACAATCTGGATTCTGGTGGTGGTGATGTGCTGAGCGGACGCACATCGGGTGGCTCTCCTCCCAGTTGGACCCCACACAGTAAATTTACTTGAGGTTTTGGCCCAAAAAGCCTCCTAAAACCCACCCGAACACCAAAAACACCAACAATGCGAGAAGGAAAGAGGGAGAGCACACACGGCAGCAGTGAAACCGGCTGGGACAGAGGATGAAAGGGGATGAGAGTGGAGGGCGGACTGAAAACAAAGACACTGATATGGACTAGGTTTTTGCGCGGGACTGTGCTGCCTCGTTTTCGGGTTTGTCTCTTCTCTCAGTTTGAGGAGGGGGAAACAGGGAAGGGCGAGCGAGAGTAGGGAAAGCAGGCAAGGGAGTGAGACGGGGGTGGAGATGGGTCGGTAAAACACGGCCAGGGCTAGACCAGCACTGGAAGGGGAGCCACCGTACTAGCAAGGAGGGCTAGCACGGGAAGACAGACAGAAGGGAGGCCACAGCGCACCTCTCAGGGGAGAGGGAGCCCCTAGCCTAAAGTGTGGGGGGGGGGAGGGGGAGAAACAGGGCATAAGGAGGGGGGGAACAGGGGAATGGGGGATGGGCGGGATAGGGGAGGGGGGAAGCGAGGACGGGGGGGACGTGCAGAGCAGAAAGAACACAATAAGACAGATAAAGTTAGGCAACGAGACAGACACAGGCCTTGGCAGGCATGGAGCAGGGCAAGGAACCAAGATGGCACAGCAAGCAGTCACTCAGGATGGTCCCTGGGCAGATGGGAACCCCGAAGTGCAGGGACGCACCCACTTGGCATACACATAGTTGGCGGCCATGTTGGGCGCCACCTGGGCGAAGAGAAACCCCGGAGCGCAGGAGCCCGACCTCATGGTGAGAGCCGGGACCGTGGCCATTTTGGACGGCCCCCTGACAACGAGAAACCCCGGAGCGCAGGGGCCCGACCTCATGGTGAGAGCCTGGACCGTGGCCATTTTGGACGGCCCCCTGACAACGAGAAACCCCGGAGTGCAGGGGCACATCCACGAGGTAAGTATGTGTGATCCCACAGGACTGGAGGAGTCAGAAACCCCCCCCCCCCACCTGGATTATTACCTGGAATATAAGGGGACTTAACAGCCCGGTGAAAAGATCCAGAGTCTTCACCCAACTCAGAAGTCTGGAGGCCGGCATAATTAGGGTTAGGGTTAGGGTTAGGACGCACCTGAGGGAGAAGGACCGACTGCTGGTAAGGAAGGGCTGGGTGGGACAGACGGGCCATTCTTGTTATGGGACGAGGGCTAGGGGAGTAGTCATACCGATCAGCAAGAGGATGAGGTTTACAGAGACCAAGCCAGTTACGGTGCCTGGGGGACGGTATGTCATGGTCAGCAGTGTCCTGGAAGGGGCACGGGCAGTGCTGGTAAATGTGTACACTTCCAGAGGTCATACTCCGCGATCGTCATCTCCGACCACGCTCTCCATGACATGGATGTGAGGTTGGAAACGGGCCGTACCAAGTGCCCCGCATAGAGGCTGGATATGGACCTCCAGGCCGACAAGGCCTTCTGCCAAAAAATATCGCGGGCCATAGGTGACTACGTTAATAACAACCAGAACGGGGAGGTCTCACCCTCCACATTATGGGAGGCACTGAAGGCCGTGATAAGAGGAGAGATCATAGCCTACACGGCAAGCAGAGATAGGGAAGAGAGGGCAGCCAGGCAACAGCTAGTGGACTCTATTCTGGAGGTCGACAGAAAATACTCTGAGGCCCCGATCGTAGAGCTGGTGGCAGAGAGAAAAAAGCTGCAAATGGACTTTAACCCGCTATCCATCAGGAAGGCAGGGTACCAACTCCGCCGAACACCTTCTGTGAACAAGGGGACAAGGCTGTCCACCTACTGGCTCACCAGCTGAGAAAGCAGGCAGCCACGTGGAAAATAGCGAGGGAAAGAACAGCAGAGGCAGACTGCTAGCAGAACCAAAAGAGGTCAATCAAGCATTCGAGACCTTCTACCGAGGACTGTACACCTCCGAGCATCCTGACGGGAGCGCAGGGATGAAACAGTTCCTGGACGGACTGGAACTACCAGTTGTGGGGAATTCAGATGGGGGGCCTGGAAGCATCAATAGATCTGGGAGAAATTATGGAGCGCATCAGCTCCATGCAGGCGGGGAAGGCACCGGGACCCAACAGGGTCCCGGCGGATTTATCTAAAAATTGCACACCAGCCCTGGCCCCACACCTAAGGGACATGTTCGCGTATTTTTAACATATTGATGGCCCATCACCGAGGAACAAAGGACTAACGCTCAGGTCGTAGATACTGTCGGAGACATCCCGGCGCCAGTACCCCAACCGAAAGACACAAAGAAAGCCAACAGCCACCTAAGATACGCCCAGCCATCAGGGAACCCACCCCTTTATTGTTTAAAATCGATAACAATGATCGAGAAGCTGCCCAATTAATTGGGACCAAGTTTAAGACCCGCCTAAAAGAGCGCAAAGCCCCTCCAAGTATAAGAAGGAACCCCCACGAGACATTCACTCTCTTAGATTTGGCTCTCAGGCAGAGAGACCCATCCACCAGCATCACCAGAAGCAAATAAGTTCAAGGTCAACGCTCGCCATCAGATGGACGACCTTAGCTGTCCTCCTGTTACCTCTTCGAACCCAACAGCCTCAGATCCGAACAATGGCCATTGTTCCTCTGACGGAGTGGGCACCCAAAGTTAAGTATAGGCGTTAGCGTTAGAGATCGTTTAGTTTGTAGTACTGTTGTGCATGAGTAGATCTTACTGTGTGTGTAAATAAATAGTATTGACTTTGAACTAACTAACTGGTGCATTGGCTCTTTGATCGGTATTCGGTTTGAACCTTGTGGCGGTATCGAGAGATACCTGGCGACTCTGAAAGTAAACATAATCAGGATTAAGGAAGGCGACCATATTGACTGTTATATTTATAGCAAGTAAACAGAGCAACAGCAATACTGCACATACTGAAAGAGTTTGGAACCTTCTCGGGCTACAAACTTAACCTGGGCAAAAGTGAAGCATTCCCAGTGAACCCAAACGCGGGAGGGGCAGAGCTGGAGGGGCTCCCGTTTAAAACAGCCCAGAACAGATTCCGATACCTGGGGATCCAGATAGCCAGAGACTGGACACAGATCCACAAGTGGAACCTGACCAGCCTGGTGGAGGAAGTAAGAAAAGACCTTCAGCGGTGGGGCTCACTCCCACTCTCCCTGGTGGGGAGAGTGCAGACGATCAAGATGAACGTACTGCCAAGGTTCCTCTTCCTGTTTAGATCCATTCCGATCTTCATCCCCAAGGCCTTTTTACCAAAATGTAGACAGTTTAATCATGGCGTTTGTGTGGGGGATGAGAACCTGAGAATTCCCAAACAGGCACTGCAAAGGAGGAAACCCAAAGGTGGCTTAGCATTACCAAACCTGCAGTACTACCACTGGGCAGCAATGTCAGAAAGAGTGGGGGGATAGGCTGCTTGCAGGAAAATACTTTTCGCTGTACCTCGGTACACGTGACAATAAACAAATCCAATCCAATCCAATCCAATGGTGCCGAGGAGCCGGGTTCGATCCCGGTCCCAGGTCACTGTCCATGTGGCATTTGCACATTCTCCCCGTGTCTGTATGGGTTTCACCCCCACATCCCAAAGATGTGCAGGGTAGGTGGATTGACCATGTTAGATTGTCCCTTAATTGGAAAAAAAAGAATTGGATACTCTAAATTTATTTTTAAAAAGATCCTGATACTACTGTTTTCAACCAATTTCTCGATTCTTTTAATTTATTTCCCTCAATAAGTATAAACTTTGCTCAGTTCCTCTCTCACAAGTGTAACAGCTTCATCTTTCTTAAACTTTAATTAATGCTCCAAAACTCAAATTCATCGACATAGTTGCACAGCATCAGCATTATTTACAGCCAAGTCATTTTATTTTAAAGCACTATCTCGCTTTTGTTTTCTCCAGTAGTCTGGCATGCTGACCTTTTCTGCTTTGTCCCTTGTGGATTAGAGTATGCAGGAGCGCACAATTCACACACAAACAATTTGTTTCCAGCTGTCTGAGACTGTGTGGTCAGTCTGATATTTCAGGCTGTTGGACTTTAACCTGCTGATATTTCAGGGTCACTTTAATCTCAGAGATCTGACCTTTTAACTCCTTGAACACCTCCAGTCAAACAATTGTTCTTTACAACCGATTCAGGGATAAGCCCAAGATTAGATCAGTGTCATTAATAGACAATTTAGACACCACTCCCACCATAACAGAACCACTGACTGCAAAGTTTTAATTCTGCAGAATCAAAGACCAGTCCCACCTGGTTTACTCACTCTTCCAACTTATTCCGTCGGGCAGGAGATACAAAAGTCTGAAACACGCAGACTCTTAAACAGCTTCTTCTCCACTGTTACCAGACTCCTAAACGACCCTCTTATGGACTGACCTCATTAACACTACACCCCTATATGCTTCACCCGATGCCGGTGCTTATGTAGTCACATTGTGTGTACCTTGTGTTGCCCTATTATGTATTTTCTTTTATTTTGTTTTCATGTACTTAATGATCTGTTGAGCTGTTTGCAGAAAAATACTTTTCACTATACCTCGGTACACATGACAATAAACAAAATCCAATCCAGATGCTGGGAGAGGCCTCCACCATCTTGCAAGGCATCGCAATCTGGGCCCCGTCCATTCTCGCATGCTTAACTATGCTAACGCCAGATCTAACCTTCCCCCGCCATCTACCAGCCTCCCTAGCTGGACCCCAGCAGGCACCGATTGCTACAAGTCCACGCAAACGTGGATCAGGCAGAACAGCACCTGGAGGGTTTCCCAGGCTATTTGAGACCCCTGGGTGACCAGGGACAGATAGGGTAGGGGGGCATCCTGGCTCTAACCCTGGCATCCAGTCACCTTGGCACTGCCAGGCTGGCACTTTGGCACTGCCACTCTTGTACTGCCACGGTGCCACGGTGGCACTGCCAGGGCAGCATGTCAGGTTTCCTGGGTGCCACGGTGGCACTGCCAGGGCAGCATGCCAGGTTTCCTGGGTGCCAGGGTGGCACTGCCAAGGTCAGGGCCTGAGTCATGCTTATGAAATGAGGGAGATGTGAAGGCTGGGGGGTGAAGAGCAGGCATGTAGGAGCCTTCAGAAGGTAAGGGGTGGTGAAGAGTGGGGGTCTTGAAAGGGGAGACCCAAAGAATTGGTATCACTCTGCGTAACCACGGGCCACGGGGGGGGTGGGGTGGGGGGTCAGTAGGGTGCGCAGCAACATGAGTGCCTTGCAGGCCACGGCAATGGCGGGCCATGCCTGGACACCCCAATACCAGAGATAGAGGGGTCATCCCAACCCAATGGCCCATCCCCTGGTCACCCCCCCGCTCCACCCGCTCCTCCCGCCTGGCCCTGGCAGACTTGCCCTCCCCCAACCAGCACACAACCATGCCTCTGGGAACATGTCCTACCTCCTCTCCTTCTCTCAGCAGCCACGGCATCTCTTCCCCATTTTTAAAACCACAAGTGGAATTCGCCGTCGGTAGTTGGGGGAGACGGTGGAGCAGTGGTATTATCACTGAACTAATAAACCAGAGATCAAGAACAATGCTCTGGGGACCCAGGATCAAATCTTGCCACTGTAGAAGCCGAAATTTGAAATGAAAAACAATTGGGAATTAAAAATCTAATGATGACGATGAAACCAGTGTCGATTGTTGTAAAACCCCATCTGATTCACTAATGTTCTTTAGGGAAGGAAATCTGCTGTCCTTACCTGGTCTGGCTGACATGCGACTCCAGATTCAGAACAATGTGGTTGACTGTTAACTGCCCCCTCAAGGGCAATTAAATAAATGCTGGCATAGCCTGCAACGCCCGCATCCCATGAAATAATTTTTTTTAAATTCCTCCTGACAGAGGTGGAGCATCGTGGAGGCCCTGGAGAATACCGGGCGCGATTCTCCGAGCCCGGCGCCAGGCTGGAGAATCACCGCAAACGGGCCACGCCGCCCCGCGCCGGCGCGCGATTCTCCGGGGTGCGGAGATTCGGCGCCATTTGCACCATCACGTTTGACGCGGCGCCGTACGCAGCCACTGTACGTGGCGGGGGCTGTCGAATCTCCGGCCCGGATGGGTCAAGCGGCCGCGCGGAAAAAGCAGAGTCCTGCCGGCACCGTTCACCCCTGGTCGCTGCCGGCGGGAACTCTGCGAAAAAGGGTCGGGGCGGCCTGAGGGGCGGGGAAAAGATCCCCTTCACTGGGGGGGGCCCTCCGATGGGGTATGGCCTGCGATCGGGGCTCACCGATCGGCGGGCCAGCCTCTCCTCCCCTGGGCCTACTTTGTTGCGCGGCCAGCCCCTGAACACCCACGCCATGTTGCGTAGGGGCCGGCGCGCTGAAGAAGTCCCCCGCGCATGTGCGGGTTGGCATGAACCGCTCCAGCGCTGTGCTGGCCCACTGTGGGGGACAGACTTGGTCGTGTCCGCGCCCGTTTCGTGCCGTCGTGAAACGCGACGTCATTCACGATGATACAAACACTCAGTCTCCATTTTGGAGAATCGCCCCCACCGAGTCAGGCCCGTTAATGATATACCTGCGAGGTTCACTGTACCTGTGGAGTAGAGCGCATTGACACCGCTGTCGAGGCACCGTAGCATGACATTCCATTGGACACCGGCCACGATGTTCAGCTCACAAGCGATTCTCCGCCCAATTATGGGGCGAAATCCTCCGACCCCCAGCAGCTGCCGCTGACGTCACCACCAGCGCATGCGCGAACCGGCGAAGGCCTTTCGGCCAGCCCCGGCGCCGGGCGGCGGGCCTGAAAGGCCGCTGGTGCCGGTTTTGGTGCCAGTCGGCGTGGTGCCAACCGCTCCGGCGCGGGCCTAGCACCCAAAGGTGCGGAGAATTCCGTACCTTTGGGGAGGCCCGACCCCGGAGTGGTTGGCGCCACTCCCCTCTGCCGGGACCCCGCACCCCGCCGGGTAGGGGAGAATGCCGCCCATGATTTGTGATTCCGGCGTCGCTGGACGGAGAATCCCGCTCTTTGTATATCATACCTTGGGTGTTGCTATTCTCCAATACTACATTTTTAAAACAATATTTTTATTAGTATTTCCAGTTTTTACAGAGTAACAACTCAAGTTAATCTGGTATCTACAAACAAGTTTTGGCTTATTTACAACATTTTCTACATAAGGTTCACCCCCCCCCCCCCCCCCCCCCCCCCCCCCACCTCCCTCACTCCCGCCCCTTCCCTCGTTGGTAGTTTCATTCCCCTCTTAGTGTTGCCGTCTGCCCTGGGTGCCCCATATTGTGCTCTGCTTCTTTCTGCTGGGGCTTTTATTGTTTAATGTTGGGGGGGTGGTTGGCTGCGTGGCCCTTCCCCTCATCCCCTTGCCCCCGTGCTTTGTTCTCTACTTCCCTTGGGTTCCCTTCCCTCGCCTCCCCCCCCCTTGTCTTCCTCCTTCTCTTCCCCCTCCCCTCCCCTTCCTAGTCGCTATTGGCTTTGGACAGGTCTTGGAACAGGCTGATGAATGGCCCCTTCGCTTTGGGGAAGCCCTCGTCCGACTCTCGGATGGTGTACTAGATCTTCTCCAGGTGGAGAAACTCCGCCAGGCCTCCCGGGCAGTCTGCAGCTGTGGGTGGTGCTGCTGATCGCCAGTCGAGCAGGATTCCCCAGCATGCGATTAGGGATACAAAAACCTGGGCGTCGGCCCTCTTCCCCATATGAAGATCTGACTGGCCCAATACCCCGAGGACTTCCATTCTCGGGCAAGGCTCCACACTCACCCCCACAACCTTGGACATCGCCTCGAAGAAGGCTGACCAGAACCTCATAAGTCTGGGCCAGACCCAGAATATGTGGGTGTGGTTGGCCGGGCCTCCCTGCACCATTCACATTTTTCTTCCACCTCTCTTGATCTGCTGAGCACTTCTACATTATACTAGCATGCAGGTTAACTTTTGTTAAAAAACGTACTCACCCGCCCCTTCCAAAGGAGTATAACTGGTCACAATGCAACTTTTACTTTACTTGCTATTCCTTTTCACCCCTTCCCCTGCAACATGGTTGGAGTCTCTAACTTTATAAATTAAGATGGTCTTGAAGCTTAACAGTTCTTCCACTTCTCAGCTGTTGCCGTTCGAGGAATGGTAGTAGTATTCTGTATTTGTGGATTCAGAAATCCATTTGATTATTGCGTTTCTTTGAGTTGCATTTCATTTTATTAATAATCATAGAATTCCTTTGACCCCAACCCCCTGAAAGAGCACCTTCACAAGCCCACTCCCCACCCTATCCGCGTAACCCCATAACCCCACCTAACGTGTGCATCTTTGGACACCTAAGGGGCAATTTAGAATGGCTAATCCACCGAACCTGCACATCTTTGGAATATGGGAGGAAACCCGGAGAGACATGGGGAGAAAGTGCAAACTCCACATAGTCATCCAATTGAACCCAGGTCCCTGGCGCTGTGAGGCAGCAGTGCTAACCATTGTGCCGCCCCACGGTGTCTGCTTTTTCCGGACACTGTCGGTTAGTCATGTTCCTACCGACGGGAATGTGCAATTCATTCATTCCTAGTGTGGACATGAATTTTCTTTATCCATTGTGTCGGCCATGTTCCCGCTGGACATTGATGTTTTATAAATGGAACTTTTATTTCCACTCGTTTCACCATTTCAGCCAATCATTTGTTTGCTGTTTAATATTCAAACCATTTTGCAAGCTTCTGATCCTATTCATTCAACCCAGCAATTATTCTGGTAAGTTCCGTTGTCTTTGTTTCAAAGTTATCTGTGAGATTCTTTTACAAATTTACCAACTTCAGCTGGACATTCCGTTCCTTTTGGAATCTTTCTTCCATGATCACTAACTGCTTGGATACTTCCGGAGTAGATCATCAATTTGTTTCTTAGGGTTTTCTTTTTCTGCTATAAAAGTCTGGATATGCTCTTCCGCACTGCACATGCAAACTTTAATATCCTTCAGGTTGGATTGAGCTTCAGTTATTTCATTGCTCTTTTCACAACTCATGTTCCATATGTGACAATTGGCTCCGTACACTGACCAGTTTTTCCTGAGCAGAATATAATTTATGTGTGCCATCCTTCAAGCTCGCATTCTTTAATTTTACTTCTGCTGATTGTAGCTGAGGCTCTTCATGCTCATTTGTGAGAACTTTTACTTCTCCTTGCAGCTGTTCAACCTTTGCTTGACATTCTAGATTCTTGGGTTTAATTCCAGTCATCCCATTTTCAACAACTCAATGAATCCCAGTACGGCTGAGACATCCAAGTGCTTTCTCTTCCAGCTCCTTGCACTTCAATGTAAGATTTGCATTTTCCGATCTTATTTCCATATTTTCCTTCTCTGTCTGTAGCAGAACTTTGTCCTTGGTTTTGGTTTCACTGTTGGACAGCTCTGTCTCTGGGGAAATCTTACCTTGTTTCTGTTCTGTGATTGTGCCACCCATGGCTTCATTATCCACTCGGAGCTTGGAAAGTTTCATGGCTTTTCCTTTCAATGCCTCGTCTTTTCCATTTGGGTAGTTCCTCAGCTCTTCAGTTCCTTTCTCGTGGCCTTCAGCTTCCTCCTATAAGAGGAACATTGCAAACATTTTTAGCATGTGAAGAATCTTCACCAGAATTCTTCCTTTTCTTTGCAGAGCTCAGGTGCTTCAACCTGAGTTTTCTTGTAATTCAGCAGAGTTTCCTCAAGTTTCTTCTTCTGTTCTTCAATTCTGCTGTTTAAGACAGTCTTCACTTAGGGTGGCACGGTGGTGCAGTGGTTAGCTCTTCTCACTGCGCTGAGGACCCGGGTTCAATCCCAGCCCCGCGTCACTGACCGTGTGGCGTTTGCACATTCTCCCCGTGTCTGCAAGGTTCTCACCCCCACAACCCAAAATGGGCAGAGTAGGTGGATTGGCCACACTAAATTGCCCCTTAATTGAAAAAAAAAGAATTGGGTACTCTGAAATTATTTTTAAAAAGACAAGGGGGCGGGATTCTCCCAACGGGAGACTAAGTGCCGACGCCGGAGTGAAAACCGGACTGTTTCACTCCGGCGTCGGAGGCCACTCCTCACCCCCCTATTCTCCCACCCCCGGGGGGCAAGGAGCGGCGCCGCGTCATTTACGTGCGCCGGGCCTTGACGCCGCGTAAAGTACGCAGCCGGTGCTGCGTAAATGACATCACATTTACCGCATGCGCGGTTCCCGTCCTCCCCGCGGGCACCCCGCAAGAAATGTCAGAGTGATCTTGCGGGGCGGCGGAGGAAAGGAGTGCGTCCTTCAAAGAGGCCGGCCCGCCAATCGGTGGGCACCAATCGCGGGCCATACCCCTTTTCCGCGGTGCTCCCCCCCCACCCACAGGCTGCCCCAGCATCGTTCCCGTGCTGTTCACGCCGGCAGTGACCAGGGGTGGTCGGCGCCGACGTGAACATGTTGTATTGGGCAGGCCACTAGGCCCATCCGGGCTGGAGAATCGCCGCTCGGCCGTTACAAACGGCGAGCGGCGATTCTCCGAGCAGCCAGCAGTAAATCTCGGCGCGACGGTTTGGGGGGAGTGGGAGAATCGCGTGCGGGTGCCAGGAAGGTGTGGCGTGACTTGCCCGGCGGCCCCACGATTCTCCCACCCGGCGTGGGGGGGGGGGGGGGGGGGGGGGGGGAGAGAATTGTCCCAGTCTTCATTTCTTCATGCTGCTGAACGGTTATGCATACCTTTTGCATTTGATCTTGAAGGGCAATCAGTATTCTTTCATGTCCCGGTGCGAAGAGCTCTCTCCATGGGCAGCATTCTCCCCTACCCGGCGTGACGGAGGGTCCCGGAGTAGGGGAGTGGCGCCAACCACTCATGGGTCGCGCCTCCCCAAAGGTGGGGAATTCTCCCCACCTTTGGGGGCCAGCCCCGCGCCGGAGCGGTTGCCACCAGAAGACCGGCGCAAAAAACCGGCACCCCCAGCAGCGGGGCTGCCCGAAAGGCTTTCGCCGGTCCGCGATTGCGCCAGCTGACGTCACTGCCAGCGCTTGCGCGATGTGGGGTTCTCTTCCGCCTCCGCCATGGCGGAGGCAGTGGCGGTCGCGGAAGAACATAGTGCAGCCAAGGCACTGGCCCGCAGTCTGAGCGGTGGCCCCGATCGCGGGCCAGGCCACCGTGGGGGCACCCCCCGGGGTACAATCGCCCCCACCCCCCCCCAGGACCCTGGGGCCCGCTCGCGCCGCTGATCCCGCCGTTACAGAGGTGGTTTAAACCTCGGCGGCGGGAGAGGCCTCCCAGGGGCGGGACTTCGGCCCATCCGGGCCGGAGAATCACCGCAGGGGCCTCTCCGATCGGAGTGGCGAGATTCCTGCCCCCGCCACTTCCCGGGTGGCGAAGAATCTCTGCCACGGCGGGGGCGGGATTTTAGGCGCCCCCAGGCAATTCTCCGATCCTGCTGGGGGTCGGAGAATTTCGCCCATTCATATTTTTTATAATATGGAAACATATGGATTTCTAAATTATAAAATCTTTCAAACTGGACAAAAGCTTTACATTGACTGATTCACAGACTAGGAACTTCCTGACATTCATAGCAGCTGCAAACTTGTTATGACTGAAGAGGCACTAACAACCCTGGGCGGGATTCTCTATTATGCCGGCAGCACATCCATTCCCGCAGGTTTCCCGGCAGCGTGGGGTGGTCACAGTGGGAAATCCCATTGGCAGATGGCGGGAACGGAGAATCCCGCTGCCGGCGAGGGCACGACGCCCAGGAACACGCGACTAGCGGACCGGAGATTCCCACCCCCTGTGCTTGCAGAGGCCAAATTCCAAAGGGATTGTCCAAAGACACTTTACACTTCAAAGGCAGGCTTTGGCCAATGGAGATAGCTACCATCTGCAAGGACAAAAGACCCTGAAATCTTTGGTAAATGTATTAATGAATGAAACATTTACCATCGTAATATCCAGAACAGGAATTCATAGATTCATAGAATATACACCCTTTGTACAAACCTAGCGAAAGAAGTGGTACTTATGTCACATGATCCCCCACCCCCACCCCAAGCTGCCAAAACCTGTCACATTGCCGTGTGAAGTTAAAAGAATGTGTGCCATCTTCCATCAACAAAACAGCAGCAGAACTAGAGCTCTGTCCAGGTTTAAATTGTCGGCCCTCATCTACACTGTTCCTATGAGAACTTACGAATCTCTCTGCCTGTGCCAACTATAGGACTAATTCATCTCCACATGCTTCTCCCATCACAGAAGCCAGCTCGACTGGAAAAGTGGATCATCCAGTATCAGGTTCAACCTGCTAACTTTGCTGAAGGGATACACCTTTGTTTCTGGACTCTGGGCTCAGGTGAAACTCAGGTCAAACACTCATTCTAATTTTGTCTGTGGCCTTTGTCCTGTACCTCTTTCTTTCCCTTATGTCTCTTTTATTATGTGAAGTACCAGAGATTACATAGTGGCACCCCTTCCCCATGTTCGAGTGTGTGTAAAATAAACAAACCCTACCTTGAGTTTGCTGAGGGGTTATTAATAGAGGATTGGATCACTCTAAAACTGAGGGATTGGAGAAAATACACCATCATTCATAGAGGGGGAAATCAATTTTTTTTAAAAGACCGTTCTCTTTATGAATGGGCTGTTTTAAATTAAACCCCCTCCTGTCCACAACATTTAAACTTTTCTCGTTCACCTCTTGCCAACTCACTATGGGCTTCAGTGCATTGTTTTGTTGCTGCTGATAGATTCAATGCAGCTTTTTCAGAAGTACTATTTAGTGTGCTTTTAGCTTCTCATGTTTTTCCATGGCTGCATATTGATTCTTCACGGAGTCTTTCAGGGTCACAATGTCTTTGCGCACCTTATGCTTTTCCTGGCTGTACATCTGGTTGAGTTTTCCCAATTCCTGCTTTGATTTACCAACTGTGGAACTGAGAGCTTTTATTTCCTCCTGGTACCTTTGTGGCATCTCTGAGACATGTTTGTTCAGATCTCAAACAGCTTGTTTATTGAAGGCTTAAGTTTATTGTGATTTTCAAGGGGCTCGGTGCGGGGACCCCAGCTATTCACTATATAGATTAATGATTTAGATGAGGGTGCTAAATGTAATATCTCCAGGTTTGCAGATGGCACAAAACTGGATGGGAGGGTGAGCTGCGAGGCGGATGCACAGATCCTTAAGTGCAATTTGGACAAGGTGAGTGAGTGGGTAAAAGAATGGCAGAAGCAGTATAATTTGGATAAATGTGAGGTATCCACTTTGGTAGAAAAAAAACAGAAAGGCAGATTATTAAAATTAATAAATTAGGCGAGGGGAATGTGTAATGAGATCTGGGTATCCCTGTACACCAGTCACTGAAGATGAGCATGCAGGTGCAGCACACATTAAAGAAGGCAAATAGTATGTTGACCTTCATAATGAGAGAATTCGAGTGCAGGAGCAGGGATGTCTTGCTGCAATTATACAGGGCCCTGGTGAGGCCACAACTGGAATATTGTGTGCAGTATTAGTCTCCTTATCTGAGGAAGGATGTTCTTGTTCCAGAGGGAGTGCAGAGAAGGTTTCCATACTGCTTCCTGGAATAACAGAACTGATGCACAAGGAGAGATTGAGTTAGTTAAGATTGTATCTGCTGGAGTTCAGAAGAATGAAAGGGGATCTCGAAGAAACTTATAAAATTTTAACAGGGATAAACAGCGTAGATGCAAGGAGGATGTTCCCAATGGTGGGGGTGTCCAGAACCAGGGTTCACGGGTAAACCATTTAAGACAGAGATGAGGAGAGATTTCTTCATCCAGAGAGTGGTCAGTCTGTGGAATTTGCTATCACAGAAGATAGTTGAAACCAAAATATTGTGGGCAAGATTCTCTGTTGCCCGACACCAATATCATAATTGGCGATCGGGTGCAGAATCCCTTCCGATGGCAAAATCAGGGGCGGCGCCGGTTTGACTATCGATCTTTATCTTAAAAACATTTAATGAAGGAGCCTCAATTGCTTCACTAGGCAAGGAATTCCATAGATTCACAACCCTTTGGGTGAAGAAGTTCCTCCTAAACTCAGTCCTAAATCTACTTCCCATGGATGACGGGTGGAATTGTGAGACTAGCTAAGATGAAAAAGGAAGCATACATAAGATCGAGGCGACTCAAAACTGATGAAGCTTTGGAGGAATATCGGGAAAGTAGGACCAATCTCAAAAACCCGCAATAAAGAGGGCTAAAAGGGGTCATGAAATATCTTTGGCTAACAGGGTTAAGGAAAATTCCAAAGCCTTTTATTCGTATATAAGGAGCAAGAGGATAACTAGAGAAAGGATTGGCCCACTCAAAGACAAAAGAGGGAATTTATGCGTGGAGTCAGAGGAAATGAGTGAGCTTCTTAATGTGTACTTTGCATCGGTATTCACCAAGGAGAGGGACATGATGAATGTTGAGGCTAGGGATGGATGTTTAAATACTCTAGGTCACGTCGGCATAAGGAAGGGGGGGAGGTTTTGGGTACTCTAAAAGGCATTAAGGTGGACAAGTTCCCAGGACCGGATGGGATCTATCCCAGGTTATTGAGGGACGAAATAGCTGGGGCCTTAACAGATATCTTTGCAGCATCCTTGAGCACGGGTGATGTCCCGGAGGACTGGAGAATTGTTAATGTTGTCCCTTTGTTTAAGAAGGGTAGCAGGGATAATCCAGGGAATTATAGACCTGTGAGCTTGACGTCAGTGGTAGGCAAACTGTTGGAGAAGATACTGAGGGATAGGATCTATTCACATTTGGAAGAAAATAGACTTATCAGTGATAGGCAGCATGGTTTTGTGCAGGGAAGGTCATGTCTTACAAACCTAATAGAATTCTTTGAGGAAGTGACAAAGTTAATTGATGAGGGAAGGACTGTAGATGTCATATACCTGGACTTCAGTAAAGCATTTGATAAAGTTTCCCATGGCAGGTTGATGGAAAAAGTGAAGTCGTATGGGGTTCAGGGTGTACTAGCTAGATGGATGAAGAACTGGCTGGGCAACAGGAGACAGAGAGTAGTGGTGGAAAGGAGTGTCTCAAAATGGAGAAAGGTGACTAGTGGTGTTCCACGGGGATCCGTGCTCGGACCACTGTTGTTTATGATATACATAAATGATCTGGACGAAGGTATAGGTGGTCTGATCAGCAAGTTTGCAGATGATACTAAGATTGGTGGAGTTGCAGATAGCGAGGAGGACTGTCAAAGAATACAGCAAAATATAGATAGATTGGAGAGTTGGGCAGAGAAATGGCAGATGGAGTTCAATCCAGGCAAATGCGAGGTGATGCATTTTGGAAGATCTAATTCAAGAGCGGACTATACGGTCAATGGAAGAGTGCTGGGGAAAATTGATGTACAGAGAGATCTGGGAGTTCAGGTCCATTGTACCCTGAAGGTGGCAATGCAGGTCGATAGAGTGGTCAAGAAGGCATACAGCATGCTTGCCTTCATCGGACGGGGTATTGAGTACAAGAGTCGGCAGGTCATGTTACAGTTGTATCGGACTTTGGTTAGGCCACATTTGGAATACTGCGTGCAGTTCTGGTCGCCACATTACCACAAGGATGTGGATGCTTTAGAGAGGGTGCAGAGGAGGTTCACCAGGATGTTGCCGGGTATGGAGGGTGCTAGCTATGAAGAAAGGTTGAGTAGATTAGGATTGTTTTCGTTGGAAAGACAGAGGTTGAGGGGGGGCCTGATTGAGGTCTACAAAATTATGAGAGGTATGGACAGGGTGGATAGCAACAAGCTTTTTCCAAGAGTGGGGGTGTCAATTACAAGGGGCCACCATTTCAAGGTGAGAGGGGGAAAGTTTAAGGGAGATGTGCGTGGAAAGTTTTTTACGCAGAGGGTGGTGGGTGCCTGGAATGCTTTGCAGGCGGAGGTGGTAGAGGCGGGCACGATAGCATAATTTATAATTCATCTGGACAGATATATGAACGGGAGGGGAACAGAGGGAAGTAGATCCTTGGAAAATAGGCGACAGGATTAGATAAAGGATCTGGATCGGCGCAGGCTGGGAGGGCCAAAGGGCCTGTTCCTGTGCTGTAATTTTCTTTGTTCTTTGTATTTTTGGGTCTGGGGAGACCAGGCCTGGATGGGCCCAGTCGCTGCTCAGTTGACCCAGGTGGAGTCCCCGTTCTGCCTGCTTCCCACCAGACGCACCAGGGACAGGAGTTGCAGAGTCCGAGGTGCTGTGATGTTCCAGCACCTCCCCTGCAGGAGTCACCAGCACAGGCCCCATCATCGCGTCCTCCCTCGGGGTGCTTGATGGCCCCCGGGCTACTCCATGGAATGCGGATGCGAATGGAGCTGTCCCCTGAGGCTCCCCCACCACCTGGCACTGCCAGTCTTGGATCCCATTCTGGTCTCGACCATGGAGCACTGGGAGTAGACCATCTCCATCTGGGACTGCACCACATCACGCTGCGACTGTGCCACTACCTTCTGGGTTTGTGTCACATCAGCCAGTGACTGCACCATCTCTCTCTGGGACTGGGCCACCTCCGTCTGTGTCTGCACCACGTCAGCCAGCGCCTGGGCAATGCTGCCGATGTTCCCAGCCATGGCCCGCTGTGACGGCCATGCTCAGGAGCGCTGCTGTGATGACCAGGTGGCTCTGGTACATGGTTGCCTGTGTGATGGCAACCCTGTCCTGGGCTTCGGCCAGCACCTGCACAGAATGTCCCAGGCCTTGGACATGCTGATCCATAGCCATGATCATTGCCCCCAATGCCTCCACCGCATCCGGCACCCGTGTGGTGTTGGCCTGGGTGGCATGCATTGTCGGCAGGACCTCCTGCTGCTACACACGGTTGGACTCCTCGAACTGCACGTGTCGGTGCTGGATGCTCACCGACAATCCGTCATGTAGTCCCTGGCTCTGTAACTGCATCTCCACTAGAGATGGGACTGTCCGTTCCAGAAGCCCGAAACCCGTCTGGACTGCAGCTAGTCCCTGGGGTCAGCCCGCCCTCTGGTCGTCCGCTCCCTCGGGTGTTCCTACCTCCACCTGCTGTACCAGAGCAGCTGTGCCGTGTGCACCCAAGAGCCTCTTCACTAAAGTGCCCAATCGAGGTGAGTGTCTCTGAGACGGTGGAGGATGTTGCAGACAGCTGTGTCAGAAAATCTGTGTCATCCTCTGACTCGAGCTCCAGAGTCTCCTGTGTCGCGGGCAGAGGGCTGGTATTCGAGCTGCTATCCCTATCACTGCTCGGCTCATGGGGGGGTCTCCGACTGTGGCACTGGCTGGGGGCAGGGGACGCCATATGAACCTGCCCCATCACCAGCAGGTCCTGCAAGGCACAAGACAAGATGCATCATTAGACCGCGGGCCGAGGGGTGGTGGGGGTGGGAAGGGTTGGGGTGTGGGTGGGGTGGGGGTGAGGGTGATGTGGTGGTGGTGTGGGGGTGAAGTTGACACGTGTCATAGGGAACCACAACTAAGTGAGGTCTCACTTCCTCGCCCGTGGCCGAACTCCATCTTAACGACCTCCCTTTCCTCTGGTCCTCTGACCACGTCTAGGGCCCTCTGCTCTGCCACAGTGAGGAGGCACGGGTCTGGCTTCCCACCACCATGCCCACACTACCAACGGCACCCATTTCAACTCATAATGGCTGAGACATTATCAGTCCTGAACCCAAAGCCAAATTCCAGACTCTGAATAAATATCCTTTGTTGAAGTCACTGTGGAGAAGCAAGGTCACATGACCTAAGACTAGTCCATTGAACAATCTAATATCACCTTTCTGAGTTGTGCAGCCTGTCTGCTGTTTAACTGGCAGGTTGCACAGACACTCTGTCCACGTTGGACCTCCAGCCCACCTCACCTGACTCTACTGGATGATTTTGTATCCTTGCCTACAGAACTGATGCAATCTCTGCGTACTTAATTCATCAATGTCACCTGAAAAAGTGAATCTTACAACACTGGTCTCCAGCCAGCTAACCATCAAATGCCTACGTGACCATCAAATTCCTCCTTGGACTCTGGCTTTGGCACATTGGAACTCAGGTGAACCAATCTTAATTTCCTCTATGGATCCTGTACTATAAAACCTCCTTTCCTCTATCCTTATCCTACTTTGTGAAGTTGGAGTGGTTTTGAGTATGTACAATAAACGAACCCACTGAGTTAATCGTAACTCAAATTTGCTGTTGGATTTTTGGATCAATTGGATCACACAAAACAATGAGGGGTTGAGAAAATACACCACCACTTATTCTAAAGAAAACTCATTTGAAACAGCTTGCGTTTATGGACAGGTGATAAGAGGAGAACATTGCTGTTTGAACTGACCCCCTCCTATCTGTAACATACTGAATTCTCTCGCTGCAGCACATTTATTTGACAACTTAGCAAATGTTTTGACTTTTTGCTTGAAGCCAGCATTTTGCTTCTCTTTTTTGCTGGAGGACCTATTTTCTGTTTGGCATGTGCCACACACAGCTGCACTCTGCACATATCTTTAATTCTTACGCATCATGACAGCATGGCTCATGTCACCTGCTTTACCCCATGCACTGACTTATAAAGTGAGTAAAACATGCATTTCTGCGATGGGAAAATTGAGGCCAACTTCGAATGCAAGTATAGCATTTCTCCAGAGAAAAGGAAAGTTGACTGATCTGCACTGATGTGCAGAGTAGAGGCCTAAAACATGACTTTTGGGGTCCAGAAAATGGGGTCACCTTATACTGCAGGTCAACTTACACGCCTCAATCTATGGGAAACATTAGTCTCTCCACCATCAGCACAGTATGGCTACAGTGCGCATCAGTGTTTATGGGGAGATGGTGATAAAGTCACTGGACTCGTAAACCAGAGGCCTGGGCTAATGCTTTGAAGACACAGACCCAAATCCCACCACTGCAGCTGATGGAATTTAAATATTCCAAATTCCATACCATTATAAAAATTGTCTTTTTATTCATTACGGGATGTGGGTGTCGCTGGTTAGACCAGCATTTATTGCCCATCCTTAGTTGCCCTTGAGAAGGTGGTGGTAAGTTGCTTTCTTGAACCACTGCAGTCCCTGAGGTGTAGGTACACCCACTGCGCTGTTAGGGAGGGAGTTCCGGGATTTTGACCCAGCGACAGTGAAGGAACAGCGACGTATTTCCAAGTCAGGATGGTGAGTGGTTTAGAGGTGGTGTGTCCCAGATATCTGCTGCTCTTGTCCTTCTAGATGGTAGTAATAGAAGGTGCTGCCTAAGAAATCTTGGTGAGTTCCCGCAGTGCATCTTGTAGATGGTACACACGGCTGCCACTGTTTGACAGAGGCGGAAGAATTGAACCTTTGTGGAAGGGGTAGCCATCAAACAGGCTGCTTTGGCCTGCTTTGTCCTGGATGATAACAAGCAATTTGAGTGTTGTTGGAGCTGCACTCATCCAGGCAAGTGGAGAGTATTCAATTACATTCCTGACTTGTGCATTGTAGATGGTGGACAGGCCTTAGGGGGGGGGGGGCGGGGGTGAGGGTTACTCGCCGCAGGGTTCCTGCCGTTTGACCTGCTCTGGTAGCCACGGTATTTATATGGTTAGTTCAGTTCAATTTCTGGTCAATGGTAACCCCCAGGATGTTGAGAGTGGGGATTCAGCTATAGTAATGCCATTGAATACCAAGGGGCAATGGTTAGATCCTCTCTTATTGGAGAAAGTCAATACATGGCAATTTTGTGGGATGAATGTTACTTGTCACTTGTCAGCCCAAGCCTGGACATTGTCCAAGCCTTGCTGCATTTGGAAATGGACTGTTTCAGTATCTGCAGAGTCGTGAATGGTGCTGAACATTGTGCAGTCATCTGCAAACATCCCCACTTTTGAACTTATGTTGGAAGGAAGGTCATTAATGAAGCAGCTGAAGATGTTTGGGCCTAGGATACACCCCTGAGGAACTCCTGCAGTGATGTTCTGGAGCTGAGATGGTTCACCTCCAACCACCACAAACATCTTCCTTTGTGTCAGGTATGACTCCAACCAGCAGAGAGTTTCCCCACCAGATTGCCAGTTTAGCTAGGGCTCCTTGATGCTGCACTCAATCAAATGCTGCCTTGGTGTCAAGGTCAGTCACTCTCGCCTCACCTCTGGCATTAAGCTCTTTTGTCCACTTTTGAACCATAGCTGTAATGAGGCCAGGAGCTGAGTGACCCTGGCGGAACCCAAACTGAATGTCTGTGAGCAGGTTATTGCCGAGTAACTGCCGCCTGATAGCACTGTTGAGGACTCCTTCCATCACTTTGCTGATGATGGAGAGTAGACTCATAGGGTGGTAATCGGCCAGGTTGGGTTTTTCCAGTTTCTTATGTGCAGGTCATGTCTGGGCAACTTTCCACATTGCAGGCTAGATGCCAGTGTTGCAGCAGAGAATGTTTGAAGCAGAGAAAGGTACAGCAAAAATATACAAAATAGATGGACATGATTCACCCAAAAAATGACTGTTGTCATTTTGGACATATTTGGCGGGGTGTTTCACGTCGGCTGTAATGACGAGACCATGGACTGTATTCACCCGCACTTAGTACAAAAACATGAACCTCCACGTGACTCTTGCCATGCCTGGCTCCCTTGCCGCCTGATTCACCTTACTCATGCCTCAGCTGCTTTCCATTAACAAGGGGAGCTGCTTTTAGACATTCCCTCAGCACTCACTTCCAGTCAAGTAATGGGAATGCCAACATGGAGATCTGTTCTTCACTTTGGGAATGCCGACCTGGCCAGGCTTCTCGACGCAGTGGATGAGAAGCCGGGCACCCTGTTCCCACGAGGGGTTCGAAGTACCAGCAACAGGGTCAACAATGCCGGCTAGGAGGCAGTGGCAGCTACAATGAGTGTGGGCAGCATGACAAGGAGGACCAACATCCAATGTAGGAAGAAGACGAACGACCTCCAATGAGCTGCAAGGGTAAATTGCTACCTTTCTCCTGGCATCAGTGCCCCCTTCCACCCTTCGATTTGCAAAACAGCCCTCTCCCCCCAAATCCACTGACTGAAACTTTGCGCCCTCCAAACATCCAATCTTCAAGCTTGTTCCTCAAAATCCCCTGGACCCACTATCCCCTGGCCCCACTAGCACAATCCCTTAATGTCTCGGCGAGATGCCCACACATGCCACTTGCTGTAGGCCCCTCTGACCCAAAAAGAGTGCTGCTCTCTCTTTGTTCCTGCAGGAGAAGATAGCCCAAAGTAAGATGCCAGCAATGTGAGGCATCATCTCCATGAGGAACAGGCCCAGGAGATGGCGGGGTTGCATAAGGATAGAGCAGTGACCGACAGAGAGTTTGTGAGAGACGTGAGGCTCCACTGTCCCTTCACCAGACGACCCGTGATGATAATGATGATTTGATTTATTGTCGCATGTACCAAAGTACAGTGAAAAGCATTTTTCTGCGGCCGAGGGAACGTACACAGTACGTACACAGTGGAAAAAAAAATAATCAACAGAGTACATTGACAAATGGTACATCGACAAAGTGATTGGGTACAGTGCAGAACAAGGGGCCAAACAAAGCAAATACATGAGGAAGAGCAGCATAGCGCGTTGTGAATAGTGTTCTTACAGGGAACAGATCAGTCCGAGGGAGAGTCGTTGAGGAGTCTTGTGGCTGTGGGGAAGAAGCTGTTCCTATGTCTGGATGTGTGGGTATTGGAACCAACAATTCTACGGACACGTGCTTGTAGGATTAGAATAGCGGTTTTAATATACTTACAACAGAGCCAGCCTGTTAGCCATTGAACTTTCAGTGAACTGGCCGGCTGACCCTGTGGCACTGATCTTTATACAGCAGCTCCCGGGGGAGGAGTCCTGGGCGGGGCCAAGGGAGAAGCCCAGTACAACTCTCAAGCATTCCCAGAGCTACTCCCTCTGGTGGTCAGGTAGTGCAACTGCACTTACAATATAGACACATGTATATACAGATTATAATCCGGTGTGAATCACATTCACCACAGCGGGTCTTCAGGCTTCTGCACCTTCTGCCTGATGGAAGGATCTGGAAAGCAATGCCTGGGTGGGAGGGGTCTCTGCCTTCCTGAGGCAGCGAGAGGTATATAGAGAATCAATGTGGGGGTGGCTAGCTTGTGTGATACGTTGAGCTGGGTTCACCACACTCTGCAGTTTCTTATGATCTTGGACCAAGCAGTTGCCATACTAAGTAGTGATGCAGCCGGATAGGATGTTCTCTGTGGCATATCTGTGTACGATTTTGAGAGTCGATACAGACATGCCAAATTTCTTTAGCTTCCATAGGAAGTAGAGACGTCGTTGGGCTTTCTTGACTGTTGCATCAACATGAGTGGACCAGACTGTTGGTGATGGTGACCCCCCCAGGAACTTAAAGCTATTGACCATCTCCACTTCGGAGCTATTGGTGCAGACGGGAGTGAGTCGTGCTACGCTTCCTGAAGTCGATGATCTGTTCCTTGGTCTTTCCAACATTCAGGGAGAGGTTGTTTTCAGTACACCATGCCGCCAGGTGATTTATCTCCCTCCTGTAGTCTGATTCGTCGTTGTTTGAGTTACGGCCCACCACAGTCGTATCATCCACAAACTTATAGATTGAGTTGGAGTTAAATCTTGCCACACAGTCCTGTGTGTATAGGGGGTACAGTAGAGGACTGAGCACACTTCCTTGCGGGGCCCCGGTGTTGAGGAGCAATGTGGAGGAGGTGCTGTTGCCGATCCTGACAGATTGCGATCTGTTGGTGAGGAAGTCAAGGATCCAGCTGCACAGGGAGGGGTCAATTTTGGTTATTAGTCTTCTTGGGATAATGGTGTTGAAGGTGGAGCTGTAGTGTATGAACAGCAGCCTGACATAGGTGTCCTTGTTGTCAAGGTGTTCGAGTATTGATTGTAGAGCCAGGGAGATAGCGTCTGCTGTGGATCGGTTGCGGTGATAGGCAAACTGCAGTGGATCGAGACCGCACGTGTGGAGTCTGCACGTCCTCCCCCTGTGTGCGTGGGTTTCCTCCGGGTGCTCCGGTTTCCTCCCACAGTCCAAAGATGTGCGGGTTAGGTGGATTGGCCATGCTAAATTGCCCGTAGTGTCCTAATAAAAGTAAGGTTAAGGGGGGGGGGGTTGTTGGGTTACGGGTATAGGGTGGATACGTGGGTTTGAGTAGGGTGATCATGGCTCGGCACAACATTGAGGGCCGAAGGGCCTATTCTGAGCTGTACTGTTCTATGTTCTATGTTCTATGTTTGGGAGGCTGGCAGTTATCCGTCTCATGACTAGCCGCTCGAAGCATTTCATGATAACAGATGTCAGGGCCACCGGTCTGTAGTCATTGAGGCAGGCTACCTTGTTCTTCTTTGGTACTGGTATTATGGTGGTCTCTTTGAAGGAGGTGGGGATCTTAGAATGGAGGAGTGAAGTGTTGAAGATATCTGCGACTACACTCGCCAGCTGGTCTGCGCAGGCTCTGAGTGCTCGCCCAGGGACTCCGTCGAGGCCCGTCACTTTCCATGGATTCACTTTCAAGAAGGCAGCTCTTACTTCTGAGGCTGTAATAGTGGGTATGGGTGTATCCAGAGCTGTTGGGGCAGGTGGCATTGATACATTGGCTGACTGCTCAAAGCGGGCATAGAACTTGTTCCGTTCATCGGGTAGGGATGCTCCAGCCCCAGATATTTTGCCTGGCCTTGCTCTGTAGCCAGTGATCTTGTGTAGGCCCTGCCATAGTTGCCGTGGGTTAGTCTCGTTAGCCTGGGACTCTAGTTTGATGCGGTACTGTCTTTTTGCATCCCTGATGGCTTTCTTATATAGGTCAGGGCCGTAAGACTTGAACATCTCTGTCCGGACCTTCAGTAGGGAGTGAACCCTTTTTTTGAGCCAGGGTTTCTGATTGGGGAATACCCGTATTGTCTTCTTTGGTACACAGTCCTCGACACACTTACTGATGAAGTCTGTGACAGTGGTTATGTACTCGTCTAGGTTAGCTGCCCCGGCCTTGAATATGGACCAGTCCACAAACTCCAAGCAGTCGCGGAGGATGTCCTCAGATGCCTCGGATCAGCACTGCACGGTTTTCTTGACAGGCTCAGCTTGAGTTGCTGTTGGAAAGCCGATAGTAGGAATACCGACTTCTGGTCGGATTTGCCAAAGTGTGGTCGGGGGATAGAGCGGTAGGCACCTTTGATGCTCGTGGAGCAATGGTCCAGGGTGTTTGCACCTCTGGTGGGGCAGGAGATATGTTGATGGAGTCTCAAGTGGGTTGTTGATGTCCCACAAAACTATCCTTCCCTTTCACTGACCACATGTCCATTGTCTTGCAGCATCTCCATCTGGCGATGCTGGGCCAGCCAGAGTCATGCGCCCCCAACCACCCAAGAGGAGAGCTCCAAGGGGAACACGGGCAATTCGTCACAGCAATCACCCTCACCTTCCACCGGTGCACACCTCGGTGGGTGACATGATTAGACAACTTCGGGGGCACAATCTGCTGAGCACAGCACAGTTGCTGATGCCCATCAGGTGGAGGCAGGAACATCCAAGTGAGACAGCAGTCGGAGGTCAGCTTAATCCCAGGACACAGCTGGGTCCCAGCCAGATGTTGAGCCTTTGGACAAGATTCTCCCAGAGCTGATTCAGATGATAGGACACAGCCGTCATATTCAGGAGGGGCTGTCAGCGACATTTCAGAAACTACAAGGCCGATTGGAGGAGCTCCAAAGCCTTCAGGTGCAGAAGATGGTGCATTGCAGGGCACGCAGGCCGGCCCTGCTAGGGTGGTGACTGCACTGGAAACGTGGAGCACGACGTTCGCGCCTTGAGTGATGGTGTCCAAGACATGGCTCAGTCTGTGATGACCATGGCTGAGGGCCTCAACAGCATGTTCCAGTCGATGAGGGATATGTTCCACACGCTGCACTCATTGCAGAGCGTGGCCCAGTCACTGAGGATCACGGCTGAGGGCTTTGACACCATGGTGCAGACAATGGGCAGCTTCCAGGACTGGCAGTGCCAGATGACCCAGAGGCTTCTGGAGCTCATTCCAGCTGCCCCTCTATCCCAGAGAATTACTCAGGGCCTGATGGGCTGCCTCAGGGGGGGAGGAAGCACTGGAGCCCATACTGGAGCCCATGCCTGGCACCTCCCACCAAGAAGACTAAGGCAGTCTCCAGTTCTTCTGAATCACCCTCTCCTGGCCCGGTAACACATAACTTTTCCTTAGCGGCAACATATCTTCAATGTTCAGTCCAAACAGCAAAACAGCAGCTGTGAATATGGTGTGCAAGAAAAATCCTTGGGAAAAAGTCCAAATCTACAATTAACAACATTACTGAATTGGGTCACTGTCTGTGTGGAGTCTGCACGTTCTCCCAGTGTCTGCGTGGGTTTCCTCCGGGTGCTCCGCCTTCCTCCCACAGTCCAAAAATGTGCAGGTCAGGTGGATTGGCCATGCTAAATTGCTCTTCGTGTCCAAAAAGGTTGGGTGGGGTGACTGGGTTACGGGAATAGGGTAGAGGGCTTAAATGGGGTGCTCTTTCCAAGGGGTGGTGCAGACTTGATGGGTCGAATGGCCTCCTTCTGCACTGTAAATTCTATAAGCACAATCACAGCCAGGGTTAAATCATGTCTACAAAGCAAGATTCAATACAAAATAACTTTAAAATTTCATTCCAGACTTAAAATCAAGAGTAAAGTAAAAGTAAAAAACAAATATACAAAACACTGGTGGGGTCTTCTGGTCCCTCTGAAGGTGACCCCCCCCCCCCCCCCCCCCCGATGACGGGCTCCCCAACAGCAAAGTCAGCGGGCAACGCAAATGCCCATTGACTTTGGTGGGACCGGGTGGCCCCACCTGCGAGAAATTGCAAGTTGTCTGCATCATCAGAGAAACCTATAATGGGGGGGGCTGGAAAATCTCAGCCTCCATTTTCTAAATTAAATCTATTTGTAGATTTTTTACAATGTATTCACTGTAAAAGAAAAACAAGATTCCAAACTCTCCAAATCTTTCATGTTATCGTTCTGTATTGCTTAGTTACCTACTTTCCATATTCAACAGTATTTTATTAATAATTTGCATTACGGAGCATAAATTAGCATTTCATATTATATCTTCCCCACAGACATCAGACCATTAAGAAACATTGGCATCTAGATATACCTAATTCACACATCACATAACTGTGACCTTGCGAGTTTCTCATTAATTGATCAAAAATATACATTTTAAAATATTGCTTTAAGTATTTGGACAGCACGGCAGCACAAGTGGATAGCACTGTGGCTTCACAGCGCCAGGGTCCCAGGTTCAATGTGCACAGTCCAAAGATGTGCAGGTTGGGTGGATTGGCCAAGCTAAATTGCCCTTAGTGTCCAAAAAAAAGTTAGGAGGGGTTATTGGGTTACGGGGATAGGGTGGAAGTGAGGGCTTAAGTGGGTTGGTGCAGACTCGATGGGCCGAATGGCCTCCTTCTGCACTGCATGTTCTATGTTCTATTTTTCTTATTTTTCAAAGGATGTGGGAGTCACTGGCTTAGCCAGCATTTGTTGCTAATCCCTGATTACCCTCGAGAAGGTGGTGGGCGTCCCCTTCTTGAACCGCTGCAGTCCATGTGGCGAACGCACTCCCACAGTGCTGTTATGGATTTCCAGGATCTTGACCAGTGGCAGTGAAGGTTGACCCCGGTCAGGCTCTGATGGGAACTTGCAATTCTAAGATTATTTGTCCTTATGAAGGATTAAGAGTTTTTTAATAGATTTAACTCCTTTCGTCTGATGTGGAGGAGGACAACTGGCGTTTTCAGCAGAACTCGCATTAAAGAGGCCTGGATATATTTGTTCCAATATGACGCTGTAATGAACCTATTTTTGTCTCTGAAGCCAGACTGTGCTGAGCATCAGTCAGGCACAAATGTTACACTAAATGCCCAGCAGGTGGTACCATTTATTCTCTCACAAAATAATGTTTTCATTCCAATTCTGCCAGTTCTTTCAACAAATTCAAGCATTGCTAATTTTTATTTTTTTGAATCAATTTAAACAACTGAAACTAATGTATATTTTTTTTAATAATGCACATCATGATACACTTACTGGCACAGCAGCATGCAATTAAATATAAAAATACCAGCTAAAATGCACAAGCAGCAACCCCCACAGGTAGCTAATTGATATTTATCCTGAAGTGCCCTTTTTTTCCCAGGATTGAAAACCTCCCTATTTGAGAATAAAATATACAAATTATACACAGACACAGTTCGCTTTCTTTTCTCCCCTCCCAGCATGTGTCAATGCCTACCAATCGCAGAGACAGGGGACTGGGAAATCAGAATGCCTGCATTAGTCAGCGTCGCATCATGTGATTCAGGATATTTCCCCCTACTGTAAAATCAGAAAGCGTGCAGGTCACACTCACATTTTTTCTGTGCAGATAGGATTATTTTAATCTCAGTATGGAAATCCTGATGAAAGAAAAACTGTGTCAACAATCTAACACCAACGGATTCAATCACTTTCTTGTTTAAGCAGGGCAGTTTTTTTGTAATGTGCAGGAGTAGCCTGAGTTGTAAGATATGAGTTTGCCTCCCACTTCAGAAACTTGAATATATCGGCTGACACATCCGTGCAGTACAGTGGGAATGCTGCACTGTTGTGGTCTTTGATCTGGCTCTTAGATCAATGTAAAAGGTTTCATGACACTACTCAAAGGGGGGACATCTCCCATTGCCATAGCCAATTGTGACCAAGTGGTCAACAGCCTGAAAAGGGAGGCCAGATACAGAATTGGGCAATCTAAATTAAACAGCAGCCAACGGCTTGAGCAGCCCGGCCTGCTGGGAATTCGGACAAGCCCAAGTAAACACAGACACTGGTCAGAGGTCAGCAAGGGCAAGTCTGGACTTGTCCTGGAACCTGGGACCAGACGTTCTTGAACTTTACCAAATAAGTAAGAAGTCTTAAAACACCAGGTTAAAGTCCAACAGGTTTGTTTCAAATCACTAGCTTTCGGAGCACTGCTCCTTCCTCAGGTGAATGAAAAGGTAGGTTCCAGAAACATATATATAGACAAAGTCAAAGATGCAAGACAATACTTTGAATGAGAGCATTTGCAGGTAATTAAGTCTTTACAGATACAAAGATAGGGGTAACCCCAGGTTAAAGAGGTGTGAATTGTTTCAAGCGAGGACATTTGGTAGGATTTCGCAAGCCCAGGCCAGATGGTGGGGGGGTGAATGTAATGTGACATGAATCCAAGGTCCCGGTTGAGGTTGTACTCATGTGTGTGGAACTTGGCTATAAGTTTCTACTCGGCGATTTTGCGTTGTCGCGTGTCCTGAAGGTCACCTTGGAGAACGCTCATCCAGAGATCAGAGGCTGAATGCCCTTGACTGCTGAAGTGTTCCCCAACTGGAAGGGAACATTCCTGCTTGGCGATTGTCGCGCGATGTCTGTTCATCCGTTGTCGCAGCATCTGCATGGTCTCGCCAATGTACTACGCTTCGGGACATCCTTTCCTGCAGCATAAGAGGTAGACAACGTTGGCCGAGACGCACGCAAACAGGAAGCTTGAGAAACTCAGCATCATCACCAGCAGCAACCAAGCCTCCCCTGGTACTACAGTAGAAAACAATACAGGGAAATCTATTGTCAACTTGTCGGACTACACCCTTCAACCAGACGAAATCGAAGTCCTCAGCAGAGGGCTCAATTTCTGCGCCACCACCAAAATGGACCCCATCAGTTGCGCGGCAGACAGGGAGGAATTCATCAGGCGAATGAGGCTCTGGGAGTTCTTCGACAGACCACAACGAACCCAATGAGTCAACCAATGAACTGGAACAGCAGACCAAGAGATCTGCGGTGCGGCAACCGAAGAGGAAAGAGTCGAATTGGACCCCTCCGGAAGGCTGCTGCCCTGGACTCGAGTTGTATGATCAAGCCTCAGGAGTCGCATCAATGCCAGATTCATCAGTTGCAGTCACAAGACAGCCCCGAACGTCACCCAAGCACAGCGCAGCGCCATCCGCGCTCTCAAGATCAACCGCAACATCGTCATCAAACCAGCAGACAAAGGAGGGGCCACCGTCACACTGAACAGAACAGACTCCTGCAAAGAAGTGTACCAACAACTCAACAAATGGGAACACTACAGACGGTTACCCGCAAATCCGATCAAGCAACACACCCACCAACTCAACAGACTGATCAAGACCTTGGATCCAGACCTTCAGAGTACCCTACGTGCTCTCATCCCACGTACTCCCCGCATTGGAAATCTCTACTGCCTGCCACAAATACACAAGGCCAACACACCAGGCCGTCCTGTCGTATCATGCAATGGGACCCTATGTGAGAACCTCTCTGGCTACATCGAGGGCATCTTGAAACCCATTGTACAAGGAACACCCACTTCTGTTGCGACACGACGGACTTCCTACAGAAACTCAGCACCCATGGGCCAGTTGAACCAGGAAAATTCCTCGTCACAATGGACGTTTCGGCACTCTACACCTGTCTTGTTATGCTCTAGGCGTAGCATAAGCAGCTTCTTTGTGGTGCACTTGACAAAGGAAGGTTCAGACATGGAGATAACGTCAACACGTTTATTAAACTATTTACACTTCTATTACTCGGGTTCGACACTACTGTTAATCCTTCTATAGCTACACAGACTGACAAACCAGTCTGCTACAATCCACATAGTGGGAGTGATATTGAAACAACCCTGTGTCTCTACTCACTGACTGGCTCCATTGGAAAGAGGCAGATCATGTGTGTGGTGTCCTTTATATATGGGTTGGTGTAATGCCCTCCTGTGGTCGTGTCACCTCTGTGTGTATCGTGAATGCCCATTGGTCGTGTCCTATCTAACTGATCTATTGGTTGAGTGTCTGTGTGTTGTGGCCGCGATTCTCCGCAAGCACGATGGGTGGGAGAATAGCGGGAGGTCCGCCCCTGCACCTCCCGCTATTCTCCCACCGCCCCCAAAATGGCGCGTCCGGTTTTCCGACACGCCGCTCGGAGAAACACGGGCCGTCGTTTTTCACGGCGGCCCGCGATTCTCCGACCCGGATGGGCCGAGCGGCCTGCCGTTCCCGACCTGTTCACGACGGCGGCAACCACACCTGGTCGCTGCCGTCGTGAACATGGCGCGCCAGGTAAGTGTGGGGCCTAGGGGGGGCGGATCGGGGAGCGAGCACCACGACCGTGCTCGGGAGGGGACTGGCCCGTGATCGGTGCCCACCGATCGTCGGGCCGGCGTCTCAAGGGGATGCACTCCTTCCCCTCCGCCGCCCCGCAAGATCAAGCCGCCACGTCTTGCGGGGCGGCTGAGGGGAAAGACAGCAACCGCGCATGCGAGGGTTTGAGCTGTCCAACCCGCGCATGCGCGGCTGACATCATTAGGCCCCGCCGCGGCGTCATTCTTGGCGCGCTGGGCCTTGATGCCAGGGACAAGGCCCGGCCACCGAGTTTCCCGGTACGGCCCGCCTATCCCCCCGGGTAGGGGAGAATAGGGGGCCGGGAGAGGCTTCCGACGCCGTCGTGAACCTCTCCAGGTTTCTTGACGGCGTTGGGCCTTGCGGAGAATTCCGCCCCATGTCTCTGGTGCTCCCTCTAGTGTCTAGCTAGTCTACATGTATTTGCATTAACCCCTTGTGTATTTACAGTGATGCACATCACCACAACACCAGCATCCCCCATGACGACGGCATTGCTGCAACAACCTCACTACTCAACACCGACAACTGCCAATCTCCAGACGCAATTCTGCAACTCATCCACTTCACTCTAGATCACAACGTCTTCACCTTCGACAACAAGTTCTTCATCCAGACGCACAGAATAGCCATTGGGACTGAATTCGCACCTCAATATGCCAACATCTTAATGCACAAGTTTGAACAAGACCTCCTCACCACACAGGACCTTCAACTGACATTATACACCAGATACATCAATGAGATTTTTTCCTTTGGACCTACGGCGAAGAATCACTGAAATGACTACACGATGACATCAGTAAGTTCCATCCCACCATCAGACTCACCATAGACTACTCTCCAGAATCGGTTGCATTCTTGGACACACTCATCTCCATCAAGGATGGTCACCTCAGCACTTCGCTTCACCACAAGCCCACGGATAACCTCACGATGCTCCACTTCTCCAGCTTCCACCCGAAACACATTAAAGAAGCCATCCCCTATGGCCAAGCCCTCCGTATACACAGGATCTGCTCAGACAAGGAGGAGCGTAACAGATATCTACAGACGCTAAAAGAGGCCCTCGTACGAATTGGATATGGCGCTCGACTCATCGATCGACAGTTCCAACGCGCCACAGCGAAAAACCGCACCAACCTCCTCAGAAGACAAACATGGGACACAACCGACAGAGTATACTTCGTCGTCCAGTACTTCCCCGGAGCGGAGAAACTACGACATCTTCTTCGCAGCCTTCAACACGTCACCGATGAAGATGAACATCTTGCCAAGGTCATCCCCACTACTTGCCTTCAAACAACCGCGTAACCTCAAACTATTGTTTGCAGCAAACTACCCAACCTTCAGAACTATGACCACGACACCACACAACCCTACCATGGCAATCTCTGCAAGACGTGCCAGATCATCGACATGGGTACCACCATACCACCATTGTTCTCATTGGTGAGAACACCACCCACCAGGTACGTGGTACATACTCATGCAACTCGGCCAACGTTGTCTACCTCATGCGCTGCAGGTAAGGATGTCCCGAACCATGGTACATTGGCGAGACCATGCAGACGCTGTGACAACGGATCAACGGACATCGCGCGACAATCGCCAGGCAGGAATGTTCCCTTCCAGTCGGGGAACACTTCAGCAGTCAAGGGCATTCAGCCTCTGATCTCCGGTTAAACGTTCTCCAAGGCGGCCTTCAGGACACGCGACAACGCAAAATCACCGAGTAGAAACTTATAGCCAAGTTCCGCACACATGAGCACGACCTCAACCGGGACCTTGGATTCATGTCACATTGCATTCATCCCCCACCATCTGTCCTGGGCTTGCGAAATCCTACCAACTGTCCTGGCTTGAGACAATTCACACCTCTTTAACCTGGGGTAACCTCTATCTCTGGATCTGTAAAAACTTAATTACCTGCAAATGCTCGCATTCAAAGCATTGTCTTGCACCTTTAACTTCGTCTGTATATATGTTTCTGGAACATACCTCTTCATTCATCTGAGGAAGGAGCAGTGCTCCGAAAACTAGTGATTTGAAACAAACCTGTTGGACTTTAACCTGGTGTTGTAAGACTTCTTCTTGTATTCACCCCAGTCCAACGCCAGCATATACACATCTTGACCAAATAAGGACATTATTTTATGTATTGCCCTGTATCAGTCAGACTCAACGACACCTCAGTTCCAGTATCATAAAATCATAGAATTATCGAATTTACAATGCAGAAGGAGGCCATTCAGCCTATTGTCTGCACTGGCCCTTGGAAAGAGCACCCTACGTAAGCCCACGACTCCACCCAACCCCATAACCCAGTAACCCCACCAAACCTTTTGGACACTAAGGGGCAATTTAGAATGGCCAATCCACCTAACCTGACCATCTTTGGACTGTGGCAGAAAACAGGAGCATCCAGAGGAGACCCACGCAGACATGGGGGGGAAGTGCAGAGTCCACACAGACAGTCACCTGAGGCTGGAATTGAACCCGGGTCCCTGGAGCTGTGAAGAAACAGTGCTAACCACAGTGCCACCGTGCCGTTCGTATCAGCCAGTCTCAATGGCACCTCAGTTCCAATATCAGCCAGAATCACCAGCACACCAGTCTCAGCCCAGCAGTCCAATCACCAAAACATGGGCAGAGGGAAACTCAAAGAGATGTAAACAGCAATTTTAACCACAGTCGGTTATTATAGGGAGTTCCACTAGATGGGTTAAAGAAGTGGAGAGAAAGATAGGGAGAAAATGCAACAGCATTTGCTGGTCGATTGTGGGCTCAATTCATCGGAGTCTTTGGGCAACTGCATAGAATTCAATTAATGGCATAAAATTGGTCAAACTGTACCAGGACCCTCGTGTCGCACCCCACCGAAGGGGGTAGGAGGGTGTGTAAAATTTTTGACCCCGCCAACGATACACATATGGAGGCACGGGTACTCAGAAGGATGGCCCGAGCCTGGGAAAAAGAGGTTCAGGAAATGCACAAGGCAAAGGCGAATAAAAACGGGACAATGAATCCGGTTCAGACAGGCCCAAACCTTGGCCGAATATGGGGGAGACAGAAGCAGAGGGGGTAATTCTAGAGGTTCCCCACCACCATATACTCATTTCACAGCGAGAGGTAGTGATTAGCCAAGGCATCCTCCACAAGGGAGGTGCTACAATTGAGGCCGGATGGGCCATTATGTCAGAGAGCAGGGCACCCTGCCAGCAGTTGCAGGGACAGGGAATGGGACAGAGACCCCGAACCATGCCATTAGAGGGACTGGCGAGACAAACCATTGTAGCCCTAGTGGAGAGACTGGGAATCCCACCACCCTATTTCCCCAGGTGGACACAGGTCCCAGGGCTTAACGCTGTCAGGCCTTACCAAGATGGGTGGGTGTGTAGCGTCAAATGGGACAGTGTAGGGTGACCCTTGGTAGAAGGTGAGGTAGGAGGCCACCTCGTTGAGTTCTTATGGGGTACAGTGGATCCTCAAGACCCTAAACAGACCCAGAGACATCATCACAACATGAAAGAAAGATTAGTTTAAGTGGATTCACAAGGCACTTACGGGAGGGAATCAGAGACCAAGCCATGAAAGTTCTGATTAGGGGACCAAGTATGTTACCACCCGGCCACACTATTAGACCTCCGCCCAGAAACAGAGCACATCCTGGGCCCTGACTTTATGCGTAAATGCAAACCAGTCCTTTGATCCGACAAACTGCTGGGTTTGGTAGATGGTCGAGGCAGATGAATCCCTGATGGAAGTTTCCAAAAGGGAAATATACCGACAGGGATTGCACTATGGGAGAACTGTGGATAAAGTCCAATGACTGATACCCGTGGGCACAGGGAATCTGCAAGCATTTGCAAGCCATAAGCATAACTGTGGTTGGATAACAGGGAGGGAGGGCTAGTGATAGAAGACCCCGACCCAAAACCCCAGAAAAGGTAAGGCTTCCCTAAACAGGCTGAGGGTGAGGTAGTCAAGGTAATAAAAAGCCTAATGTGGCAGGGAGTACTGCAGATAGCCTCCACCAACAATTCCCCATTTTGGCCAGTCAGGAAACCGGACAGTTCTTGGAGGCTAACAACCGATACCGTGAACAGAATAAAACAGCCGCAATCACGCACCAACAGTAGTGACCAGCCACGAAACTGTGATGAAACAGGTCCCTTAGGCCAAGTGTTTCACGTGCTGGACAGAAGCAACGGGTCGTGATCGATTCTCCCAGTACCAATACAAATTGTGCATTCTCTTTTCAGCGTCAACAATACACGTGGACCTACTTTCCCCGTTTATATTCCATCAGCGATTAGCGAAACGGCTGGAAGGATTTTCATGGCTCAGCTGCCTAATTCAATACGTTGACAACTTACTGCTTTAAACGGACAGCAGAGGGGGACATTTGAAATTATTAAATGAACTATTGATCCTTCTCACCTCATTGGGGTTAAAAACAAATCCCAAAAAAGCAGAAATCATGAAATCTCTCAGGCTTGGGAACCGTAGTCACCAGGGAAAACATGGGATCAAGAGGAAATGTATTGAGTAAGTTCAATTCCAGCCTTGGGTCACTGTCTGTGTGGAGTTTGCACATTTTCCCCAAGTTTGGGCGGGTTTCCTCCGGGTGCTCTGGTTTCCTCTCACAGTCCAATGATTTGCAGGTTAAGTGGGTTGGCCATGATAAAATTCCCTTTGGTGTCCAAAAGATTAGGTGGGATTATGGGGTTAGACTGTGGGCTTGGGTCTTGCTCTTTCAGAGGGTTGGTGCAGACTCAATGGGTTAAATGGCCTCTTTCTGCACTGTAGAGATTATATGATTCTATGAGCCCCCAGGCTGCTGAACTAGCAGCTGTGCTTATGTAGTTAGCCACCCGGATGAGTTCCCCTCACCGGCAGTCATACACTCGGAAAGCATGCATGCCTGTAATAGTTTAACCGACGTCCTGCCACTGTAGGAGGCCAGAAGATTCATATCCGGAGATGGGAAACCCCTACCATCCTCCCCCCCCCCCCCCCCCCCCCCCCCCCCCCCCCCCCTGCTAAAATACATTTTTCAAACTGCCCAAGGACATGAGTATGGAATCATCAAAGTCAAGGCACACCATGGAACCTCCCCAACCGGAAACATGGAGCGGATGAATTGGCTAAGTAGGGCGCATGAGAGGGAGATCTATGGCAACTCCCCATTACCAAGCAGGTAGACTCCGTCGCTCTGAGCCAAACTAAGGTTGATAATCCTAAACAGGTGCAGAGCAGCAACGATGAATTAAAACAAATTCAGACGGGAACACACCTATGACAAGCTCCTGTGACAAACGGAAAGACAAATTGACAGTAAAGGACGGACTTGTCCTTAAAGATGGACAGTATGTGGTACCAACACAGGACTGGAACCAAATTATATACCAGTGTCACAATGTCCAGGGCCATTAAGGAGCCTTTGGGGTGAGGATTAAGGGATTATGCTGGTGGCCAGGAGTAGGTAAAAATGTACGTCACCAACCCCGAACCAACGCCGCCAAAGTCACAGCGAACATCCTTGAGTAGCAGAACAACACAACCTGGGATATAATCCTGCCCTTCGTATTAATGCTGGTGTGGAACACAGTTGCGAATTCCACTGGATTCCACCCCCCCCCCCCCACCCCCCTCACTCTGTAGTAGGCAAGGCAAGCCCATCGGTTCAGAAAGTGCTAGTAGATGCCGGAAAGACCGGATGGTACCACATAAACCTGATGAAAGCATACAGTTCCCAAAATAATTACCACCAGTTCCCCATATCCCTGAAGGGACTTGAACAATCGACCTCAAATCCCAACCCCTTGCCAACCTCAAGTCTTGAATCCTTCCCATCAACTCCACTCCCACAGTACGAGAAAACAAAGCCCCAACCCTTGGTCAAAATGAGAAATAGACGAGCAGTGGTCTGACCACAGAACACGGGGTATATGTGGCAGCAAGACCCATGGAATTATCTGGTTCGATGCTCCAATGATGAGGCCATGGAGGAACCAATCCCCGGTAGGCAGAGCTCTCTTACTTAGACAGTTAACTCCTTCCAGAAAACCTATGGGCACTGCAGCCCCTAATTGGTTTTGTTTTCAAAACCAACAAACCAAGGCTTCATGTAGCTTCAGCCAACAACAATTTTTTTTGGTGGTCTCTCTCATCATACGTACATGGCTGGGAGTATAAAAAGGGCACAGTCCGCATCCTGATACCGAGAGGCGCCTTCTATGGCCTTCTTCAATGCTCAAGGCTCTAAGTTTAGCCTCATGTATTCATTTCTTCACATCAGCCTCTGCTTCGGTTGAATGCAGCTGTCGCACATGAAGCCTTGCTTCTATGCTCAAGTTGTTTCCTAATTTTAACCGTACCTTGTGACACTGGATAAAATTTCTCCTCTGAGGGTCAATGTACAGTACAGCTGTATAAGCCCTGAGGGAACGCCACTCTGGTTTTACTCCTTCAGGTTGTGGTACTGCCATTAGACTTGAAGACATGTTCCATTTCGATGGCAAACTTCTCAGAGTTGTCAGTAAGGGCTCTCTGGTTCTGGAATTCCATGTTGGAAATGGAACTATCACCCCATCAATCCCTTTGTCTTCTTGAAATGGTCATGAAAGGGAAACACAATCCATCATGTCCTCTTTCTTTGTGAAGTCTTTCCCAATTTGCATTAAGCCATACTGTAGTCCGTTTCCAGACTGCCCAATCTGCGTGAATTCTGGAGTCCTTTTGGCAGACGTCCCGAACTGGGTGAAGCTGGCAGCCTCATTGCAAACCATTCCAGCTCCAACGTCCAGAAAACATAACATGACTGTTACTGGCAATCATTTATTCTCATGGTGTAAATATCCATTGTTGTGGCAGCTGCAGCCCTGGCATGGTCCACCAGCTCTGCCAAAACCCCAAGTTGAAACCCATGAGCGATTCTTTGAGGCCGCAATCATCCTTGTTTTTGTTTTTGCTGTGCTCGGATTCTTCTCCTCGTGAGATTTCACCTCTTTTCGAACATGTGGAGCATACGTTTTGCTCCTGTCCTGGAGTATCACACTCATTCTCATCAAACATGCCCAATTTTCTGGCTATTCCATACTGAAACCACCTACCTGTAGGTGGGTATCCGCCTTTTACCATGACTTCTGTGGCTGCGAAACTCTGCGTATCATTAGCTGCTGCCTTTTCCCAGTTTACGCAGAATAAAGAAAGACCAGGTAAAGTGGTCCTGATCCCAGCAGCAAACCCCCCTTGTCCCAAGAAGCATCAATTTAAACATGGGTGCATTACAGCATACAAGCTCGAAACTTCAAAATTTGGGTTAAACTCTCTAAACCTCTGGTCAGGCCTGAATTTATACCTGACAAAGTTGACACAGTAAAAGGAAAGGGAGTTGGGAGAATTGATTCCAAAAATGTTTTCAGGGAAAGATTCAACAAATATCTCCGTGAGTGGAGAAGAGTTGGAGGGGTATACTAATTAAGAATAATAAGAGGTGCTACCTTGATTTTTTTTTTGTGATCAAAACCATGAGAGGCAATGCAGGGGTCGTCCTTGCAAGTCTGATGCAAGTGTTCAAAGTAGGAACTCACCCCCAGCTACCCAGGATACATGTGGTTCTCCCCACCGAACGAATGCAAGGACGGAATCCCATGGGTTCACCGCAATGAGAGTATGATGTTCAGGTGTAAAAAATCAGCAGGCAACATATAGAAAAATAAACAGGAGCTCAGATTGCTACTATCTGAGTGTGGAACCCACAAGTGATTCATAGATCACAGAATTTACAGTGCAGAAGGAGGCCATTCGGCCCATCGAGTCTGCACCGGCTCTTGGAAAGAGCACCCTACCCAAGTTCAACACCTCCACCCTATCCCAATAACCCAGTAACCCCACCCAACACTAAGGGAAATTTTGGACACTAAGGGCAATTTATCATGGCCAATCCACCTAACCTGCACATCTTTGGACTGTGGGAGGAAACCGGAGCACCCGGAGGAAACCCACGCACACACGGGGAGGATGTGCAGACTCCGCACAGACAGTGACCCAAGCCGGAATCGAACCTGGGACCCTGGAGCTGTGAAGCCATTGTGCTATCCACAATGCTACCGTGCTGCCCAATTGGTGGGGATTCTCCAACAGCGGGTGCACTGAAATCAAGTGTTTGGCCACTGGTGGGGAAGAAGGACTGGAATTAGGTCAAAAATGCCCAGGAAACCTTATAGATGAGGAATATGTCGCCCATGAAGTAAGAAACAGGCTAAAACAGACCATGAGTACACACGCCCCATTTGTCCTGAAGCCAACCTGGGACCACAAAATGGGTTTGTTTAAAAACACACAAGTAAAGCACAGTATGACAATATCCACCACAAATTAGTGCCTGTGGTGGTAGACATAGTTAGAATTCAGCTGCCAGAGTGGTGGCCTCCCCAATTTAAGAGACTATTCCTCACTTGACCTGCTGGTTACTGAAACGGGAAATGGGAAGTGATGATGGTAGAGCCAGACCTAGACAAAAGGGTCACAGAAAGAGGGAACTAGTTAATGATCAGGCAACTGCATACGGGGTAGGGGTATCCACAATGAATACCTTTGATTTGATGAATTCTATGGACAGTGGATGACAGAGCAGTTGAGGGAGAACCTCAAGCAAGCTAGCAAGGGAAAGGTCCCATCTTGAATCAGCAACGAGCAAATACTGTACGGCAGGAAGAAAAACATATCGAACTGCCAGTTGTGGCAATTTTTAAAATAAATTTAGAGGACCCAATTATTTTTTTCCAATTAAGGGACAATTTAGTGTGGCCAATCCACCTAACCTGCATATCTTTGGGTTGTGGGGGTGAAACCCACGCAGTCATGGGGAGAATGTGCAAACTCCACACGGACAGTGAGCTAGGGCCGGGATTCGAACCCGGGTTCTCAGTGCCACAGTCCCAGTGCTAACCACTGCGCCACATGCCGCCCATGGTCTGGTTTAATGACACCTGCAGAGGGTAAATCCCTAATAATGGTATTAGGGATTTCGATAATCTTAAGTAATAAAATCAGGTTGAAGGTCTTTGAGGTTGAAAACATAGGCATTGTCTATCTAAGAGGCAATGTGAATGGGCTACGATGGCACCCTACCGTATGCTGTTAAGAAAGAAGGGAGGCTTGTAGGTACCGCTCAGGACAAATGCCAACAAACGGACAAAGTAATCGTACGTCCATACCCAGTATTTCTCAACGAACATGCCCTGTGTGGTTTGCGGACAAGCACAAATTTGAATTGTACAAGAGAGGCTCGGAACCTTGACACTGATATCACTTGTGTAGCCTATACCCCCACAACCCTATAATGCTTTATAACCTCACTCTAGGAATATCAGTCCAAGGGCGTCAACATGTGACGTCACCAATATTACCTTTTGCATTAGGCCTTACATACCAACCAGAATAGGCTTAATCGAATTGATTGACATAGGGTAGCAAGGATAATCCAGGGAACTATAGGCCGGTGAGCCTTACTTCAGTGGTAGGGAAATTACTGGAGAGAATTCTTCGAGACAGGATCTACTCCCATTTGGAAGCAAATGGACGTATTAGCGAGAGGCAGCATGGTTTTGTGAAGGGGAGGTCATGTCTCACTAACTTGAGTTTTTCGAGGAGGTCACAACGATGATTGATGCAGGTATGGCAGTGGATGTTGTCTATATGGACTTCAGTAAGGCCTTTGACAAGGTCCTCATGGCAGACTGGTACAGAAGGTGAAGTCACATGGGATCAGAGGTGAGCTGGCAAGATGGATACAGAACTGGCTAGGTCATAGAAGGCAGAGAGTAGCAATGGAAGGATGCTTTTCTGATTGGAGGGCTGTGACTCGTGGTGTTCCGCAGGGATCAGTGCTGGGACCTTTGCTGTTCGTAGTATATATAAATGATTTGGAAGAAAATGTAACAGGTCTGATTAGTAAGTTTGCGGATGACACAAAGGCTGGTGGAATTGCGGATAGCGATGAGGACTGTCAGAGGATACAGCAGGATTTAGATCGTTTGGAGACTTGGGCGGAGAGATGGCAGATAGAGTTTAATCCGGACAAATGTGAGGTAATGCATTTTGGAAGGTCTAATGCAGGTAGGGAATATACAGTGAATGGTAGAACCCTCAAGAGTATTGACAGTCAGAGAGGTCTAGATGTACAGGTCCACAGGTCTTACTGAAAGGGGCAACACAGGTGGAGAAGGTAGTCAAGAAGGCATACGGCATGCTTGCCTTCATTGGCCACGGCATTGAATATAAAAATTGGCAAGTCATGTTGCAGCTGTATAGAAACTTAGTTAGGCCACACTTGGAGTATAGTGTTCAATTCTGGTCGCCACACTACCAGAAGGATGTGGAGGCTTTAGAGAGGGTGCAGAAGAAATTTACCAGGATGTTGCCTGGTTTGTAGGGCATTAGTTATGAAGAGAGGTTGAATAAATTTGGTCTGCTCTCACTGGAACAACGGAGGTTGAGGGGCGACCTGATATAGGTCTACAAAATTATGAGGGGCATAGACAGGGTGGATAGTCAGAGACTTTTTCCCAGGGTAGAGTGGTCAATTACTAGGGGCATAGAGTTAAGGTTTAGAGGAGATGTACGAGGTAAGTTTTTTACACAGAGGGTAGTGGGTGCCTGGAACTTGCTGCCGGAGGAGGGGGTGGAAGCAGGGATGATAGTGACGTTTCAGGGGCATCTTGACAAACATGAATAGGATGGGAATAGAGGGATACAGACCCCGGAAGTGTAGAAGATTTTACTTTAGACGGGCAGCATGGTCGGCACAGGATTGGAGGGCCGAAGGGCCTGTTCCTGTGTTGTACTTTTCTTTGTTCTTTGTTCTTTATATAGAACGGAAAAGACCCTTGTTAATGCGAGTGACAAACTCCGGCAGACCCTTGGACAATATTTTGTGAAATGCGACACTGGCATTAAACTCCTGCTGGAGAAACTACGGCGAATCCGGACACAGTTAGCCAATGTCTACAGAACCCTCACGAAGGTAGTACAGCAGACAAAGGAAATAAAAAGGGAAATTGAAGAGATTAAAGTAACTACTTGGTGGGAGAAGTTCTGGAAATGGGGCTTGAATATACAGAAACCCCATGGGTCACTTCCGGTTGCGGCTATGACTAGCTAAGCCGCACATTTGGAAGCTCCTGCAACAAAGGTGTTTTTGGGCCAATTGGAGGGCCCCAACGGCGCTGAAAAAACGAATCCCGGTGGGGGAAGGTCCCCTGAGGAGAACTAGACCGATTTTATGGTCGGTACCCGGAGTGGAGCGGCAAGAAAAACGGCAGCAGCTCCCCAAAAAAAGCGGGGGAAGAAAATCAAAATGGCGGCCGGCGGTGCACCGGAGGAGTGGAAGAAATGGGCGGAGGAGCAGCAGGCCGCTCTCCTCCGTTTTTTCACGGAGATGAAAGTGGAACTCTTAGAGTCCATGAACGCGACGGCCACCAGGTTGGTGGGAGCCCAGGCGATCCAAGAGGCGTCGATTAAAGATCTGCAGCAGGAGATGGCCGCGAGGGAGGAGGAGGCCACAGTCATCGGGGCAAAGGTGGAGGTGCACGAGGCACTCCACATGAAGTGGCAGAGCCGCTTCGAGGAGCTGGACACTCGGATGAGGAGGAAAAATTTGAGGATCCTGGGCCTGGAAGAAGGCCTGGAGGGGTCGGATCTCCCGGGATATGTGGCGGAGATGTTGAGCTCCCTGATGGGGGAAGGGGCCGGTCCGGCGCCCCTGGAATTGGAAGAGGCATACCGGGTCATGGCCAGGAGGCCTAGGGCAAACGAGCCCCCGAGGGCGGTGCTGGTGCGGTTCCAGCGGCTAAGTGATCGAGAGAAAGTCCTGAGGTGGGCTAAAAGGGAGAAAAGCAGCAAGTGGCAGAACTCGACGGTAAGGGTGTACCAGGACTGGAGTGCGGAGGTGGCAAAGCGGCGGGCCCGGTACAACCGGACAAAGGCGGTGCTACACGCGAAAAAGATCAAATTTGGAATGTTGCAACCGGCGCGCTTGTGGGTCACCTACAAGGACCAACATCATTATTTCGAGTCCCCAGAGGAGGCCTGGACCTTTGTACAAGAGGAAAAGTTGGACAAGAACTAAAACCTGGGAGCACCGGCGGTCGTAGCCGCCGGGGGACTCTTGATTGTGCAAGTGGCCCTTTTCTTTTTCAGGCCAGGTCGGAACTGGGTAACAGTTTCGTGGAGTGTTTGGGGTGTTTTTTCTCGGACGGTTGACTTTTCTGAATATTTTGAAGGTTTCGAGTTGTTGGGTGTTTCTGTATATTTGTACTGTTGAAATCTCTATTGTGGGTCGTTGGCTTCTTATGGGGTGTTTTTTCCCGTTTCCAATTTCCCTTAGTTATTTACCCCTCTTACCCTTTTTCTTTGGGTGCTTGGGGGGGTTTTTTGGTTCTTTTTTTTCTTTTCGGGTTATGGTTATCTGCGGTTATTTATACTGTTTGATGGAGGGTGATGGTTGGGCACACTGTTAGTTGATAGTTAGTTAATTATTTTGTTATTTAAGTATGTAGTTAAGTATTTATGTATTTAGTTGCCATTGGGTGTTTGTATTTATATCGTTAAGTTGGGGAGACGGGACGGGGGGGAGCGGGTTGATTATGCGGGTCTTTCTCGGGGGTGTTAAGGGGATCTTTCACGGGCGCAGATGGGGTGAACCGGGAGGAGTCGGAATGTGGCAGGAGCAGCCGGGTCAGCGGAGACCAGCTGACTCTCGGGAGTACGATGTGGGGTACATCGCGGCTAGGAGGGGTCCTAGCCAGGGGGGGGGGGGGGGGGGGAAGGGGGGGGGGGACTGGGGGGGGACACCGGGTTGCTGCTAGAAAGACCAGGGACGAGAAGGGGAGAGCCGGGGGGGGGTGGGGGGGGGGGGCCATCGCTATGGGAAGCGGGTCAGAAAAGAAGGGATGACCCGGGGCGAGCAAGGGACAAGACATGGCTAATCGACAGGGAGTAGGGACGGGTCGCTCTGCGACCCGATTGATCACGTGGAACGTAAGGGGGCTGAATGGGCCGGTCAAAAGATCAAGGGTCTTCTCACACCTGAAGGGACTGAAGGCTGATGTAGCAATGCTGCAGGAGACTCATTTGAGGGTAGCAGATCAGGTCCGCCTGAGAAGGGGGTGGGTGGGACAGGTGTTCCACTCAGGCTTGGATATCAAGAACCGGGGGGGTGGCGATTTTGGTGGGAAAGAGAGTGTCGTTTGTGGCGGCAGAGGTGGTGGCAGACAAGGAGGGCAGGTACGTGATGGTGAGGGGTAGGCTGCAGGGAGAGAGTGTGGTACTGGTAAATGTGTATGCCCCGAACTGGGACGACGCGGGTTTTATGAGGCGCCTGCTGGGCCTCATCCCGGGACTGGAGGCAGGGGGCCTGATCATGGGAGGGGACTTTAATACGGTGTTAGACCCTGGGCTGGATAGATCGAGTTCCAGGACGAATAGGAGGCCGGCAGCGGCAGAGGTGTTAAGGGGGTTCATGGAGCAGATGGGAGGGGTAGACCCATGGAGATTTGGTAGGCCTAGGGCGAGGGAGTATTCTTTTTTCTCCCACGTCCACAGAGTGTACTCTAGGATCGATTTTTTCGTATTGAACAGGGGGCTGATACCGAGAGTGCAGGACACGGAGTACTCGGCCATTGCGATATCGGACCATGCACCACATTGGGTGGACGTGGACATGGGGGAGGCGCGGGACCAACGCCCGTTGTGGCGCCTGGATGTAGGGCTGTTGGCGGACGAAGAGGTGTGCAGAAGGGTGAGAACGGGCATTGAGAACTATCTGGGTACGAATGACACAGGTGAGGTGCAGGTGGGGACGGTCTGGGAGGCCTTGAAAGCAGTGATTAGAGGAGAGCTGATCTCCATAAGGGCACACAGAGAGAGGAAGGAGAGGCAGGAAAGGGAGAGGCTGGTGGGGGAGCTCCTAGAAGTAGATAGGAAATATGCGGCGGCGCCAGAGGAGGGGCTATTAAGGGAGCGGCGTAGCTTGCAGGCCAGGTTCGACCTACTGACCACTAGGAAGGCGGAAATGCAGTGGAGAAGGGCGCAGGGTGCGGCGTATGAGTACGGGGAAAAGGCAAGCAGGATGCTGGCACACCAGCTTCGTAAGCGAGATGCAGCCAGAGAGATTGGGGGAGTGAGAGAGAGGGGTGGGGATGTAGTGCAGAAGGGGCAAGAGGTGAATAGGGTCTTTAGGGACTTCTATAGGGAATTGTATAGGTCTGAACCGCCGAAGAGGAGAGGGGGAATGAAGAACTTTCTCGACAAATTGGGGTTCCCAAAGGTACAGGAGGAGCTGGTGGAAGGGTTGGGGGCGCCGATAGAGCTGCAGGAGCTAATTAAAGGGATAGGCCAGATGCAGGCGGGGAAGGCGCCGGGGCCGGATGGGTTCCCGGTGGAGTTTTACAGGAAATTTGTGGACTTGGTGGGTCCAGTGCTGGTGCGAGCCTTCAATGAGGCGCGCGAGGGGGGGGTTCTGCCTCCAACAATGTCGCAGGCCCTGATCTCCTTGATTTTGAAGCGGGACAAGGACCCGGTCCAGTGCGGGTCCTACAGGCCTATCTCCCTCTTAAATGTAGATGCCAAGCTGTTAGCAAAGGTCCTGGCAACCAGGATAGAGGACTGTGTGCCAGGGGTAGTCCATGAAGACCAGACGGGGTTCGTGAAGGGACGCCAACTTAACACAAATGTCCGGAGATTGTTAAATGTGATTATGATGCCAGCAGTGGAAGGGGAGGCGGAGATAGTGGTAGCGCTGGACGCGGAGAAGGCATTTGACAGGGTGGAGTGGGAATACTTGTGGGAGACGTTGGAAAGGTTTGGGTTTGGGGAGGGATTTATCAAGTGGGTAAAACTGCTCTATTCAGCTCCGATGGCAAGTGTGGTAACAAACGGGAGGAGGTCAGAATATTTTGGGCTCCATCGAGGTACTAGGCAGGGATGTCCCCTATCTCCCTTACTCTTTGCATTAGCGATTGAGCCGTTGGCGATGGCACTGAGGGGTTCAGGGGGGTGGAGAGGACTGACAAGGGGAGGGGAGGAACATCGGGTCTCGCTCTATGCGGATGATTTGTTGTTGTATGTGGCAGACCCGGAGGGGGGAATGCCGGAGGTAATGGGGATACTAGCGGAGTTCGGGGACTTTTCGGGATATAAATTAAATCTGGGGAAAAGTGAGGTCTTTGTAATACACCCGGGAGACCAAGGGGAGGGAATTGGGAGGCTCCCCTTCAAAAGAGCAGTTAAAAGTTTTAGGTATTTGGGGGTGCAGGTGGCAAAGAACTGGGGGACCCTACACAAGTTGAACTTTTCCAGACTGGTGGAGCAGATGGAGGAGGAGTTTAAGAGGTGGGACATGGTGCCGCTGTCGCTAGCAGGGAGGGTGCAGTCAGTTAAAATGACGGTCCTCCCGAGGTTCTTGTTTTTGTTCCAGTGTCTGCCCATCTTCCTCCCCAGGGCCTTTTTCAAGAAGGTAACGAGTAGTATCATGGGGTATGTGTGGGCACATGGCACCCCGAGAGTTAGAAGGGTCTTTTGGAGCGGAGTAGGGATAGTGGAGGGCTGGCGTTACCCAACCTTTCAGGATATTACTGGGCGGCAAATACATCGATGGTACGAAAGTGGATGATGGAAGGGGAGGGGGCAGCCTGGAAGCGCATGGAGAGGGCGTCCTGCGGCAACATAAGCTTAGGGGCACTGGTAACGGCACCATGGCCGCTCCCTCCCACGAGGTATACCACGAGCCCGGTGGTGGCGGCCACCCTCAAGATCTGGGGGCAGTGGAGGCGACACAGGGGGGAAGTGGGAGGTCTGATAGGGGCACCACTAAGAGGGAACCACAGATTTGCGCCGGGAAACACAGGAGGGGGATTCCAGAGCTGGCAGAGGGCGGGTATTAGACAACTGAGGGACTTGTTTATAGAGGGGAGGTTTGCGAGCCTGGGAGAGCTGGAGGAGAAATTTGGGCTCCCCCCGGGGAACACGTTCAGGTACCTCCAAGTGAAGGCATTTGCCAGACGACAGGTAGCGGGGTTCCCCGCGCTCCCCGACAGGGGGGTGAGTGATAGGGTGCTATCAGGGGTCTGGGTCGGGGAGGGGAAGATCTCGGACATCTATAAGATTATGCAGGAGGTGGAGGAGGTACCAGTAGAGGAGCTGAAAGATAAGTGGGAGTTAGAGCTGGGGGAACAGATAGAGGACGGGACATGGGCAGACGCCCTGGAGAGGGTTAACTCGTCGTCGTCATGTGCGAGACTAAGTCTCATTCAATTTAAGGTACTGCATAGAGCCCACATGACGGGGACAAGGATGAGTCGGTTTTTCGGGGGTGAAGACAGGTGTATTAGATGTTCGGGAAGCCCTGCGAATCATGCACATATGTTTTGGGCATGTCCGGCACTGGAGGAGTTCTGGAAGGGGGTGGCAGGGACGGTGTCGAGAGTGGTGGGGTCCAGGGTCAAGCCAGGATGGGGACTTGCGATCTTCGGGGTTGGGGTGGAACCGGGGGTACAGGAGGCGAGGGAGGCTGGAATATTAGCCTTTGCGTCCTTGGTGGCTCGGAGGAGGATCCTGATTCAGTGGAGGGACGAAAGGCCTCCGAGTGTCAACACCTGGTTAAACGACATGGCAAACTTCATCCAATTGGAAAGGATCAAATTCGCCCTGAGAGGGTCGGTGCAGGGGTTTTCCAGGCGATGGCAACCCTTCCTAGACCTCTTGGATCAGAGATAGAAACTGAGGCCATGACAGCAGCAACCCGGGAGGGGAGGGGAGGGCGGGAGGGGGGGAGGGGGGGGGGACAACGACGAAGGAAGTACGGTAGCGGCGGTGGCACGGGCAAGGCCTGCCCGAGGACGCTGCTAGAAATGATAAGTTGGTCTGACTGTCGGTTCGCCGGCGGGGGGGGGGGGGGGGGGGGGGGGGGGGACGCGCGGGTAGGGGGGGGGGGAGATTCTTTTTCTTTTTCTTGTTAAGTAGGGGGGTTTGACTTTGTTTTGTTATAATTTAAATGTAAATGTAGGGGGGGTTAAAATGTTTGTATTTTGAAAAATTCAATAAAAATTATTGTAAAAAAAAAAAAAGAAACCCCATGGGTCCACATCCTCTCACAACTGGTTACATCATGTATCCTATTCACCGTTAATTTATCAAACCATACTCACAGTAAAATTCATCAGATGGAAAAAGAAACTTACTCAACAACTAAACATTGAGACAATGCTCGGTAGGTGAGAACAGGAGTGGCTACTAAAGAATATATAATGACATTACTTTGGCAATACATTTCCTCTAAGATTAACTTTGGATTTAAATGTGTTGAAATTTTGTTTGGATTGGTTTCTTTTTTATTTTGATAATGTATTTTTGTACTTCAGACAAGGGAATGTTTTAAAGTTACATGACAGTATTATGGGTATTAAGTGCAGTAGTGTGGCTCTAGGGATTTAGACGGTCTGCCTGGGACCCCGGTGTTCGCCGGTGGGAGAGCTTGGTCACATTTCTGTGATCCTATTCGCTGATGCTCATTGGATCAAGAGGAGGGTCTGTGGCCAAGTGGCCAATGGCTTGAAATTCTAGGCTAGATGCAGAATTGGACAAGCGGAAGTAAACAACAGCCAACAGCTTGAGCAGCCAGGCGAGCTGGGAATTCAGACAGACCAAGTAAACATAGACATGTGTCAGAGACAAGCAAGGACAAGTGTGGACTTGTCCTGGAAGCTGGGATTGGAGATGCTCTACCTTAACCAAATAAGGCATTATTTTGTGCATTGGCCAGTATCAGCCAGACTCACCGGCACCTCAGTTTCAGTATCGGCCAGTCTGAAGGGCACCTCAGTTACCATATATGGAAAGGGCTATGTACACCTATGGACCCAGGGGGTTCCTGGCATCATCCATATATGGAATCGGCAAGCCCATTGAGTGTTGCAACCCACCCCCCCCCCCCCCCCTCACCCACCCCGCAACCGCATTGGCTGGAAGCCAGAGAATTTTCCAGTAAGGGCGCAAAAGAGATAAGGGAGGGGGCATAAGAAGAGACATCTGTAAGCTGTAGGCCACACCCCAGCAAAGACTCTACCACAGCGAAGAATCGACCACCTGGAGAATACACGGCTACTACAGAAGTGTGAGATCAACCTTCACAAAGAAGACCCTAAGTTCAGAGGCCAGGCCATCGGAATCAGCAGAGTTCAGAGAAGGCAGCCTGGCCAAGCTCAACTGCACAGGGAGTATCTCAGATAGACAAAACAGTATTTTTTTTATAATAGCTCCGTACACCGCTGACACTACCCCCTTCTCCAGTCCCCTTATCGTCAGCACCTCCTCCAGCAATGTGGAGGCCGGTTCCTCCAGGAAGCTCTGTATCTCCTTCCTGGCAAAATCTCGAACCTGCATGCATCTAAAAATTACCCCCCATTCCAGCCCATACTTCGCTTCCAGCTCCTTCAATCCTGCAATCCAACCCCCAAGAAACAAATCTTTTAGTGTCTTAATCCCCTTCTCCTCCCATTTTCGAAAATTTCCATCCCGTATAACAGCAAGTCATCGGCATAGAAGGACACCCTATCCCCCCGCATGATTCCTTTCATGCTGGAGAAAACAGTAATGATATCTTTATTACAGTGACTACATTCACAGACACTAAACTTTTTTAATTTTTAATTTTTAAAAAATGATATTTTTCCCAGAAGGATCCTGGAAATACATAAGATCAATCTTACTGAATCCTCCTAAAATCTCCTGCACAAAGCAGTTTCTATAAAAGGATTAAACAGTCATCTCCCCTATATGAATTTAACTATTTGGATTTGTTTTTAAAAGGGTGAAAATATTTGAATCAAATAGCTATAAAGCCATAGAAGGTCAGTTATGGATTATACAAGGGCTTAAATGTCCTCACACATGCAGCTGCTGCCATCTATAGGCATTTGTTTGTTTTGCAATTTTGATAACCTGGCCTCTGAACACTCTTCCTCCTGAAGCTTGGTTGCAATTTGTGTTATAAAAAATTTGAAGTAACCCCAAACATCAAATAGGTTCTTTATTCATTAGCTGCAACATATTGCATTCTGTACTTACAGCATATATCCTACAAATTGTTTTCATAATAAAGACAAGAATACAACACAGCAAGCTTGTAACAAGTGCAAAGTGATGATCGTGGGGGACTTTAATCTTCATATATAAGCTGCGACAATCAAATTAGCAAGGGTGGTCTACAAGGTGAGTTTGTCGAATGTTTCCTGCAGCAATACATTGTGGAACTGACTAGGGAAAAAGTTATTTTAGATGTAGTATGTGCAATGAGGCAAAGTTAATTAGTAATGCCATAGTAAAAGATCCACTGGGAAATAGTGCTAATAATATAATTGAATTCCATGTAATGTTTGAAAGTGACATACTCCAATCATAAACAAGAATCTTAAAATTAAATGTAACTAATTACATAGGCTTGAGGTGTTGCTCTGTTTACTTGCTATAAATATAACAGTCAATATGGTCACCTTCCTTAATCCTAATTATGTTTACTTTCAGAGTCGCCAGGTATCTCTCGATACCGTCACAAGGTTCAACCCGAAAACTGATCAAAGGGCAATACACCAGTTAGTTAGTTCAAAGTCAATGCTATTTATTTATACACACAGTAGGATCTACACATGCACAAAGTATTACAAACTGAACTATCTCTGACGCTAACGCCTATACTTAACTTTGGGTGCCCATTCAGTCAGAGGAACAATGGTCGTTGTTCGGATCTGAGGTTGTTGGGTTCGAAGAGGTACAGGAGAACAGCTAAGGTCGTCCATCTGGTAGCGAGTGTTGACTTTGAACTTACTTGCTTCTGGTGCAACTGGTGGAAGGGTCTCTTGGCTTTGAGAGCCAAGTCTAAGAGAGCGATTCTCTCGTAGGGGTTCCTTCTTATACCTGGAGGGGCTTCGCCGCTTTTAGGCGGGTCTTAAACTTGGTCCCAATTAATTGGGCCGCTTCTCGATCAGTTATCGATCTTGACCAATAAAGGGGTGGGTGCCCTGATGGCTGGGCGTGTCTTAGGTGGCCGTTGGCCTAGCTTTGTTTGTGTCTTTCTGGCACCGGGTTGTCTGCAATAGTGTCGGTTAATTGAGTGTCTTTCCTTTGTTCCCGGAGATGGGCCATCAATATGCTAATCGACCTATAGTTTCAATTCCGTCTGTGAGCTGTTTCCCAAATATACATTCAGGCACTCTGCCTGCTTGCTTTCTAGCATTGTCCACAGTTCCCTATATTCTTTGCGAGCGTCCATTTTGTGTTCTGGAAGTGGCCATCCCAGATGGCTACAGAGGGGAGAACTGTCTAAGTTTAATTGGCTAAATAGACTGAAAGGTAAATAAATAATGGGAAACATTTCAAGAAGCAATTCAAAATGTTCAACAAAAATACATCAAAAGACAAAAAAACTCCGAGAAAGACCCATCCATGGCTCACTCAGAAAGTTAAGAATAGTATTAAATTAAAATAAGAAGCTTATAATGTTGCAAGTCCGGGTAGTGAGAGTATTTCAGAAACGAGCAAAGGGCTACCTTAAAGTTGATAAAAAGGAAACAAATTGAACATGAGAGTTAGCTAGCCAGGTTTATAAAAGCAGATTGTAAGAGCTGTTATAAGTATATAAAAAAAAGAGTAGCTAAAGTAAATGTTAGTCCCTTAGAAGTAGGACACAAACAATTGTGAAGAATGAGAAAATTACAGTTATTGAACAAATACTGTGTGTCTGTCTTCACATTAGAAGACACAAATTGCATACTAAAATAGAGGGTGGTCGAGGGGCTAATGAGATTGAGGAAATGTTTAAAAGTACTAGAGAAACTTGTGGAACTAATATCTAACAAATCCCCAGAGCCTGATGGCCCAAATCCCAGGATTCTAAAAGGGATAGCTGTCGAGATTGTTGATGCTTTAGCCATGATTTTACAAAATGTTGTAGATTGGGGACTGGTCCCATTAGAGTGGAAATTAGCAAAAAATAACACCACTTTTCAAGAAAGGAGGGAAAGACGATAAAGTACTATAGACCAGTTAGGTCAGACATCAGTCACTGAAAAAATGCTGGAATCCATTCTTGAGGAAATGAAATGAAATGAAAATCGCTTATTGTCACGAGTAGGCTTCAATGAAGTTACTGTGAAAAGCCCCTAGTCGCCACCTTCCGGCGCCTGTCCAGGGAGGCTGGTACGGGAATTGAACTGTGCTGCTGGCCTGCTTGGTCTGCTTTAAAAGCCAGCGATTTAGCCTTGTGAGCTAAACCAGCCCCAGGAAGTCGTAATATTACATTTAGAAAAGAATAGTATGGCTGGAACATAGTTGAGATGGTTTCACTGAAGGGAAATCCCGTTTTGACAAATTTGTTGGAGGTTTTCAAAGATGTAACTATTAGGTAGACAGAGAATTGCCTGTGGATGTAGCATGCCTGGATTTCCAAAAAGCAAAAATAATAAGGTGCTTCACAAAAGGCTAAAATGTAAGATAAGGGCTCATGGAATTGGGGGTGATTTATTAACATGGATGGAGAATTGGCTAATGGAAAGGAATCAAAGAGTAGGCATAAACAGGGCATTTTCAAGTTAGCACACTGTAACCAGTGGATTGTCACAAGAATCAATGTTGGGGTCTCAGCTATCTACAAGGTCCAATTATATTTCTGATGTAGATTAAGAGAAAGAAAATAATGTATCCTAAGTTTGCTGATGATGCAACGTTAGGTGGAAATGTAATAAATTAGGACAACACGCGGCCCTGCAAAGCGATACAGGCCGGCTAAGCAATAGGCAATAAGGTGGCAGCTGCAGTACAATGTGGTGAAGTGTGAAGTTATTCAGTTTGGTCATCTGAATAGAAAAGGTGTGAAACTCGTAAATGTTAATGTTCAGAGACATTTGAGTATGCTGATGCAAGGAACGCTGAAGGTTAGCACACATTGCAGCAAGCAATTAGGAAGGTATTTGCCTTTATTGAAAGGGGATCAAAGTATAGGAATAAAAATCTTGCAACAAGGTGAAACCACATTTGGAGTACTGTGTGCAGCTTTAGATTCCATATCTAAGGCTGGAGGTATTTGCATAGCAGGCAGTACAACAAATGTGCATCAGATTGGTCGCTGGGATGAGACAGTTGTCCTATGATGAGAGGCTGAGTAAATTGGCCTCATATTCTCTGGATATTAGGAGGATGAAAGGCAATCTCATTGAAGCACACACAATTCTGAAGGAGCTTGATAGGTTAGACACTAAGAGATCATTTATTTTTATATTAAGTTCATTTGAGAGCACACAGATCATAGCAGAATTACAACCGACAATTACATATCCAAATTAATTCATATCATAGAATTTACAGTGCAGAAGGAGGCCATTCAGCCCATCGAGTCTGTACCAGCCCTTGGAAAGAGCATCCTACTTAAGCCCATGCTTCCATCATATCCCTGTAACCCAATAACCCCAACTAACCTTTTGGACCTGAAGGGGCAATTTAGCATGGCCAATCCACCTAACCCGCACATCTTTGGACCGTGGGAGGAAACCGGTGCTCCCGGAGGAAGCCCACGCAGACACGGGAGAAAGTGCAAACTCCACACAGTCACCCGAGGCCAGAATGAACCCAGGACCCTGGAGCTGTGAGATAGCAGTGCTAACCACTGTGCCACCTTGCCGCCCATATGAATTATGAGTTTACAGAATTATTGCAACATCAAGGAACCCTAGATTCTGACATACAAAAGAATGCCTGTGATACGCATCCTCTCAATTTTCTTTTTAATTCACTTTTCTACTCATTGAAAACTAATCTTTGTGTATGAGTTTCATTCACTTGCATCTAAATGCTACCCTCTCTCTCTTGTCCTGTTTGTATATTGTATAAACTCAGGAAGTATTCGGGCTTAAGAAGAGTGATGCTCCCAGGCAGCGGAGGCACTCAAGTCAAAGCATCCCTGTACATGGATAATGTAACTGTCTTCTGCTCAGATCCACTGTCGGTGCATAGGCTGAGCAACCTCTGCGACCAGCTGAAACTGGCCTCAGGTGCCAAGGTAAATTGTGGCAAGAGTGAGGCCATGTTCTGTGGGAACTGGGCTGACCGGTCCCTTATCCCCTTCACTATCAGGTCAGAAAGACTGAAGGTGTGGGGGATATGGTTTGGAGGGACCAGGGCATGCATTAGAAACTGGAGGGAGCAAGTAGGTATAATGAAACAAAAACTGGGCATGTGGGAGTGACACTCTCTCTCCACTACAGGTAAGAACCTGGTCCTCAGGTGAGTGGCACTATACATTGTGAAGGAAGGCCCATTTCTCACTCCTGCGCTGTAGCAATCACCTGGACAGTTTTTCACTTCAATTGGAGGTTGAAAATGGAGCATGTTCGCAGGGACAGGATGTGCAAAATTCTGAATAAAAGGGGGGAGGGGGGAAAAACATGTTCAACATCTCCCTAATCTTGATGGTCACCTTTGTGTGTGGCTGCATCACGCTTTACATAGATCCACGGTACGTAAACACCAAGTGTCACTATGTACTGAGGTTCTATCTGCCCCCAATGTTGTGAAGGATGAGTCTGGCTGGACTCCAGCAGAACACTTCAAGTAGTTAGACCATGCTGTACCACCTGTCCCTCCTGGAATAAATTATGCAGAGAAACACCTTTGACCACATGTTGATCAGACAATGGTCTACATGTAATGTCATCGAGGGCCGAAGGGCCAGTACTGCGCTGTAATGTTCTTGGAGGCCCTGCTGAAAAGGAGATGGTTCCTCTCAGGTGGTTTGCTGAGCAGACTGTCAAAGTCATTTAGTGGAATGCCTCAACAACAGAACTTTCAAACAAGCACAAAGACCTAACTTGGCTGATGGTGAGAAAGGCCCTCCCCATCAGAACCTTCCACCATGTCTGGAGTCTCACCCCATCCGCACGCTGGCTTCGAGGAGACTATAGTGGGGAAGGGACCATTGTGCACCTCCTTGTAGAATGTGCCTTTGCAAAGAAAGTCTGGAGAAGGATGAGGGTTTTTTTGTCACGGTTCATCCCGAGCAGCTCTGTGATGCAGGAATCTTTGCTCTACGAGCTATTCCTCGGGACACATTCCGAGACAAATATCAGCTGCACAGGAGAATTGTCACCCCAGTGAAGATGCTCTTTGGTCTCCCCGAAACCTGTTGGTCTTCTAGTACACAGAGTTGTCCCTGACACACGAAAGCTTGGGGCAGCTATTTCAGAGGCGCAATGGGGGAAGGTCGCTGTCTAAGACCAGTCTGTCATAGTGAACTGAAGGGGGTGGGATTGTGTACAGTAAATATCACATGTAGTACAATTATGTGGAAGTACCTCAGAGTGCCACTTGATCTAGACACTTAAATGCCTTTGCACCATTTGTGATTGCCATTTTGAAATGTCTGTAATGTTCCTTTGACTGTATTTAAGCACCTCAGAATGCAACATGATCGATGAAGAAAGCCTGAATAATATTGCACTTTGTGTGATGGCCATTTTGAAATGTTTGTAATGTTCTTTCAGATATTTTATGAATAAAGTATATTTTTGCAACAAAAAAAGCCAGTTAAATTTCAATGTTACCTGTTGACAGAAGGTTCCATGATTATTTCTAATATTACATTATTTTTAAAAGAACCCCAGAATACTGTTAAACTTAGTTCTGCATTACTACTGTAGCTTGTGTACAGCACTATAATGTATCCTCTTGGTGGTGACACGTATTTGCAAGATAATATAACTGCTCGGTTGTGCTGATGCAAGTCAAAACTGCTTGTAAAAGAAAATGTTTGTTTTTGCAAACAACACACACAACATCTGAATGGCAGAACTGACTTTTAAGTTTGTGTAACAGTGAGAAGATGTCCCAGTTAAGAAGTGTCTGATTTTCCCTTAATACCACATGCATGCAATCAGCTACATACACACCTGTCGCGATATTTAAAAGGTTGTGGAAGTGACAAATACATTACAGCACGTTGTCAACATCTGTTTACATTTCAATATTATCAGGACACAGTGATATTTGAAATGTATTAGAAACAAAGATAATGCAGTCTATTTGAAAAAGACACAGCTACAATTTTGATAGGTGTTCGCGCAGAAATGTGTAGTTGCAGATATGTTGGTACAAATGTAGAGAAAGCAGAACATAAGCAACAGCCAACCTGAAATAACTATACATTCTCTTCGAATCATAGAACCCTGACAGTGCAGAAAGAGGCTATTCGGCCCATCGATTCTTCTGAAAAAATATAAGCATTCTTGATACAAAGAGAATATGATTTTAGTTAAGAAAGAATCACAGAATGGTTACAGCACAGAAGTAGGCCATTCAGCCTATCGTGTCTGTGATGGCTCCCCGAAGTAGCAATTCACCTAAAATCCCCCCCCCCCCCCCTTCTCCCTGTAGCCCTGCACATTCGACCTCTTCAGATAATCCAATTCCATCTTAAATGAACCTGCCTCCAACATTATTCATTACGTCACAAAATAACTGTATTACCATATCATTTAACCTCTTTGATTATTTCCTCTCTCTGAGAACTTTAGGCTTAATTCTGTGGAGTACATTTATATATTCGGAGACCTATCCCAAAATGCTGTAAGATGCACTTCAATTCTATTCTTTACTGCTGCAAGATAAAACACACATGGATAATCGGACTAAACTCTTACTCCAGAAGATAAATGTTGAATTCCGTTAACTCCTGCTTAAATCTCACCGCATTTCCATCTCTTCCATCCAGCTCAGAACAAACGCATTTTATTCAAACTTGTATCAAAGTAGGTTACAGCAAATAAATATCCCGGGAAACATTCTTCCCAACAATCAACTATACACGTTGTAGAGATTATCCTCCTTTTTCATCCCCCGCTTCCATCAAACCCCCCCCCCACCCCGCGCGACGAACAGCTCTTCAAACACGGTCACAAACATCCCCCACCTTTTCTCGAACTCCCCTGCTGAGCCCCTTAACTCATACGTTATCTTCTCTAACTGCAGGAAGTCATACAGGTCACCCAACCAAGCAGCTACCCCCGGTGGCGATGCCAACCTCCACTTCAGCAAAATTTGTCGCCGTGCAATCAGAGAGGCGAAGGCCATGACATCGGCCTTCCTCCTCTCCATGAGCTCCGGCTTCTCTGAAATATCGCCACCAAAAGGTCCGGGTCCACTCCCTCCTCCACTATCCTGGCTAAGACCGCAACCACTCCTGCCCAGAATCTTCCCAATTTTTCACAACCCCAAAACATGTGTGCATGATTCGTTGACCCTCGCCCACACCTCTCACTCATCTGCTACCCACTGAAAGAACCCACTCATTCTTCCCTGAGTCATATGCACCCTGTGCGCCACCTTGAACTGTATCAGGCTCATCCTTGCACAAGAGGAGGTCCCATTTTACCCTTCACAGTACCTCACTCCATACTCGCCAATTGATCTCCATTCCCAACTCCGCTTCCCATTTCTCCTTGATCTTCACCACCCGCTCGCCTCCCTGCTCCCCCAGCCACTTATATATATCCCCAATTCTTCCCTCCCCTTCCACATCCGGAAGCAGCAGTCGCTCCAGCAAGGTGTATCCCGGCAATCTAGGGAATCCCTTCCAGACCTTTCATGCAAAGTCCCTAACCTGTAGATACCTGAACTCACTACCCTTCAGCAGCTCTCCCTTAGTTCCTCCAGACTGGCGAACCCTTCCTCCAAATACAAATCCCTCGCCTTGACCAGCCCCACTTCCCTCCACCTCCTGTATACACTGTCCATCCCCCCCAGCTCAAACCCATGATTCTCGCTCAGCTCCTCAGCTGATTCCATATCTTCACCATGGACTGCACCACTGGGCTCCCTGAATACCTACTCGGAGCCATTGGCAATGCTGTCGTCACCATAGCCCTCAAACAAGACCCTTTACAAGATTCCTCCTCCATCCTAACCCACTCTACCCCTTCTCCTTCCCACCACCGCCGCACCTTGTCCACATTCGCCGCCCAATAATAATGAAGCAAGTTTGGCAATGCCTCCCCTCCCCCTGCTGCCTCTGCCTCTGTAGCAGGGTCCTGCCCACCTCGGCACTTCCCCGCCCATACAAAGTCAGAGATGATTGTGTCCACTTTCCGAAAAAAGGCATTTGGTATAAAGACCGAGAGAGCCTGAAAGATAAACAAGAACCTCGGCAGAATATTCATTTTAACCACTTGGACACTCCCCGCCAATGTTAAGTGCAGTGTATCCCACCTCTTAAGATCCTCCCTGCCTCCTCCACCAGCTTCGTAAAGTTCTACTCATGGAGCCCCGTCCATTCCCTCGCTACTTGAATCCCCAAATACCTAAACATATCCCCCGCTTGTATCATGAGAATCCTCCAAACCTCCCCAACGGGCCCATAATCCTTCCCATACTCTCCAACGGATCCGAAACATACAGCAGGAGATCATCAGCATAGAGCGACACCCGATGCTCCCTCTGTTCCCTCATTATCCCCTGCCACTCTGCCGATCCCCTGAGAGCCATCGCCAACGCCTCTATGCCCAACGCAAACAGCAGCAGCGACAGCAGGCACCCCTGCCTCATACTCCTGTGTAAGTCAAAGCTTTGTGAGCTCATATCATTCGTCCTCACCCTCGCTCTTGGCGCCACATACAGCAACAGGACCCATGCCACAAATCTTGGCCCAAACCCAAACCTTCCCAAAACTTCAAACAAGTACCGCTAGTCCACCCGATCAAATGCGTCTTTCACATCCGTGTTCAATAGTGATATGGATCTATACAACCCAATTTCATCCAGCTCAGAATAGGCTGAAGTCTTAACTGAAACAATGCCACAAAAAGTGAGTTTGTAGCAAATAATGGATGTAATTTGGTACTGAAGTGTGTGATGCGACCATCAATTCATTCAGAGACATGAGTTGAAGTAAACTGTGGCTTTAATCAGCATACAACTGAGCCTGCCTGCGACTAAACTGAACTGAGGGCGGACTCGTAGGACCGCAGCACTTATACTTCCTGCTGGGGGCGGAGCCAAGGGCAGAGCCCTGTACATGCTCCTCATCTCCCCCTGTGGGAAGAGCCGCGCAACGGCTCACAGATGGAGCCCACAGGGACACAGTAATGTACAGTGTGAATTTATAGTGGTTACACATTCACCACATTCACCCCCTGTTAAAAAAATCAAGTCCGACGGGGGTGACGGGTCTATAAGTTCAGTCGGTCCGGCGCTCGAATCGTGCATTGAGACCGACGGAGCACTGGAGTTGCAGCCACTTCGGATGGCTGTGAACATATGTTCGGTGCGAATCCGAGAGTGGATTCTGGGGGTGGTTCTTCCAGAGCTTCGTTCCTGCGGACCAGTGTGACGGGTGAAAGGGGGCGCGGGAAGCAAGTAGGTGCAGGGGCGCAGGGCATGGGGGGTCGGGTGGGGTATAGTGTGGGGGGTACCTCGGCGGTAGTGGTAGTGGTTGTGGTAGTGGTAGTAGTAGTAGATCCTGCAGGTGCCAGGTCCCGGAGGGAAACAGTGTCCTGTTGGCCATCGCGGTGTTCGACAAACGCGTAGTGGGGGTTTGAGTGCAGGAGCAGGACCCTCTCTACCAGGGGGTCTGTTTTATGTGTCCGGACGTGCTTCTGAAGGAGGACAGGGTCCAGTGTCCTCAACCAGGATGGAAGCGAGGCCCCCATGGTAGTGCCCGAGGGAAGACAAATAATCGATCGTGAGGAGTCTGATTTGTGGCCGCACAAAGGAGGGACCTAATTGCATGAAGCGCGTTGGGGAGGATCTCCTGCCAGTGGGAGGTCTGGAGAGTCCTAGACCGTAGGGTCAGTAGGACGGTCTTCCAGACCGTCGCGATCTCCCTCTCCACCTGCCTGTTCCCCCTGGGGTTATAGCTGGTCGTCCTGCTTGAGGCGATGCCCTTGCCGAGCTGGTACTGACGCAGTTCGTTGCTCATGAAGGACGAACCCCTGTCACTGTGGACGTAGCTGGGGAAACTGAACAGGGTGAAGACACTCTGCAGGGCTCTGATGACTGTATGGGAGGTCATATCGGGGCATGGGATGGCAAACGGGAAACGGGAGAACTCATCTATAATATTGAGAAAGTAGATGTTACGGTTGGTCGAGGGGAGGGGCCCTTTGAAATCAATACTCAGTCATTCAAAGGGCCGGGATGCCTTTACCAGGTGGGCCTTGTCTGGTCTATAGAAGTGCAGTTTACACTCCGCGCAGATCGGGTAATTCCTGGTGACAGCTTTAACCTCCTCAGTGGAGAAAGGCAGATTGCGGGCCTTGATGTAGTGGGCGAGCTGGGTGACTCCCGGGTGGCAGAGGTCATTGTGGATAGCCTGTAGTCGGTCGTCTTGCACGCTGGCGCATGTGCCGCGGGACAGGGCATCTGGGGGCTCGTTGAGCTTCCCAGGACGGTATACGATATCATAATTATAGGTGGAGAGTTTGATCCTCCACCACAAGATTTTGTCATTCTTCATTTTGCCCCACTGCAAGTTATCAAACATAAAGGCAACCGATCTCTGGTCGGTGATGAGGGTAAACCTCCTACCAGTGAGGTAGTGCCTCCAGTGCCGTTCGGCTTCCACAATGGCTTGAGCTTCCTTTTCGACTGAGGAGTGTCGAAGTTCCGAAGCGGAGAGGGTTCGGGAAAAGAACGTTACTGGCCTACCTGCCTGGTTTAGAGTGGCAGCGAGAGCGACCTCTGAGGCGTCGCTCTCCACCTGGAATAGGACGGATTCATCTACCGCCCGCATGGCGGCTTTGGCGATGTCCGCCTTGATGCAGTTGAAGGCCTGGCGAGCCTCGGCTGACAGTGGGATGAGTGTAGCCTTAAATAGTGGGCGAGCTTTGTCCGCATACTGGGGGACCCACTGGGCGTAGTATGAGAAAAATCCGAGGCACCTCTTGAGGGCCCTGGAACAGTGAGGAAGAGGGAGTTGTAAGAGGGGGCATACGGTCAGGGTCGGGTTCTAGGACCCCGTTTTCTACGACGTAGCCGAGGATGGCTAGTGTGGTTGTGCGGAAAACGCATTTCTCCTTACTATAGGTGAGGTTGGGTTTTTGGGCGGTTTGGAGAAATCGGTGGAGGTTGGCGTCGTGGTCCTGCTGGTCGTGGCCGCAGATGGTGACGTTATCCAAGTATGGGAACGTGACCCGCAGCCCGTACTGGTCCACCATTCGGTCCATTGCTCGTTGGAACACTGAAAACCCGTTCATGACGCCAAAGGGAACCCGGAGGAAATGGAAAAGGCGGCCGTCTGCCTCGGACGCCATGTAGTGGCGGTCCTCCAGGCGGATTGGGAGCTGGTGGTATGCAGACTTCAGATCCACCGTGGAGAATATGCGGTTCTGGGCGATCTGATTTACCATGTCTGAAATCCGGGGGAGGGGGTACGTATTGAGGTGCATGAACCGGTTAATGGTCTGGCTGTAATCAACCACCATCCGGAACTTTTCCCTGGGCTTGACGACCACCACCTGAGCTCTCCAGGGGCTTTTGCTGGCCTCTTTGACTCCTTCACGCAAAAGAAGCCGGACTTCGGCTCTAATAAACACCCTGTCCTGCAGGCTATACCTCCTGCTGCGAGTGGCCACTGGTTTGCAGTTGGCGGTGAGATTAGCGAAGAATGGAGGGGGGTCGATTCTCAGAGTTGCTAGACTGCATATAGTGAGAGGGGGAAGGGGTCTGCCGAAGCTGAGTGTTAGGCTCCTGAGGTTGTACTGGAAATCCAGTCCTAGGAGGAGTGGGGTGCAGAGGCCTGGGAGTACATACAGTTGGAAGTTGGTGTAGTTGGCGCCCTGTATTGTTAACGTCGCAATAGTGCACCCCTTGTATCTGAACGGAGTGCGACCCCGAGGCGAGGGAGATAGTTTGCTGTGTCGGAAATATTGGGAGCGAGTAGCGCCTTACCAGATCTGGGTGAACGAAGCTCTCGGTGCTCCCGGAGTCGAAGAGGCACGGTGTCTCGTATCCGTCGATTTGCACGGACATCATGGAGCTCTTGAGGTGCTTTGGCCGCTACTGGTCCAAAGTGACTACACTGAGCTGCGGGTAGTCGGTGGCGTGGTCGGCGGTGCTGGAGAGGCCCCGTGATAACTGTCCGTGGAGATCGTAGTCGTCGAGTGGCATATCGGGTGATGGCCAAGATGGCGGCCCCCGTTGATCGCACGTGGCGGGTGGCGAGGAAGATGGTGTCCAAGATGGCTGCCCCCGTGGATCGCACATGGCGGGCGGCGAGGAAGATGGCGCCCAAGATGGCGGCCCCCATGAATCGCACATGGCCGGCCACGTGGGGGAGGATTGCCAAGATGGCAGCCCCCATGAGGCGCACATGTTGTGTGGAGGCGGAGTCGGCAGACACGCTGCCACATTGCGAGCCTGTGAGTTGGAGGAGAGAGTGTTCGGGTTAGGATTTGAATTAGAGTTTTTAGCTTTGGCCAGGCAGACCTTAGCAAAGTGCCCTTTTCGCCCGCAGCTGCTGCAGGTTGCGTTGCGGGCCGGGCAGTGCTGCCGGGAGTGTTGGGGCTGGCTGCAAAAGTGGCACGATAGCCCTCCGTGGTGGGCGGGTGGCCGCGCAGCGCAGGCCTGAGGCAGTCTCTGGTCGGGGGTCCACGATGGGGTTGCGTGATCGGCCGGGAACGCATTTAAACTTTGGAAAGCGACCTCCGTGTCCTCCAGGTCCTGGGCCCCTTTCTCGAGAAGACGCTGCCACACATAATTGGATCGGACCCCTGCAACATACACGTCTCGGACGGCGAGTTCCATGTGCTGGGAGGCTGTCACGGCCTGGAAGTTACATTCTCGTGCTAGAGCTTTATATTCGCGCAGGTAGTCTTCTAGCGACTCTGCAGGGCGCTGGTGGCGAGTTGTAAAGATGGGTCGCGCGTAGACTTCATTCACAGGCCGCACGTACAGGCAGTCGCGTATCGCGAGGGCCTCAGTATAAAAGTCAGTTCCATCAAGTTGAGTTGAAATACGATGGCTCACCCGTGCGTGGAGAAGACTGAGTTTCTGTTCTTCTGTAACAGAGTAGGTAGTCGACGGAGCCAGGTAGGCCTTGAAGCACCGAAGCCAATGCAAAAAAATTTATTTTGCTTCTGCAGCCTGTGGATCGAGTTCCAGTCGGTCAGGTTTGAGGGCTGATTCCATAGTAGTTTTTAAGTCGATTAAATTGATGCGACCATCAATTCATTCAGAGACACGAGTTGAAGTAAACTGTGGCTTTAATCGGCTTACAACTGAGCCTGCCTGCGACTAAACTGAACTGAGGGTGGACTTGTAGGACCGCAGCACTTATACTTCCTGCTGGGGGCGGAGCCAATGGCGGAGCCCTGTACATGCTCCTCATCTCCCCCTGTGGGCAGAGCCGCGCAACGGCTCACAGATGGAGCCCACAGGGACACAGTAATGTACAGTATGAATTTATAGTGGTTACACATTCACCACAGTGTGAAAAAAACTGGATGACTTGTGGTGGAGTAACGTAGGGGAAGACGTGCACAAAGTGGCTCCTGCTGGAGAACTGCACATTTTGCCCTTTTCCTTCACGCTTTCTGCACGTGAACAATGGGAACTACTCATTTTTGTCACATGTAGAACCATAGAATTCCTACAGTGCAGAAGGAGGTCATTCGGCCCATCGAGCCTCCACCGACCCTGTGAAAGAGCATCCTACCTAGGCCCCATCCCCCTCCCTATCCCAGTAACGCCATAACCCCACCTAACCTGCACCTTTGACACTAAGGCGCAATTTAGCTTGTCCAATCCACTTAACTTGCACATCTTTAGACTGTGGAAGGAAACCAGAGAAACTGGAGGAAACCCACGCACACACGGAGAGAAGCGTTTCACACTAAGGCCGGAATTGAAGCCAGGACCCTGGAGCTGTGAGACAACGGTGCTAAGCACTGTGCCACCATGTCCACCAGGTATATCCTCAGATTGATTTCTTTATTTTTGATAGGGTTCTTCTCCCTTCCATGGTGGTGGCTGAGCATTCAGCAATTGTTATGTTGGAACATGCCCCACCCAGAGTCCACACAGGAGGTTAGACACAATACTGTTAGCTGATAAAAAAATTATGAATGTGTGTCCATGGCCACAGACAATTATAGAAAATCTAATTGGTCCGATTCAATTTCACCTTCCACATTATAGGAGGCTCTTACGGTGGTCCTCAGGGCGGGGGAGTTATCGCTTGCAGGGAGTATGTGCTGAAGACAGCTGGGGTGGAGCAGAGAGGCTGGTGGATTCTATTCCAGAGGTGGATCACCAGTACTCTCATGATCCTACTCTGGAGCTATTGGCAAATAGGATAAAATTACAGACCCAGTTTGAGCTATTGGGCGTGCTCAAATAGCTCATTTGAATATGTCTGCTTCTCTCAAGGCCCAGGAACTAACACCTGTGCTTGGTGACCTCACCATGGCACTGTTTAACATTGGCCCACACAAACATGAACCAGGCATATTGGCACCTGGGAGGGGGTGCTCCCAGGCCACCGGAGGCCCCTGGGTGGTTGGGTTCTGGACAGGGTGGTACCCTTCCACTCATGCTGACACCAGGGCCTGGGTGACACTACCAAGCTGGCAGGGACACTGCCAGGGTGCCAGGCTGGCAAGCCAAGGTGCTTGGGTGCCAGCTGGCCCATACCAGGGATTGGGCTCTGCGGTGGCTTGCCCTTAAGAAATGGGATGAAGTGGGCTCAAGGTGCCCCTAGCAGCTACATTGGGGCAGTGGGGAGGTCCAGAGGCAATGGTGGGGTTTCTGAAGGGGTCAAAAGACCAGGGTGGCGATTAAATATTGTGCCCCGATCTCCTGCACTCAGCTCGTCAGTTTGCAGTCTGTAATGGGTTTCATTGTAGATTCATTCATCCAGGTTCTCTGTATAGCAAGCTAGCTTTTCTGGAGAAAGAGAGAGAGCGAGAGAGAGAGCAAATCCTTGTCTGTTGGCATCCAGGATTCAAACTGAGCTCCTTGGTTTTCTGAAAATCATTCCACTCAGACACCTGTTACTGGACAGAATACAGCCATTTGGCCAATTCATTAGCCACCTGTCAACCATTCAAACCGAATTCCACCCCACAAAGTCTGAATTCTCCTGGTTCAAACACTAGCAGAACCATGTACAATGTTGCAACTTCTGGATTCCTCATTAAGCATCCATGGATCAAAACTGATAATAGCAAAAATAAGGAAAGTGGAAATAAGGGAATTATCAGGAAGCACCCTTGCACTCTCCATAGCACAGTGGTCCTCGAGTCAGTGGAAGGGTATTTGCTAGGAAGGGTTGGAGCATTGGGTGTCTGTATGCGGATGGCCTACTTCTTTATATTATGGGCCCAGCCACCTCCATAGACAGCATAATAAAATTGCTTAGCACCTTCGGCTCCTTCTCAGGGTATAAATTAAGCTTAGTGAAGAGTGAATGTTTCCCAGTTTACCCTCCTTGGAGGCGAGTCCAATTGGGGATGTCACCTTTTCACTTTTCTAAGACAGGTTTTCGCTATCTGGGGGCTGGGTGACCCACAACTGGGCCTCACTTCATAAGTTGAACTACACAAATCTGGCTAATGGTATCAGAACAAGTTTACAGAGGTGGAATAGCCGTTCTCTACCCTTGGTAGGTCGGGTATTAAAATGAACGTGCTCCTGAGGTTTTTATTTTCCTTTCAGTGTCTTGCCATTTTTCTCCCAAGTATTTTTTACCAAAGTCAATAAATTAATATCCTCTTTTATTTGAGTGGGTAAGAATCTTTAACGTTCTTCTTCAAAGGGACAGACAGCCAGGGGGCTTGGCCCTCTCCAATTTATTGTTCTATTATTGGGCTGTTTATATTCATACAACACTGCTGTGGATTAGTGATCCTGAATCGATTTGGGAACAGGCTCATTCCTGCTCTATTTCTACTCCTCTTGCCATTGTAACTGCACCATTGCCTTTTTCTCTCGCCAGATTTTTCTCAAATCCAATAGAGGGACGGGATTCTCCGAGTCCGCGACAGTTCGGAGAATCGCCAGGGACACCTGAAATTCCCGCCACGTCGCTCCAACGCCGGGACGCGATTCTCTGGCGACCGGAGAATCGGCGCCAATCGCACCTGCACGATCGCCACGGCGCCAATCGGGGGCCGCTGAAAGAGGCCCCGACGGCGATTCTCTGCGGGCAACCGGCCAAACATCCGCCGAGTTCCGGCGAATCCCGCCAGTGTGGTTCCAACCTGCTACCACCCGGCAGGAGCTCAGACCCGCGTCCGCGGTGGACGCAATGGTTGGGGAGGGGGCGGGGGGGGCGAGAGCTGACTCCAGGGGGGGTGCCTCCACGGGGTCCAGGTCCGCGATCGGGGGCTTCCGATCGGCGGGCGGCAGCAATCTGGAGGGAGCCTACCTCCTTCCGCGCGGGCCCGCTGAATCCGGCATGTTGCGAGGTGCCGGCGCGGAGACGGCCGTGCGCGCATGCCTCAGCGTGGAGCTGGCTGTCGCACTCATGCACGGACCCCCGCCAGCCGTACAGGGCGCCGGATTCCGGCAGCACGCAGCACCCCGGCGCCATGCTGGCCCCCTGAGGACCGCTGAATTGCTGGGCCAGAAGGCCCGTTGATGCCAGCGTACACCACTCCGGTGTTTACGCCGGGGGCAATACTTGGCCAGGATTTTGGAGAATCCCGGCCGTAGTTTCCCTCTTAGGATTTGGAAACACTTTAGACAGCATTTTAAGTTCATTTCCCTTTCTCCACTGACCCCTGTTTGCAATAATCACCTTTTAGTGCCGTCTGGATTGGACCCAACATGTAAGACTTGGGAAGTGTAGGGCCTGGGGCTTTTTGGGGACTTGTTCCTGGAGGAGAGGTTTGCCAGTTTTCGGGAGTTAGTTGATAAATTACAGTTGCCCAATTCCAGCTTGTTTCGGCTTTTTAAAGTCTGAACTTTTTTGAGTAAGGCTTTTCCTTCCTTTCCTCTGGAACCACGTTCTTCCTTGATGAGGATTGGATTGGATCGGATTGGATTTGTTTATTGCCACTTGTACCGAGGATTCTGTCCCTAGCTCGGCCTGACGAAGGGTCTATTTCAGATCTAGGGCGGCATTCTCCCCTACCCGGCATGACGGAGGGTCCCGGCGTAGGGAAGTGACGCCAACCACTCAGGGGTCGGGCCTCCCCAAAGGTAGGGAATTCTCCCCACCTTTGGGGGCCAGCCCCGCGCCGGAGCGGTTGCCACCAGAAGACCGGCCCAAAAAACCGGCGCCCTCGGCAGCAGGGCTGGCCGAAAGGCTTTCGCCGGTCCGCGCATGCGCCGGCAGTGACATCAGCGGCAGCTGGCCGCTGCGTCACTGCTGGTGCATGCGCGATGTGGGGTTCTCTTCCGCTTCCGCCATGGCGAAGGCCGTGGCGGACGCGGAAGAAAATAGTGCACCCAGGGCACTGGCCCGGACTCTGAGGGGGGGGCCCCGATCGCGGGCCAGGCCACCGTGGGGTTCGATCACTCCCCCGCTCCCCCAGGATCCCGGGGGCCTGCTCGCGCCGCTGAACCTGCCGTTCCAGAGGTGGTTTAAACCTCGGCGGCGGGAGAGGCCTCCCAGCGGCGGGACTTCGGCCCATCCGGGCCAGAGAATCACCACAGGGGCCTCTCCGATCGGAGTGGCGAGATTCCTGCCCCCGCCACTTCCCGGGTGGCGGAGAATCTCTGCCACGGCGGGGGCGGGTTTTTAGGCGCCCCCAGGCGATTCTCCAACCCTGCTGGGGGTCGGAGAGTTTCGCCCCTATATGGCCATATTCTTTTGTTGGATTCTGCTCAGTTCAGCAGTGTGAGGGCGAAATAGGAAAGTCAATTGGGTCCCATCCTTATTGATGGAACGAGGCCCTTCACAGGGTTTACTCCACGTCCTCATATCCCAGCTGAGCCTGATTCAGGTTAAGGTCCTTCACAGGACGCACTTGATTGAGGCGAGGATGAGCGGGCTTTTTCCAAATGTTGAAGGTAGGTGTGATCCCAGTTCTCTTGGCTCAGCTAGCCATTCGCACATGTTCTGGTCCTGCCCCAAACTCATGGGCTTCTGGGCTTCATTCTGTAAGAGCATGCAGGAGACACTCCATGTTAGATCCGTGTCTGCTGGTGGCCATATTGGGTGTGTCGGATTCGCCGGCATAGGCGGATGTTGTCGCTTTTGCCTCGTTGATAGCCCGAAGGTGAATATTGATCAGTTTGAGGTCTCCCACCCCACCCAGTGCCTCTGCTTGGTTGGGTAAGTTGATGTCTTTCCTGCATTTGGTGAAGGTCAAATCCACCATTAGGGTGTCGGTGGAGAGGTTCTGTTGAAGGTGACAGCCATTTATTTCCTTTTTTAAGCAGTTAGTCACCGTCAGTTGTTAGTGGATTCGGTTGGGTTTCGTATTTAAGTTAATTATGGGTTGTGTGTTTTATTTACTTCTATATTTGATTGTGGGGTTCTTTTCTCTTCTGTATTCTTTGATTTTGATTTATTATGAAAACTTAACAATAAATATATTTCTTTTAAAAACTGGATGCTTAGATCGTGCACCTTGAAGTTAAATTTTTCAACCTTATTAAAATGCCTCATTATCTTTAATAATGTCCTCTGCCGATGTTGCTGCCACAGAGTGAAAATCCACTGAAACCAAAGAGAAAATACTGGAAAATCTCAGCAGGTCTGGCAGCATCTGTCGGGAGAGAAAAGGGCTAATGTTTCGAATCCAGATGACCGTTTGTCAAAGAGAAAATCCACTGTCTTGATTTTTAAAGTAAGAAGTCTTACAACACCAGGTTAAAGACCAACAGATTTGTTTTGAATCACTAGCTTTCGGAGCGCTGCTCCTTCACCTAAGGAAGTGATTTGAAACAAACCTGTTGGACTTTAACCTGGTGTTGGAAGACTTCTTACTGTGCACAACCAGTCCAATGCCGGCATCGTCACATCTTGATTTTTAAAGATCAGTGTCTTGGGACTATTTTTAAAAATTTATAAGCCATGCCCAGAGTTCTATCCAGTTCATTAAACATTACTGTCGTTCTAACCCTCTCTTCTTTAGCTCTCCCTCTCTGCTTTAGTTCTTATGAGTTCTGTGATGAAATAAAAAGAACTCCAGTAAATTCAATACCCCTACAGCTACAATTTTGCCAGCTTTACAAATTCATAGAATCCATGGCATCGCCACAGTGCAGAAGGCCACTCGGCCCTTTGAGTCTGCACAAACCCTCTGATAGAGCACCCCACCTAGGCCCACACCCCCGCTCTATCTCTGTAATCCCATCTAACCTGCGCATCTTTGTACTGTGGGAGGAAACCGGAGTACCCGGAGGAAACCCACGCAGACACAGGGAGAACATTCAAACTCCACTGCATTGGCAATTGTATCATGAGAAAATAGTGACGGATCAATGTTAAGCCAGGTATCCTTGTATCATCAAATAAAGCACCAACTTAATAAGTTAGAAAATGTATTTCTATATTAAATTCATATGAGAACACGTAGGTTGAGCCTTTTAACGACAAAGTTGTTAAAGCAGATAGGCATTGATGAGTGAAGGTCAAGGAAACCCGTGCTAAACGGCGCCCTGTTGAGGTCTCGGAGGCACAGCCGTTAACTCCTGGTTACCTGGTGAAAGTGATGTCCGGGTATTTAAATGAGCCTTAAATATGTTGGGTGTGATCCAGATCACACCGGGTGGAGGGAGTCGGGGGACGCACGGTCAGTCCAGTGCCCGATTTGGGGCGCTTGCGGGATTCATCCGGCGCGCTCAGATCACGCCGGGCGCAATGCGATCGCTGAATCGCGCCCACGATATTTAACACAAAAGTTTCAGACAGCGTTGCTAAGATTATACTGCCAAAATAGCTTCCTCAAATAGTTTATTTGGTAAAGCTGTAAAAAAAAAGTAGAAAAAGATTCAGCATAAATCTTTCTGACTGATCAACAATTAACCTGGTGAATTCTGTCAGGAAGAATCATTTTTGACACGTCTAAACAAGTAAAACATTCGACTTCATCATAAAACTGCTGATCTGTGAAAGAGAGTGCAATTGTGTCACAATTTTAATACAAGTCACAACATATTACACACTGTTGTATTCCATTAAATCAACTTTTTCTCACAAATTAGAGATTTTAACATCTAACAAGTCAAATTTTGTTGATATGATGAAGATGAAGAAACTACTCACTCGTTTCAGGTACTTAAAAGTAACAAGAAAAGATGGCCAAAACACTACCAGTAAGTAGTTCGTGCTGCTAGCCTAGATGGAACATCAAAATTGTTTTCTTTTGATGGTTTGTTGAAATGGAAACTATCAGGAGTTGCACAGAGATGGTAGTGACAACCAAAAGGTCAGCAATTACGTTTCTCTTTCAAAAATTGCATAGCTGTGGTTTCTGCAACTCGATCTGACATTTTCAAACACCTGCATGCCTGAATGACACGCTCCAGTTCATAATTCATAAGGACCAAGGATATAGCATCACGCCACTGCAAATCACCTGATCATCCGAGGCTTGTAATAAGGTTTGCCGGCAGCATGTTTTTTCAAACTCTTAGAAACTTACGGTTCCCAGATAGGTCAACACAACCTAACTGAAAGTTTCAACAGACTTTGATGGGGAACATGAAGAGTTTGTTTTAAATAGGCAATTCAAAGGTATTCCTTAATTCCACAATACTGAAAGCAAGCCAACTTGCAAATGGTACTCAAAGACAAAAATTAGTTGTACAACTTGATAAACTAATATTCTCATGTAACAACAATTATTTATGAGTATCCTGTTCTACACTCTCATAACAAGGTGCCAATTACATACAAGGGGCGCGATTCTCCAGAAAAATCTCCAAATGCTGCTGCGAGCAGGAATTGTTGCAAGTTTCCTGAAACAAGGCCAGCAACACTACTCAACTTTAATTGGTTCACGTAACAAGGCGTCATGGGCTCTTCACCCCGAATGCCGGCTCGCCAGCTGATTCACAGGGACCGCGCTCACCAGCACCCCACCCCCCCCCCCCCCCCCCCCCCCCCCCCCACGCTAACAATGTTGCTCCTGGACGCAGTGGAGACCAGGAGGGATGTCCTGTTCCCCCAAGGGTCACGGAGGGTGAGCCACAAGACAGCCAGAGCTGCCTGGGACGAGGTGGCGGCAGCAGTCAGCTCGAGCAGTGTGACCAGGAGGACTGGCCTCTAGTGTTGGAAGAAGGTCAATGACCTACAGCAAGGAGTAGACACCAGCCCTCCCTCCATCCCGCTCCCCCTTCAGCAGTCCCTTCACCACCCGCTTCCCCTCACAACTGTGAACCACGGGTGTGGCTAACCATGTCCTCTCTGTTTCCCCTCTCAGGACAATCTCTCCGGGAGAGGGCCCAGACTGGCGGAGGGGTGCCGGACTTAAGAATCCTCACCTCTTTCAAGGAGCAGGCCCTGGAGTTTACTGGTGTGGCCGAGGACAGGGTAGTCACCCGTGTCTTGTTATGCTCTAGGTGTAGCGTAAGCAGCTTCCTTGTGGTGCACTTGACAAAAGAAGGTTCAGACGTGGAGATAACTTCATCATGTTTATTAAACTATATACACTTCTATAACTCGGGTTTGACACTACTGTTAATCCTTCTATAGCTACTCAGACTGACTAACCAGTCTGCTACAATCCATATAGTGGGAGTGATATTGAATCAACCCTGTGTCTCTACTCACTGACTGGCTCCACTGGAAAGAGCAGATCATGCGTATGGTGTCCTTTATATATGGGTTGGTGTAATGCCCTCCTGTGGTCATGTCACCTCTGTGTGTATTGTGAATGCCCAACTGTTATAGTTACGGCACAGCTGTCATCCCAACCCTCCACCAGCGCAGATACACACACCTCGGTGGGAAACGTTAGTGGTCAGGCTTCGGGGGCACAATTTGATGAGCACCACACTGCTGATGTACATCAGATGGAGGCAGGAACCTCGAGGCAAGACAGCAGTTGGTGGTCTGCTGGATCCCTGGACCTAGCTGGGCCCCATCCTCTGGCACAGAGTAACCCGGGCTGATGGAGACGATAGGGAGCAACCGGGGTTTTCAGGAGGTCAGCGTCACTCCAGCAGATCCATAGCCGATTGGAGGAGCCCCAGAGGCTGCAGGCACAGGGGATGGCACCAACAATGAGTGGCACCGAGGCCAACTCTTCTAGGGTGGCAAACACAGTGGAGAATCTGGTGCATGACGTCAGTGATGGCCAAGGCTGAGGGTCTTAGCAGTTTGTCTGCCTCACTGGGGGATGTCACCCAGTACCAGGCCGACCTTGTTGAAGTTCTGCGGAGCATGTCCCAGTTGCAGGTAGGTATGGCCGAGGCGCTGTGGAGCTTGGCCCGGTCACTAGGGGATGTGTCCCAGTCACTGAGGGACATAGGCGTGGGCATCGACACGATGGTGCGCACCATGGGGAACCGGCGGGGCTGGCAGAGCCAGATGCTGCAGGGGCAGCCGGGCCTGAACTAACTGCTCCTCCATCCCAAGGTGAACCCCAGTGCCCCCACCGACCAGGAGGAGGGGGCGCTGTGCCAACACCGCCCCATGAGACATGGAGCGGTGATGGTGGCCACCAGTACTCCCGAGTTCCAGCCCTCTGATGAGGCCGCATCTCGGGGTCAGCACATGGGACAGGGCAGCATGGCTGTGCGTGTCCTCCGACCCCAGAGCCCCCAGAGGATACCCGTCAGGGGCATCGAAGGCCACAGGACGAGGTAAGCAGCTACCCGTTGCTGTTATGATCTGGTTTTGGCTGACATCACTGTGCTATGAAGAAACTCGAATATTATAGCCATGTTCTTTGATTTTAGAGTGAACAACAGGCAAAATGTTTTATTTAATTTTCTGAGGCTGGCTGCCTCCGCCTCAGATTTGCATTCTGGGGAAACACCAAGACATAGTGGTGGAGCTAGGAGGGCCAGGCACTTTGTGGATCACTGAGGGCACTGGTGTAGGGGGGAGGGGTTAGGTGGGACATGGGGGGGGTGGGGTTGGGGGCTGGGGGGGTGGCACTCTTGGAAATGGGGTATTGCACAGCACAATAAACAGTTTTTTGCACAGCCATTATGATGCCTCTGTCACTTTCTTCCACAATGCGGGCTGACCCCAGAACCCTTTGCCTGTCTCTCCAGGCAATTCCCCACTCCCTGCGGCACCCACCCACACTCCGGCCGTGGTCACGTCCCGGGAGCTGTGTCCCATCCCCTGGGTGTTCGGTTTTTGGCTGCTGCGTGTGTGGTCTTGACTCCCACATAGAGTGAGGCATCAAGATTTGATTGGAATGCTAGGCAATGACACCCACATGCTACATGGCCCGCCTACCCACGGGAACCCACTTAGCATGTGTCAGGGGGTCACTTCCCCATGATTGCTAATTCCCTCTTAGCGATTGCCTTCAGCCACATGGCCAGATGCCTCAGCAGTTGGTGGGGGTTATGGGTGATTGGTGGGTCAGACAGGGGTTGCCCCTAGAATGGGGTTGGGATCCAAGGGTTGGCACGGTTGTACCGTGAGTGATTGCCCCCCCCCCCCCCCTCCCACCCGCCCAGTGCCTCCTCCCCATCCTGCGGAGGGTCCCCCAGCCCCCACCAAGAACTGGGTGGAAAGCCCCCGGTCTCTTGTCTGTGAATAAAGATGGCCGCTCACCTCCTCGGCTCGCCACAGAAGCCCTTCCGCCAGGTTCACGTTTTTAAAAAGAAGTACTAATCAGCGGCAGCATGAGCACTTGCTGGGGAGGCTGGTAAATTATAGGAGGCCGTTGGACGATAGGTGGGTCTTGTTAATTGTATAGAAATGGAGCTTAAGTGGTGATAATTGATTTCTCGCCACGCTACGGCGAGATTCCGAATTTGCCTATGAGAGCGGGCCGGTTGCATCGCCTGTTGTTTGGCGCCTGGCAGAGTTCCCGTTTTTGGCCTCTCCCGCTATTCACCGGCCTCGTTACGCTTGAGCTCAAGTGTAGCGCAGCCGGAAGGTTGCACCCAAGAGCTATGACATGATATGAAATCATTTTTAGATGAGCTATTTTCTTTTTCATTTTAATTTGGTTAGCTCATTAGTAGCACTCCAGTCTCGGAGTTAGAAATTGTGATTTTCACACCACTGCATTGTTGAAGGTGCTGTCTTTCAGATAAGACATTAAACAGAGGCCTTGGTTTGATTTGCTTGTACTTCTCAATTTGAAATTTTTTTCTTGAGCGTTTCTGTGGGCCTGTTGGAGCTTGCGTATATGCACAATGGCCACAGGATGGCAGTAGCGCTGGCTTATAGAATGGTTCACATGTGATACAAAGCAGCACAGATATTAAAAACAACATTCAACTATTGCAGCGCATACTCCAATACCATTGGTCAAAAGGTATTTTTCTGGAATATATTCCCAGGATTTGGGATAATCTGGCAAAGCAGTCATTCATTGCTCATCCCGAGTTGCACTGATATAACTGAATAGCTGCCTTGGCCACTTTAGTTTGGAGGCAATCACATTTGGTATGGGACTGATGTCAAACATAGACCAGACCAAATACAGACAGGATGGGCAGGATTGTCCAGCCGCCCAGCTCCGTGTTTCTCGGTGGAGCACCACTCTCTGGCTTCAGGATTTTCTACTCTCGCCGCTTGTCAATGGGATTTCCCATGGAAGCCACGCCACGCCACCAGGAAACCCGTGCCAACGGAGAATCCCGGTCCACTGGGATTAAGAATATACGAAAAGTCATGAAAACCTGACACCTTCATGGTCACATTTTATGATATCCATTTTATTTAAATTTCTAGTTATTATTTTTCATTTTTGGATTTATTTTACAAACTGATTTCAAATTCTCAAATTGCCATGGTGTGATTTGGACTTATTCTCTGGTTTATTAGTCCAGGCTCCAACTCCCAAACAGAAATGGCTTTTATAACACATGGCCAGATTTCTGTTTCACATTAGTGTTGATGCCAATGAAAACAAAACCTAATTGAATTCACTTGAATTTTTAATGATCACAAGAATACAAAATCAGCTAAATAATTAAAATATAGATTTTTGAATGTGTTTCTAGGCTATCCAAAGTGGATACAGTTTTCACTCACAAATACAATGAAAGCAAAGCACTGTGGTTACCGGGATCCTGAAATAACACGGAAAGTGCTGGAAAAACAGCCGGTCTTGCAGAATTAGTGGGGAGAAACTTAAAGGGGGTTTAGCGTCCTCAGCACCAGGATGGGGAGAGGGAATGTTACAAATTGATATGAGCCACTTTTGACCAGAGGGGGAGGAGTAATGAGTGGAGACGTATTTCAGTTTACATTGCTGAGCTTGCAAACACTGTCCTTGTCACAATCCAGGGAGAGCTTGATATGCACCACGCACTGGCCATCATTTCAGGGGCGAAGATTTTCCAACATGTAAACAAAGCTTTTGAACCCACATTCACTGATGGATCATTGAGAGAAAGTGGACCTTTGAAGACTAATGCTGTCACTTGTCCGTTTCTCATTGACGGTGCAGAGAGGTGACCATCAGGAAGGTGGAGACTGGATTTATCGCTGCTGCATCAAAGCTTACAGACAGCAGAGAAGATTGTGACAGAAACACTTGGGTGACCAAAGGGAGGAGCAATAATGCCAAGAAGAAGGGCCAGCAAGGCCTCCTCCAGCCGCCGGGAATGAGGGCTCACAGAGATGTCATACGTGGGTGGTTTGCAAAACCAGGGGCCGGGATTCTCCAAGGCCTCCGAGGTCGGAGAATCGGCGGGGGGGCGCGGAAATCCCGCCATGCTGCTCCGACGCTGGGCCACCGATTCTCCGGTCGCCAGAGAAATGGCGCCAAACTCACCCGCGCAGTCGCCACGGCGCCGGTCGGGGGCCATTGAAAGTGGCTCCCGCAGTAATTCTCCATGTTCGACAGGCTGAGTGCCGCCGGCGTGGTTTACATATGGTCCCACCCAGCTTTCTGGCTGCGGGGGCCATCCTGGTGGGGTTGCGGGGGATCCGACTCCGGGGGGGGGGGGGGGGGGGCCTCCACGGTGGCCACGCCTGCGATCGGGGGCTACCAATCGGCGGGTGTGCTCATTCCGGGCGGTGGAGGCCTATGTTCCTCCATGCCGGGCCCCTGTAGGCCGGCTTTCAGCACTGGAGCAGTGCACAGCAGTCCGCCACCGTTCTAGCCCCCGAGGAAGGTGAGAATGACTGGGCATGCAGGCCTGTTGACGCCGGCGTCGATCGCGCCAGTTTTGACGCCAGCGTCAACACTTGGCCGGGATTTCAGAGCATCCAGGCCAGGGTCTACAGAACTCATATCCCTTACATGCAGATGAGCAAGAACCATTGTCGCCAATGGATCCACATGTCCAGGGATCAGGGTAACTCACATTTGTCACATTCTCCAGGAATTGGCTCGCATGGGAACTGGGATGGCACCTAGTAGCTGTGAAAGTAAAATAACCAGACTAAAATAATTTCCTGTGTAAAACAAAATCTCTGCATTGAGGGTTCAAGTTCCTTTTTGGCAAGGCAGTGGTCTACACGACTGGTTCCTGCCAGGGCTACACTGGGATCCTCCGTGGGATCTCTCAAGTATCCAAGCACAAATGAGACCACCCACACCCTTTTTGTCAAGACTCACAATTACATCAATGTCGACAGAAACCACGCAAGCTAGGCTGCCGGAGCCCTGGGCTTTGCTGAGCTTACTGAATTCCCACAGCTTCAGAAAACCATCAACTGCACTCACGTGGCTTTGGAAAGCTCCATGGCAACAGGAACTTCAATACATAAACCGGAATGGCTACCACTAGCTCAATGTACAGTCTGTCTGCGACCAAAAGAAACTGATCATGCAGGTTTGCGCCAGATACCCAAAATTTATGCATAACTCACATCTTGAGTAGATCTCGGATTCGGGACATCTTCGGGGGACCATACAGGGTCCAGGGTTGGCTCCTCGATGACAACGGGTACTCGCAAAGGACATGACTGATGATGCCCATGAGACAGCCTCAGACTCCTGCAGAAACGGTACAACTGCTACCCGAGCTTTGATGGAGCAATCCTCAAGATATGATTCCAATGCCTGGACAGATCTGGCAGAGCACTCCAGTAGAGTTCCCAGAGGGTGTCACGAATCATCGCGACTTGTTGCACGCTGCACAATCTGGCACTGCAAAGGGGGGGAGGGCGTGCCAGATGATCAGATGCAGAAACCTCACATCTCCTCCGATGACGATGCTTCAAAGGGAATGAGGATGATGACTCCAAGGAACCGAGGCTGCAGGTGAAAAGGGCATAACAAAGGTCAGATGAGTCAGATGTGTGTGTGAGGCCCTCATTGCTATCAGATTCCACCAGAAGTATGATGAGTTGCGATGCGTATTCTCTTGGTCAAGTGCCCTCCATCGTGGGTCAGTGTGAATAATAACATTGCTATTCCTTGCATTTCAGTATGAGAGTGAATAGTCACACATCAGGCTCACATTGTCCTGATTCTTTGAAGGATGAAGCAGATTCGGGAGAATGTGCCCTTGCTGAGATGAGGTGCGAGCTGGAGGAGGGAGTCCCGGTATCAGATATCAGAAGGCCCTGCCCCTTCAAGCACCCGTCCAGCATCCCAGTCACAATGGTACCCTACAAGAGGTAGGAGCTGTTGCACAATCCTCAGTACATTCAGCTGTATTCCTTCAATTTGACAAGGTTCCTTGGGAGATCTATCAACACACTGTGTAACATGGATAGTGAATCAGATCATTCACATTTGGGACAAGGCGGCCAGTGATGTTCCACTGAGCTGATTCAGTCATCTCTGAAATCACAAATCACACTGACATCCAGCACTTCCAGTCAATGATCCTGGGCTGCATTTATCCTCAGCTTGATGTGGATATGGACCACCTGAGCATAACAACATAAAACACTAGCCTGCCAGATATTAAAATGTCTCCCCTTTAACACAGATATTGTCCCCTCAAGGCAAGCCCTGGCTCTTCCAAAGTCCAAAATACTCAGACACCATGGAAGTCCTCAAGGATACATATCATTGCGAATAAAGAGCACTCTCCACCTTCAGTACATCTCACTCCTATCCCATTGCTCCCCTCCACAGTGTCTAAAGCAACATTGTTTGCTTCCAGAGCCTGCTCAGAGGCTGTGCTGCCCACCAGATAGCACCACTTGGAATTTGCATCAGTGACTTCAGCGAGTGCTCAGATGAGGGGACGCATAGCGCTCCATCCCTCGTTTGTGACAAGGGCCGTGTCCTCACAATGGACACAAGTACAGGGTGAGACACTCAAGGTTAGATGTTTGAGTGCCAGGTTAATAATGTGGCTGAGCTTCATAACCTTGAGGTGGAAAGGTGCTCTCACTTATTGGTGAGTTTAGCACATGTAAACTCGGAAAGTCAAAAACATGGTTGGCTGACAGCAGCGCACAAACTCTGAATGTGGGCTGATGATGCACGATCAATTGTACAAGACTAAGGTTGGATACAACTGAGGCTTTATTGCAGTAAGATGTGTGGCCTCCCACAGCAGCTGGTGAAATGGCTGCTGAATATTTATACTCCTACTGGGCGGAGCCAGCAGGCAGGGGCTACCGGCGAACCTGTAGTCCAGGTCCTACCTTACATCACCTAATACAGGTGTAACAGTGGTTTACCACATTCACCCCCTGTTAAAAATGAGTCCGTCGGGGGTGGTGGAGAACTATATACAATAGTGAATTTATGTACAGTGTTTTATCAGGGGGGGAAAATGTCCTTTGAAAGTCGGGTGCCAGTTAGAGATTCAACCGGTCTGGTGCCTTGACGTTCCGCTGGGAGCGATGTCGCGATGGCGGCGATGTTGATGCTGGCGATGTCGATGCTGGCCTGATGTTGGATGACTCCGGGAGTGTGTCAAAATCCTCTTCATCCTCTGGCGTGGGCAGGGGAAGGAGGGATGGTCCTGGTGGGGTTAATGTTGGGAGTGCCGGGGGAGGGGAGGATGCCGCCGGGCCGGAGAAGTGTGTCTGGGTGGAACCTGCTTTTGCCAGGTCTCTGAGGGAGACAGTATCTTGGCGGCCGTCGGGGTACGCCACATAGGCATATTGGGGGTTGGCGTGGAGCAAGTGCACCCTATCCACCAACGGGTCAGCCTTGTGGAGTCGGACATGCCTATGGAGCAGGACCGGTCCTGGAGCTGCGAGCCAAGTCGGGAGTGACACCCCAGATGTGGACTTCCTGGGGAAGGCAAAGAGATGTTCATGGGGTGTGTTGTTAGTAGCGGTGCACAGTAGTGACCGGATGGAGTGTAGTGCATCAGGGAGGACCTCCTGCCAGCGAGAGGCTGGGAGGTTCCAGGACCGTAGGGCCAGTTGGACGGCCCTCCATACCGTCCCGTTCTACCTCTCTACCTGCCCGTTTCCCCGGGGATTATAGCTGGTCGTCCTGCTGGAGACTGTCGCCACTGAAGTTGGCCATTCCCTCAATACAAAATGGAGGAACGCAAAGCTTGCAGGGTAAAATGGACAACGTTTGCAGCACAAGCAGGCTGCAACAAGCCACTGTGTATTCTGTCTGCTAAGAGAGCAGACAGCACCAAAACAAACATTCCGCATACTAATGAAGCAATCTCCGGGACAGTTAGCATAGTAATGGAACGATCCCAGGGACAAAGGACACAAATAGGGAAGTGATTGCAACATTGTATGGGAAGCCAGACACCCCGGCACCAGCGGGGTTCAAAGACAAAGCACCTGAAGGCCAACCCAGTAGTCGAGGGACAGCCTCAGTATTGGGGGGATTCAAACAAATCGATTGGGAAGAGACCCAATCGATCCCCAGCAGATAGAGGGTCCGCCCAAAAGGGCGCGAAGCCCTGGGACCTATAAAAGACAGGTCCCAAACTCAGTTCGTTCTTCTTGACCAGCCCTCCTCTCTTGACCAGCCCGCTCGACCAGCCTTTACCGAAGAAGACCTTGACCGAGAGAGAGGAGAGGTTTGGGACAGCAGCCGCCAGCAAGTAAGTGTCTCACAACGATCGCTACCAGAGATAGACACTCCTGACCCCTTTTAACCCGTACCAACCTGAAGTCTGCGGACCCAGAGCAAGAGGCCATTGTCCCCCTGATCCGGCAGTTCCTTATTCAGATAAGTATTGGTCTATTTAGTGCTAGGAATAGTTTAGTCATCTTAGTGTGTGCATGAGTAGTTTATAATTGTATTATAATAAAGTCATTTGTTTGAACTTACTAATTGATGTATGGTTTTATTGCTTTGAACTTGACCTTGAAACTTGTGGCGGTATCTTAACGATACCTGGCAACTCCAAAGCTAAGTAACGAAACAGAGCCAAATTGAGTGTTAAGCACACTCACCCAGAACGAGCACCAAGGCGGTACCTCTGCTGAGCAGGAACTGAGGCAGCTCATCACTCATGAATGAGGATCCCCTGTCACTGTGGATGTAGGCAGGAAACCAAACAGAGCGAAGATTGTGTTTAGGGCTTTGATGACGGTGGCAGATGTCATATCGGGGCATGGGATGGCGAAGGGGAACCTGGAGTACTCATCGACCACACTGAGAATATACGTGTTTCGGTCAGTGGAGAGGAGGGGCCCTTTGAAATCCACGCTGAGGCATTCAAAGGGGCAGGAGGCCTTCACCAGGCGCGCACGGTCCGGCCGGTAGAAGTGCGGATTGCACTCTGCACAGACATGGCAGTCCCTGATGACTGTCCGTACTTCCTCGACGGAGGAGGGCAGATTGCGAGCCTTGACAAGATGGTACAATCGTGTGACCCCCGGGTGACAAAGGCTGTCGTGTAGGGCCCGGAGTCGGTCTACTTGTGCGCTGGCACATGTACCTCGGGAGAGGTCGTCTGGTGGCTCGTTGAGTTTGCCGGGGCGATACAAAATCTCGTAATTATAGGTGGAGAGCTCGATTCTCCACTACAAGGTTTTATCATTTTTGATCTTGCCCCGCTGCATTTTGTTAAACATGAAGGCTACCGACCGTTGGTCAGTGAGGAGAGTGAATCTCCTGCCGGCCAGGTAATGCCTGCAATGATAGCTTGGGCCGCTTTTTCGACGGACGAGTGCCGAATTTCTGAGGCATGAAGGGTGCGGGATAGGAATACCACGGGTCTGCCTGCCTGATTGAGGGTGGCGGCAAGTGCGACGTCTGATGCGTCGCTTTCTACTTGGAAGGGCAGTCTACTGCGTGCATCCCGGCCTTGGCTATATCAGCTCTGATACGGGCGAAGGCCTATTGTGCCTCGGCCGTAAGAGGAAAGTGGGTGAACTGAATGAGTGGGCGGGCCTTGGCGCATAGCTTGGGACCCACTGGGCGTAGTAGGAGAAGAACTCCAGGCAACGTTTGAGGGCCTTGGGGCAGTGGGGGAGGGGAAGCTCCATGAGGGGGCGCATGCGGTCGGTATCGGGCCCCAGAACTCTGTTCTGGACCACATAGCCGAGGATGGCTAAGCAGGTTGTGCTGAACACGCACTTCTCCTTGTTGTAGGTGAGGTTGAGGAGAGTGGCGGTGTGGAGGAATTTGGCAAGGTTGGTTTCGTGGTCCTGCTGATCGTGGCCGCAGATGGTGACGTTGTCTAGGTATGGGAAGGTGGCCCGCAAACCGTACCGGTCGACCATTCTGTCCATCTCCCTTTGGAAGACCGAGACCCCGTTAGTGACGCCGAAGGGAACCCTGAGGAAGTGATAGAGACGACCGTCCGCCTCGAAAGCAGTGTATGGACGGTCCGATTTACGAATGGGGAGCTAGTGGTAGGCGGATTTGAGGTCTATAGTTGAGAAGACCCGGTACTGCGCAACCTGATTGACCATGTCAAATATGCGTGGGATGGTCTGGCTGTAGTCCACGACCACTGTGTGTTTCTCCCCAGTTTTAACGACTACCACTTGGGCTCTCCAGGGGCTGTAGCTGGCCTCGATGATGCCTTCCCGAAGCAACCGCTGGACCTCAGACCTGATGAAGGTCTTGTCCTGGATGCTGTACCGTCTGCTCCTGATGGCAATGGGTTTGCCATCTGGGGTGAGGTTCACAAACAGGGACGGTGGGTCGACCTTTAGGGTCGCAAGGCCGCACACAGTGAGGGGTGGTAGGGGCCCGCCGAATTTGAGTGTAAGGCTCTGGTGATTGCACTGCAAATCCAGGCCTAGTCCTAGTGCAGCGCAGAGATTAGGAAGGGCGTAGAGGCGGAAGCCGCTGAATTCTATGCCCTGTAGAACCCCCGGATCGCGACGGAATGGGATCCGGAGGCAGGGAGATTCTTTGATTGGCGGGGTGGACCGCGAGGGAGCAGCGCCTTACCGTATCCGGGTGGATGAAGCTTTCGGTGCTCCCGGAGTCCAGCAGGCAAGAGGTCACATGACCATTGATTCTCAACCTGGTCGAAGCGGTGGCCAGGTTGTGCGGACGAGACTGGTCGATTGGCACTGAGGCGAGCTGCGGTCGGTCGTCCCATGCATCAGAAGATGGAAAGCGTGGGGGGCCCAGGTCGTGGAATGCTGTCGGCATTCCTTGTTGTAGGTGAGGTCCCTGCCTGCTGGCTCCGCCCAGTAGGAGGAGTATAAATATGCGTGTCTTCTATTCAGCAGCCATTTCGCCAGCTGCTGTGGGAGGCCACACATCTGACTGCAATAAAGCCACAGTTGTATCCAACCTTAGTTGGATCTCCTGGAGCTCGCGGCTCCAGGAGGTGAAGATGGCGGCGCCCACTGGCCACGCATGGTCCGGAATGAAGATGGCGGCGCCCATTGTGTGTAGGTCAGGTGGGAGGGGGCGATAGCGGCAACTGCGTGGGCCTGGCACACCGCGGCTAAGTGCCCCTTTTAGCCGCAAGCCTTGCAAATGGCAGTGCGGGCCAGGCAGCGTTGGCGGGGGTGCTTCTGCTGGCCGCAGAAGTAACATCGGGGACCCCCGGGGTGCGCGGGTTGGTGTGTGACGCAGGCGTACTGGCTGGGTAAAGCCCCGGCTGGGGTGGCCGTCTGTGGGGTCCACGAGGGATAGGAGGGGTGGGCCGCATGGCCGGAGGCGTAGGCCTGAGCATTACGTGAGGTGACCGTCATGGAGAGTGCTAGCTTTTTAGCCTCAGCTCGGTCGAGCGTGGCCCCTTCTAGCAGTCTTCGGCGTATGAGGTCCGACCCAATCCCCGGTACAAACGCATCGCACATAAGAAGGTTGGAATGTTCGGTGGCTGTAACGGCCTGACAGTCACAGTTCCGGACGAGTGGGATTAGGACCCGCCAGAAGTCTTCTATGGAGTCACCAGGGATTTGAGAGCGAGTGGCGAGTACGTGCCTGGCGAAGAGTGTGTTCGGTTTCTGTGCGTAGTTTTCTTTGAGGAGCGCTATGGCGTCTGCGTAGTTCGGGGTGTCCTGGATCAACGGAAACACGTTGGAGCTCAACCTTGAGTACAGGACCTGTATCTTCTGATCCTCCATCGGAGGGGTGGTCGCTGAGTTGATATAGGCCTCGAAGCAAGCGAGCCAGTGATTAAAGTCCTTTTTGGCGTTGCTTGAGTGCGGATCCAGCTGCTGGCGATCTGGTTTGATTCGGAGGTCCATCTTTCAGAAAATCTTACTGCAATAAATTGATGCACGATCAATTGTACAAAGACTAAGGTTGGATACAACTGTGGCTTTATTGCAGTCAGATGTGTGGCCTCCCACAGCAGCTGGCGAAATGGCTGCTGAATAGAAGACACGCATATTTATACTCCTCCTACTGGGCGGAGCCAGCAGGCAGGGGCTACCGGCGAACCTGTAGTACAGGTCCTACCTTACATCACCTAATACAGGTGTAACAGTGGTTTACCACAGCTGATAGCATGAAAAGCCTGCTGAGAGGCCGAGAGCACACGGAGTTGCACGATATATGATCCTTCCCCATGCGTGATCACATCTCTCCTTGTAAACTTCACCTTCACCTTACAGGAAAGTAGATGGGACAGGAGAACACCTCTGCTTCAATCTTACACAGCCAAGCATGAATATGACATGACCCTGCAAAGCCTCTGAACACGTACACAACATTAAGGTCAAGGCATCACTGGTATTGAGAATGATCAGGGAAAGGGCCACACTCTGTGGCCCCCTAACTTTCCTAACTCTAACACTACATCTTGGTGCTGCCCCAACATCTACCGCGGAGGTGGAGGCAACCTGCTGACTGTGTTGACCTTGGCAGCTGTCATCTGGCGGGCCGAGGCCTGGTGGGCCTCAGCCTGCTTTGGGTGTCCTGCTGTGGGGCAAGTGCACCCTTCTCAGCCTGTGGAGTTGGAGGTGATTTGGATTGGCCAGGGAGACACTTGGATAGATGGCCACGGGGTATCCAGCTGCTGGTCTTCCTCCCTATGGGTACCCGAGGGCCCCTGCCTGACTCCCAAGGAGAAGGGGCGACTTGAGTGTAATCACAGTACCTTGCCCCCCCCCCCCTCACATGGCCACTGATAGATGCCACCAAGAGCTACAGTGATCAAGTGCAGTACTTGCATCACTGCAGGATTAATGTCCTGAACCAAGGCCTCCATGGCGTCCGCCATCTACCAGCATTGAGCTCAGTGTGTTGGCATGCTGACGCTATCACCTCAGACTGAACGAGGATGGACTCCTCCACCATCCCTTGTAATCTGTGGAGTGCAGCTGACATCCCCCCCTGATGTTCCTGTGATTGTCGCTGCAGCTCCAGCAACTGATTTAAGACCGGCTCCAGACCGGACTCGACAGAATTGTGGCCTCCAGCGGTTCTCTGAGTGCCAGCTACCTTGTATGTCCCTGCCTCCATACGCTGTGGACCAGATTGTGACCCTGAGCCTGCTCTAGAACTTGGTCCCATTGAGGTGTGTATCCCTGCACTGATGAGGGGGTTTGTGGGTGAGCGCTGTGATGGATCTTCAACTGTGCTGTCCCCAGGTTCCTCCTTGGAGTTGTCACTGGGGCTCGAGCTTGGCTGGCTGAGGACGTCAACCATTTGGCTGAAATTCCTATGAAAGAAAGTAGAGATAATTGGTGCATGCAGGTGACTGGAAAACAGGTCAACGCACTCACTTTAACATTGACTGAGAGATGAGCTGTTGCAGGATCCTCCTGTGGGTGTTTGCTGCAACCTCACCATTACCACAGGCATGGTCCATGTCCTCTCCAGACAGCTCTATGGCGCAATTTTGAAAGGGAGTTGGAATCTTGAGTTGAGGCCCCTGAGACCTCTCCTTTTATTGTGTGTGAACTTGTCCTGCATTAGAATTGATGTTATTAAGACAAATGCCAGGGCAGATAATAAGTATGCCTGGCACATGTGGGAGGTGAGGGGATTCATGGACAGGATGAGGGCCCAATCTCCAGAGGAGATGAGCCCCGATGGAGATGTGAGGGTAAGAACGAAGAACAAAAGAACAAAGAAAAAATATAGCACAGGAACAGGCCCTTCGGCCCTCCAAGCCTGCGCCGATCCAGATCCTCTATCTAAAACTGTCGTCCATTTTCTAAGGATCTGTATCCCTCTGCTCCCTAAGAGTGAGTGATGAGGTCATTTGAGCTGACAGTGAGTGAGATACCAGTGAATGTGTGATGGGCTGATGAGTGTGTGAGTTGAGAGTGTGTGGTAGTCACCACTAGTAGTATATTACATGTATTACGGCACTGCCCGCATATTAGAGGTACAAGGGTAAATCCCTGTCTGCTGGCTCCACCCAGTAGGTGGCGTATAAATCTGTGTGCTCTCCTGTGCTGCAGCCATTCTGGTTCCAGCTACAGGAGGCACAACATCTTGCTCAATAAAGCCTCGATTGTTCCACTATTCTCATCTTTGTGGTAACTGATAGTGCATCAGAGTGATGAGATGGTTGACTTACCCAGGCAGCACAGATGAGATCATTTATCCTTTTTCTGCTTTGGAGGCTGAGCTCTAGTGGGCAGTGTTAACTCTGACCATGACTCCCACCGTCTCCCAACCCGAGTGGTGAGGTTGGTGGCCCTCGGCTACAGCGGACATATTGGACATCACGGCGGTCTCCACAGCATCCAGCAAGTGGCCAGGGGAGGTCTTGGGGGCCGCCGTCTTAGAGTCATAGAATCATACAGCACAGAAAAAACACTTTGGACTTCCAGTATTGGGATATGCTGAACAGACGCACGAAAGGTGACTCTCCTCCTGGGAACTCAAATGTCAGCACTTTTAACCCAAAATAGCCTACTCAACCTGGGAATTCACTGTTGGTTTCATTGTTTTCCCAGCCCATGCTTATGCACAAATTCATCTGCTTCCAACTGTGTGGTGAAATAGTGCTTCCTGCCCTGGAAATTCACCCAGAGCTTGGCGGGGTACAACATTCCGAACCACACATAGTTCATATACATGGCTTTGTTAAATTCCGCCCAGTTCTTGGCCAGGGAATTCCACCCCCGTTGGCCCACTCTCCTTCAAGATCACTATGAAAGAAACATGGCAAGCAACAATAACCCGAGGAGCCTAAGAGACATAAGAGGCAGTAAAATCCAGGAGAGAAAGACTGACGTGATGGCGAACACGCGGGGTGACGAGGTCCCAGCCACACCCAAACACTTTGGATCACCAGAATGTATGCTAGGCTCCATCCAGCTGAATGAATGGAAGGAATTCCTAACACAGGAACTCCAAGAGCGCAAAGATGCCATCCAACTTGAAATGATGGTAACGTTGAAAGTAGCGGTAGCAGAGACATTAGTCACCCTGCAAGCAGTGCTCAAAAAGACGGAACGGCGGCTAGAGACACAGGTGGCGACGATCAGAGAACTGGAAAAGGCCACGACTGACTAGAGCGATCATATCGTCTCATTGGAGACAGGGATGACAAGAATGGTGGTGATGCAAGGGACACTAGGGGGGAAGGCCGAGGACCAAGAAAACCGATCGCGCCACCAAAACCTCCGCATCGTGGGCCTACCGGAGGGCACTGAGGATAGGAACCCGATGGAGTGTGTGGTCCAGTTTCTGGGCAAACTGGTTGGAGGCGAAGTCTTCCCCAAACCCCCAGAAGTGGACAAAGCCAACAGGTCGCTCCAGCCAAAGCCCAAGACTAGGGAGCAGCCTCGAACCATTATTGCAAAACTGCACCGGTACCAAGACCAGGAAAGGATCCTAAACTGGGCAAGGCATACAAGGTCCTGTAAATGGACAGCACGGTAGTACAGTGGGTAGCACTGTTGTTTCACAGCACCAGGGTCCCGGGTTCGATTCCCGGCTTGGGTCACTGTCTTTGTGGAGTCTGCACGTTCTCTTCGTGTCTGCATGGGTTTCCTCCGGGTGCTCTGGTTTCCTCCCAGAAGTCCCGAAAGACACGCTGTTAGGTAATTTGGACATTCTGAATTCACCCTCTGTGTACCCGAACAGGTGCCGGAATGTGGCGACTAGGGGTTTTTCACAGTAACTTCACTGCAGTGTTAATGTAAGCCTACTTGTGACAATAAAGATTATTATTAAATGGGAGGAACACACGATCCGGATGTACCAGGACATTGGAGCAGACCCATGCATAAGCATGGGCTGGGAAAGCAATGAAACTAGCAGTTAACCAGACACTTCATCGTGTCACACAGATGGCGGCCATCTTGGGTGGCCCCTGGACAAAGTGAAACCCCGGAGCACAGGGGCCCAGCCTCATGGTGAGTACAGCGACCATGGCCATCTTGGATGGCCCCCTAATAAAGGGAAACCCCAGAGTGCAGGGGTACATCAACAAGGTAAGTATGGTTGACCCCGCAGGAGGGGGAGGAAAGAAACCCCCCGTGAAAATAGTCACCTGGAACGTCAGAGGACCTAATAGCTCAGTGAAAAGATCCAGAGTCTTTGCCCTTCTGAAAAGTATGAAATCTGATATTGTCTTCCTCCAGGAGACCCACCTGAGTGAGATGGACCGACTGCGGATAAGAACGACCTGGGTGGGACAAACATACCATTTGTGCTATTGGACGAGGGTTCGAGGGGTAGCTGTACTGCTCAATAAGAGGACAGCATTTACAGCGATGAGGACACTTACGGACCAAGGGGGACAGTACATCATGGTTAGTGATTTCCTGGAAGGGGCATCAGAGGTCCTTGTAAACGTGTATGCTTCCAACTGGGACAACACGGAATTCATGAAGAAAAGCATGGCAGAAATCCCTGACATTGCCATGCACTGACTGATTATGGGGGACGACTTTAACTGAGTACAGGACCCACTGACCGACAGACCAAACCTCAAATTGGGGAAAAAGCCAAACATGGCGAAGGAACTTGGCATGTTCATGGAACAGATTGGGGCAGTGAACCCATGGAGGTTCACAAATCCAGGGGAGAAGGAGTTCTCCTTCTCCCAGGTACACAGGGTCTGCACGAGGGTTGACTTCTTCATAGTGGGGAAAGTGCTCCATGCAGGGATAGTGGAAGTGGAGTACTCCGCACTCGTAATCTCTGACCATGCTCCACCGACATGGACGTCCCCAATGGAAGCTGGACATGGCCCTCCTGGTCAATAAGGTTTTCTGCGAATGGATATCACAGGCTATAGATGGGTACGTTCCCAACAACCAGAATGGGGAGGTCTCACCCTTCACGTTCTGGGAGGTACTGAAGGCAGTGATAAGGGGAGAAATTATTGTGTACACGGTGCGCAAAGAGAAGCGAGGGAGCCTGGAAGCACCATTACAACTGGGAGAAATCATGGAGAGTATCAAGTCAAAGCAGGAGGGGAAGGGGGATCTCTGGTGGACTTCTGCAAAAGATTTGTACCTGCATTGGCCCTGAACCTATAGGAAATGTTCGCCGGCTCACAGGAACCGGGAGCAGAATGGATGAAGGTGGAGGAGTGTTCCTGCAAAGGGTCGTCCCTTCAAACCCCAGTTACAACCGCACTCCCATCCCCATCCTCCCCCCGACCAAACACTCGAGAAGCCCAATAGTAGTAGCCACGCTCCAGACATGATACCTGATGAGGCAATACTTCGGCCTAACCCAAATGGCTACCATGGCCCCCATCTGCAACAAACAAAGGTTTACTCCCACAATGAGAAAACACTGATGATTAGGGACATGAACACGGACGACAGAGCAGCAACCCTGGAGGAACTCATGGAGCGGTTCCAATTGCCAAAAGGAAACGAGCTAAAACATACTCAGGTGAAAACCTTCCTGCGTAAGGAAACAATGATGTAACACCAGATACCAGTAAGAAGTCTTACAACACCAGGTTAAAGTCCAACAGGTTTGTTTCAAACACGAGCTTTCGGAGCACGGCTCCTTCTTCACCTGAAGAAGGAGCCGTGCTCCGAAAGCTCGTGTTTGAAACAAACCTGTTGGACTTTAACCTGGTGTTGTAAGACTTCTTACTGTGCTCACTCCAGTCCAACGCCGGCATCTCCACATCATGACCAGATACCAGGACATTCGATAGTCGAAGAACTGGACCTGGGCGACCTAGGGAGGGGAAACTGTGGGGACCTGTGCGGGAGACTGTTAGAGGAGGTGTGCTCCCCCCTGGATGAAACAAGGGAAAAATGGGAGGAGAAACTAGGCACAGAAAAACGGGGAGGACTCTGGATCGAAGCACTGTATAAGGCGAACTCCACCTCCACATGCGCAGGGTTCAGCTTAACGCGGCTAAAGGTGGTGCACAGAGTGTACCTAACCAGGGCCATAATGAGTAGGTTCTTTCCGGAAGTGGAGGACAAATGTGAACGGTTCCAGGGAGGCCCAGCCAGCCACACCCACATGTTCCTGGCCTGCCCCAGACGTGTCAGGTAATGGGCGGCCTTGTATGAGGCCAAGTCCAGGGTTGTGGGAGTGAGGGTGAAGCCATGCCCAAAGGGGGCAGGCTTCGGGGTCTCAGACCTGCCAGAACTCTTTATGGGGAGGGAGCCCTAGCCTTTGCCTCTCTGATCGCCCGCCGGAGAATTATGCTCAGCTGGCGATCGGCAGCAACACCCAAAGCTGCAGCCCGCTTTCCGACCTGGCGGAATTTCTCAAACTGGAGATAATAAAACTTGCCACACGAAGGCCGGAAGTGGAAATCGTTCATCAACTTTTCCCAGGATCTGTTCGTAGTCAACAACCATTAGAATAAGAAGGGGGACGCAAGCAAGTAACGGGACAGAGATGAAAAACAAAGAGCGGTGGGGGGAAGGACGCACAAGAAACTCAAGACAGGCAAAGGACTAAAACTGTAGATAGACATCAGTAAGTATGTGCCCAGGCCAAACTGAGAACGGCAACAACGGTACGTCGATCAAGGGGGGGGAGGTGGGATGGTCTCCCTCTGTCACTGGCGGGTCGGGTACAGGCGGTTAAAATGAATGTGCTGCCACGATTCCTGTTTATTTTCAATGCCTGCCGATTTCCTGCCAAGGTATTTTTAGAGAGATTGAAGGGATGATTACCTCATACATATGGGGAGGGAAGGTGGCCACAATTAGAAAGGTGCTACTACAGAGAGGAAGGCAGGCAGGGGGTTTGAGTGTTCTGAATCTGATGTATTATTACTGGACTGCGAATGTGGAGAAGGTACGGAGCTGGGTCAGAGGGGTTGACTCCCAATGGGTCAGAATGGAGGAGAGTTTGGGTAGGGGGTCGGGATTGAAGGCGCTAGCGACAGTGCTGCTCCCGTCGGCCCCGGGGAGATGATCGGGGAGTCCGATAGTAATAGTTTTGTTGAGAATTTGGAGGCAGTTTTGGGTTGGGGACAGGGGGTCAAGGGAAATGCCAATTCAGAGGAATCATGGATTTGAGCCAGGGTAGTGGGATGGAAATTTTCGGAGATGGGAGCAGAAAGGAATTAGGACACGAAAAGATTTGTTTCTGGGGGGTTGTTTTGCGGGATTGAAGGTGCTGGGAGCAAAGTATGGGCTGGAGCAGAGGGAAATATTTAGATACATGCAGGCTCGATATTTTGTCAGAAAGGAGACACAGAGCTTCCCAGTAGAGCAGGCCTCCACAATGCTGCAGGAAGTGCTGACGACAGGGGGACTGGAGAAGGGGGTAGTATCAGCAGTGTAGGGGGCTATTTTGGAGGAGGAGAAAGCGCCGCTGGAAGGGATCAAGGCAAAGTGGGGGAAGAGTTGGGAGAGGGTATGGAGGAGGGGTTCTGGTGTGAAGTGCTCCGGAGGGTGAACGCCTCCACCTCGTGTGCGAGGTTGGGGCTGATACAGCTGAAGGTGGTGTATAGAATCATAGAATTTACATAGAATTTACAGTGCAGAAGGAGGCCATTCAGCCCATCGAGTCTACACCGGCTCTTGGAAAGAGCACCCTACCCAAGCCCACACCTCCACCCTATCCCCATAACCCAGTAACCCCACCCAACTCTAAGGGCAATTTTGGATACTAAGGGCAATTTAGCATTGCCAATCCAACTAACCTGCACATCTTTGGACTGTGGGAGGAAACCGGAGCACCCGGAGGAAACCCACGCAGACACGGAGAGAACGTGCAGACTCCACACAGGCAGTGACCCAAGACGGGAATCGAACCTGGGACCCTGAAGCAATTGTGCTAACTACTATGCTACCGTGCTGCCCACTTTACAAGGGCAAGGATGAGTCGGCTCTTTGAAGGGGTAGAGGGTGTATGTGAACGTTGCGAGGGAGGCCCCGCAAACCACATTCATATGTTTTGGTCCTGTCCAAAGCTGGAGGATTACTGGAAGGAGGTTTTTAGGGTAATCTCTAAAGTGGTGCACGTGAAACTGGACCTAGGTCTTCGGGGGGCCATATTCGGGGTGTTCGGTTGGAAACGGGTGTGGAGGCAGATGTTATAGCCTTCGCCTCGTTGATTGTCCGAAGGTGGATCCTGTTAGGGGGGAGATCAACCTCTCTAGCCTGTGCCGTGGCATAGCGGAGGGGCCTGCTGGAATTCTTGACGCTTGAAAGGTTCAAATGAAATGAAATGAAAATGAAAATCGCTTATTGTCACGAGTAGGCTTCAATGAAGTTACTGTGAAAAGCCCCTAGTCGCCACATTCTGGCGCCTGTTCGGGGAGGCTGGTACGGGAATTGAACCGTGCTGCTGGCCTGCCTTGGTCTGCTTTAAAGGCCAGCTATTTGAATTTGAACTGAGGGGAAGTAAGGAGGGGTTCTACAATTCATGGGCGTTATTCATTGTGCACTTTTCATCACATCGAACATTGGGGGTGGGGTGGGGACTGTATGTGTTAATGGTGACTATGGGTGATTCCTGATTCCTTTTTGTCATTTGTTTCTGTTAACATGCGGGACAATGTCTGGGGTTTGGTGGGAGAATGGGATCGTTGTTATTGATATGGGGATTGACATTTCATTCGTCACTGATTATTGTTTATTGTTGGGTGTAAATTTGGGAGAAAATGTAAGAAAAAGGAGAATAAAAAAAATGTTTTAAAAACATTTTTTAAAGAAAGAAAAGGCCCCACAGACCATTGAGTCTGCGCTAGTCAAAAACAACCACCTAACTATTCTAATTCCATTTTCCAGCACTTTGCCCATAACCGTGTATGCCTTAGCATCGCAAGTGCACACCTAAATACTTCTTGAATGTTATGAGGGTCTCTGCCTCCACCACTCTTTCAGGCAGCAAGTTTCAAACGCCCAGCACCCTTTGTGTAAAAAGCTTTTCCTCAGGTGAACCTGAGGAAGGAGCAGTGCTCCGAAAGCTAGTGTTTGAAACAAACATGTTGGACTTTAACCTAGTGTTGTGAGACTTCTTACTTAAATCTATGCCCACTCGTCATTGACCCCTCCACCAAGGGGAAAAGTTTCATCCTGTCTATCCAAGTCCCCCCCCCCCTAATTTTACACATCTTAATCATGTTCCCCGTCAGTCTCCTCTGCTCCAAGGACAACAACCCCAGTCTATCCAATCTCTCTTCATAACTAACACTCTCCAGCCTAGGCAACATCCTGGTAAATTTCCTGTCCACCCTTTCCAGTGCTAACTCATCCTTTCTATAATGTGGATTTCCAGAACTGCACACAATACTAGCTGTGGCCTCATCAACGTTTTGTACAGCATAACCTCCCTGCTCTTAAACTCTATGCCTCGGCTAATAAAGGCAAGTATACCATATGCCTTCTTAACCACTGTATCCACCTGCCCTGCTACCATAGGTCTTCTTGGCTTTCAGAGCCATGTCTTCAGTGAAGCAGTGCTGGGCTGCAGGCATTGGGAAGGCTGTACACTTCTGCTGTTTAAATATGATGCGCACAGTGAAGAAACAATAAGGTTGCGGCGGGTTGGCCAAATTCGAGGTTGCCCGCCCATGATCTGGAGTGCTACTGCGCATACACAATTAATGAGGCAGAAAGCAGATGATACGGCGCAAATATTTGTCATTGCAGCTGGCAGAAAAATGTCATTTTTCACACCCCCTTAGTGCAATGAGGAGCAAAACCCAGACAATGTTTTGAGTCGAGATGAGCCCTCCTCAGAATCTTTGGTTTCTGGTCATTTTCACTACGCCCACTCATTTAGAAATTCCTGCCGAGAAGCCAATTTTATAATACTAGGAATGTCCCATTGTACTTTTGGTAGTTGTTTTTATAGCTCAATTAGGTTTAACTGCTGCAGTGCACTTTTACAATACTGTTATATCCTTAAGCACATCAGCATTCCTTTGCTATTTTGGAATATTTAACATTTCGCAATTCCTGCACGACTAGTCCAGAAGAATTGCTGAAGAGCAATTTATAAATAGCTAGAAGATTAAGACAAGATGACCTCTGTTGAAATGTTGTAAATTAAAGCCTGCTGAAAAAAGTGAAAATCATTGGGCGGAATTCCCCGTTTCTGAAGCTAATGGCGGAATTCTCCGTTTCTGAAGCTAAGGGCGGAATTCTCCGTTTCTGAAGCTAAGGGCGGAATTCCCCGTTTCTGAAGCTAATGGCGGAATTCTCCATTTCTGAAGCTAAGGGCGGAATTCTCCGTTTCTGAAGCTAAGGGCGGAATTCTCCGTTTCTGAAGCTAAGGGTGGAATTCCCCGTTTCTGTCTGAAGCTAATGGCGGAATTCTCCGTTTCTGAAGCTAAGGGCGGAATTCCCCGTTTCTGAAGCTAAGGGCGGAATTCCCCGTTTCTGTCTGAAGCTAATGGCGGAATTCTCCGTTTCTGAAGCTAAGGGCGGAATTCTCCGTTTCTGAAGCTAAGGGCGGAATTCTCCGTTTCTGAAGCTAAGGGCGGAATTCCCCGTTTCTGAAGCTAATGGCGGAATTCCCCGTTTCTGAAGCTAATGGCGGAATTCTCCGTTTCTGAAGCTAAGGGCGGAATTCCCCGTTTCTGAAGCTAATGGCGGAATTCTCCGTTTCTGAAGCTAATGGCGGAATTCTCCGTTTCTGAAGCTAAGGGCGGAATTCCCCGTTTCTGAAGCTAAGGGCGGAATTCTCCGTTTCTGTCTGAAGCTAAGGGCGGAATTCTCCGTTTCTGAAGCTAAGGGCGGAATTCCCCGTTTCTGAAGCTAAGGGCGGAATTCTCCGTTTCTGAAGCTAAGGGCGGAATTCCCCGTTTCTGAAGCTAAGGGCGGAATTCTCCGTTTCTGAAGGTAAGGGCGGAATTCTCCGTTTCTGAAGCTAAGGGCGGAATTCCCCGTTTCTGTCTGAAGCTAATGGCGGAATTCTCCGTTTCTAAAGCTAAGGGCGGAATTCCCCGTTTCTGTCTGAAGCTAATGGCGGAATTCTCCGTTTCTAAAGCTAAGGGCGGAATTCTCCTTTTCTGAAGCTAAGGGCGGAATTCTCCGTTTCTGAAGCTAAGGGCGGAATTCTCCGTTTCTGAAGCTAAGGGCGGAATTCTCCGTTTCTGAAGCTAAGGGCGGAATTCTCCGTTTCTGAAGCTAAGGGCGGAATTCCCCGTTTCTGAAGCTAAGGGCGGAATTCCCCGTTTCTGAAGCTAAGGGCTGGATTCTTCGTTTCTGTCTGAAGCTAAGGGCGGAATTCCCCGTTTCTGAAGCTAAGGGCTGGATTCTCCGTTTCTGTCTGAAGCTAAGGGCGGAATTCCCCGTTTCTGAAGCTAAGGGCGGAATTCCCCGTTTCTGAAGCTAAGGGCTGGATTCTCCGTTTCTGTCTGAAGCTAAGGGCGGAATTCCCCGTTTCTGAAGCTAAGGGCTGGATTCTCCGTTTCTGTCTGAATCGGCCGGCGGCGGCGTTATTCCCGCTCCCGCCATGTTTTTAATTTACCGAACCGCCATTAAACGCCGTAGTTCAAATCCCGCCGGCAGCTTCCGAGAACAGCTGGCGCCGGCGGGATGTCATTTAATTTTTACGTTGAATAATTCTCCGGCCCGGATGGGCCGAAGTCCCGCCGACGTGGCCACGAGTCACGTCGGCGAAAATCACAGTAGGTTTATAACGGCGTCAACCATTGATGATGGTTGACGCCGTTCAGTTACCTACATCGAGTGCGGCGTGGGGAGGAGGAGAGTACCGGCGTTAGGGGGGGGAGAGTACCGGCGTTTGTGTGGGGGGGGGGAGGAGAGTACCGGCGTTTGTGTGTTGGGGGGGGGGGAGAGTACCGGCGTTTGTGTGTTGGGGGGAGAGTACCGGCGTTTGTGTGGGGGGGGGGGAGAGTACCGGCGTTTGTGTGGGGGGGGAGAGTACCGGCGTTTGTGTGGGGGGGGAGAGTACCGGCGTTTGTGTGGGGGGGAGAGTACCGGCGTTTGTGGGGGGGGGGGGAGAGTACCGGCGTTTGTGGGGGGGGGGGGGGAGAGTACCGGCGTTTGTGTGTTGGGGGGGGGGGGGAGAGTTCCGGCGTTTGTGTGTTGGGGGGGGGGAGTGTACCGGCGTTTGTGTGGGGGGGGGAGAGAGTACCGGCGTTTGTGTGGGGGGGGGGGGAGAGTACCGCCGTTTTGTGTTGGGGGGGGGGAGTGTACCGGCGTTTGTGTTTGGGGGGGGGAATAGGAGAGTACCACCGTTTGTGTGGGGGGGGGGTGGGGGGTGGGGGGGGAGGAGGAGAGTACCGCCGTTTGTGGGGGCGGGACGGGGGGGGAGAGTACTGGCGTTTGTGGGGGGGGGGAGAGTACTGGCGTTTGTGGGGGGGGGGAGAGTACCGGCGTTTGTGGGGGGGAAAGAGTACCGGTGTTTGTGGGGGGGGGAGAGTACTGGCGTTTGTGGGGGGGGGGGGAGTACCGGCGTTTGTGGGGGGGGGGAGAGTACCGGCGTTTGTGGGGGGGGGGAGAGTACCGGTGTTTGTGGGGGGGGGGGAGAGTACCGGCGTTTGTGGGGGGGGGAGAGTACCGGCGTTGTGGGGGGGGAGAGTACCGGTGTTTGTGGGGGGGGGGAGAGTACCGGCGTTTGTGGGGGGGGGGAGAGTACCGGTGTTTGTGGGGGGGGGGAGAGTACCGGCGTTTGTGGGGGGGGGGAGAGTACCGGCGTTTGTGGGGGGGGGGAGAGTACCGGTGTTTGTGGGGGGGGGGGAGAGTACTGGCGTTTGTGGGGGGGGGGGGAGAGTACCGGCGTTTGTGGGGGGGGGAGAGTACCGGCGTTTGTGGGGGGGGGAGAGTACCGGCGTTTTTGGGTGGGTGGAGAGTACTGGCGTTTGTGGGGGGGGGGGAGAGTACTGGCGTTTGTGGGGGGGGGGGGAGAGTACCGGCGTTTGTGGCGGGGGGAGAGTACCTACGTTTGTGGGGGGGGGGAGAGTACCGGTGTTTGGGGGGGGGGGGAGAGTACTGGCGTTTGTGGGGGGGGGGAGAGTTAACCGGCGTTTGTGGGGGGGGGGAGAGTACCGCCGTTTGTGGGGGGGAGAGTACCGGTGTTTGTGGGTGCGGGGGGGTAGCGGCATTGGAGAGGGGTGCGGTGGGGGTGGGGGGTAGGCGTGGGGGTAGGGGTGGGGGGTTGGGGGGGTGGGGGTGTAGGGGGGGGTAGGGGTGGGGGTAGGGGTGGGGGGGGGTTGGGGTGGGGGTGGGGGGTAGGGGTAGAGGTAGGGGGGTAGGGGGTTGGGGTAGCGGCGTGCAGAGGGGGGGGCGACGGTGTGTTGGCCCCGGGCATCCATTGGATGGGGGGCATCAGCAGATCTTCCTCAAGGCTCCCCTTCCTCCCAGCTGCCTTGTCTTTGTTTGAGAGAGAGAGAGAGAGAGGGAGATTGTGGGACAGACAGAGAGAGAGAGACAGAGAGAGGGAAGTCCCGTCCGTCCTCTGGCTGAGAGCAGGGCTTTGGTGAGTATATTGCAATCTGCCTAAACCCAGGAATATTGCCTGGTTAGAATGCAGAGGGAAATGCTGGGATCCTGGGGTGGGAGATGTGTCTGGATTTGTCTATTTCAGCTTCAGCCTCTGCGATTTCAGGTCAGTTTCACAACAACAGGAAAAACGCGCGGAGAGAGAGGGAAAAACTTTTGGCAAAGTTTCTGGGTTCTGCCTTTATAAATCACAGCGCAGAAAGGGTTCTGCGCTGTGAATTATCTAGGCACCTTTTCTAATCCTGGGGAGAAACAACCTTTTGAAGAGTCTGAGGAAATAAGCAGGAATTTGGATTAATTCTGCCTCCCCACCCCCTGGGCCTCTTTCTCCTCCCTCCCCCTTTCTCCTCCCTCCCCCTTTCTCCTCCCTCCCCCTTTCTCCTCCCTCGCCCGACATCAACCGACGCGCCACTTCTGCAGCGGGTGAAACTGACGTGTATCGCGTCAGTCCGCTGCTGGCCCTTTCGGGAACGGAGATTTAGGGCTTAAAAGAAGGCCCCGACGCCAGAGTCACCGGCGCCGCTTTTGCCCGCCGGTAATGGGCGTCACGCAGGTCTTCAGAGAATTTCGCTCGTGGTGTTTTACGACGCCAAAATTTGCACTGAATCTTCACCGATCCTGCACCCAGTGAGGGGCTAGCAGCTACACCGAGTAAAAACTCGCAGCTCCCACGATATAATGGCTGAAGAATGGCCGGGTCCTGGCCGCGCATGTGCACCGTGATGACCTGCAGCGGTCACGCATAAAACATGGCGCCGGACCGTGGCGTGGACTCGACCTGCCAAATAGTGTCTCCCTGGCCACCCCCCACCAGTCCCCCCCCCAGCCCTCGCGGAAGCCACCCCAGTCAGCAGCACGGCTTCAGCCGACTGTGGCGTGTTGGACACAGTCCGCAGCCGCCAACAACCGTGTTCCCGACCGCTGAGACCACATGTCCCCCATGCGATCAGGAACACGGTCCATCGGGGGAGGGCCTTCAGGTGATGCACCAACGCCATTCCAACGCCGTACGCTGCGTGACGCAATTATGCCATTTTGGGCGGGGCGGAGGATAGGAAACCGGTTTCAAACCCGGCGACACCCCTAATTTGGGCGTCAGAACGGAGTCTCCACCCGATCGGGGGAATCCTGCCCTAAATGTTGATGCCAGCGGCAGATCAGTTTGGACTTTTACAACAGAAAACCAGTGTCACACCTGGAACAATTTCTCTACTGTTGAGGGACCGAGCACCGGTGCCATGTGGAACACAATCGCAAAAACGGTGCGGGATTCGCCGGGTCCTTGTTGACACTCGGGAGGCCTGACAAGCTGCAGCCACATGCATGTTACATTCCCACATACACTCATCCCAGCCAACAAGGTGCCACTGGTTGCTCTGGAGCATGCCCACACAACTGATGGGTCAGCTGGGGCAAGGAGGGTGCCCTGGGAGTGAACACTAGACGACCCATGGCACTAAGTTTAAAGCGGGCTGTCAGCGGTATGGCAGCTGCATGGCTGCCTTGTTGACGGTGGGATGGTTGTCCTTGCCAGTCCACCCTGATCCCACAGCCCACCTCCTGGCCACCCCCCACTACTCCTCCAGGCCCTGGCAGAAGCCCCCAGCCAGCGGCCACAACTGTCAGCAAACTATGGCCATGTTGGGACACGTTCCATGCGCCCTCTCTCTCCCTCAGCAGCCACCATGCCGGCGTCATGATTTTTAAAAACACAAGTGTACCAAGCCGTCGGGAATTAGCCATCAGAGGCAGAGAATCACGGAGGCTCGGAGAACCCCCGGCTCAGGCCCGTTAATGATATGCAAATGGTGTCGATTGTACTGTGCGTTCCGGAACACATGGCGCTGCTGTCGAGGTGCTGGAGCATTACAATTTGCGTCAAATCGGCACCTGCCACGAATTCAGTGTCGGAAACCGATTCCTCCGGCCAATTGCCTTTCCCGATTTTGGGTCGGCTAGCAGACAATCCCGCCGATTATTTATATTTATTGCCACGTTATTTTCAGAATGGTATATTAACAACGGGCGGATTTTCCAAAAAATGGCAAAGTGTAATTTTCAACGATAAAATCGTGCGATTCCCGTCAGCCCCCGGCAGCAATGTTCGGATCGTAATCTAGAGACACCTTTGAAAAAACGTGTGAAAAAACACGTGAAAAAGTGCAGTGCCAGATGTTGCAAAGCACCTGATTTCCCCACCCAGGGTCATTAGAGATCTTCAATTAAATGGCTCCACGCAGTTGCTCACAGTCAACCAGGAGGCCGGCAGCCAAGAACCCAGCTCCACCATTCACCAAGGGGACTGCCACAAGAATGCTGGATGGCGTTGAGGACAGAAGGCCAACTATCCATCCTCAGGCTGGCAGGAGACCCAGCAGAAGGTCACAAATCCCGCCAGGAAGAAGGTGAAAGCACTGGTCAGTGTCAGCAGCCTGACCAGAGGACTGGAATGCAAAGTCGGAAGAAGGTGAATAACCTGTAGCTCAGCAAGGTAAGTGCTCCCTGTTTCCTCTTGGCACTCCACTCTTCCGTCACTTCCAGAAAGTCACTGGGAACTCACAAGCTGCCATCTCGCAGTTTCCCAGCATTCTGGCCTCCCAGTATCTGCCTCAAACCCCCCAGCACTTTCACAGACCCCTCTTCTCTGCTTGGGGAAAGTGCCCACATGTGCCAGTTGTCTCAAGCCTCTGACCCACCAGGTGTCCAACTCATATTTTCCCCTTTTATGGCCTTGCAGGAAAAACCCACCTACAACCGGAATGAGAGAGAGAAACCCTGGAGGAGGAGGGAGAAGCAGGTGCGGGCCTTCATTGAGAAATAGGTTGGCTGGTGGGGAAAAAGTGGGGAGCCACTGCACATTGTTATGGACACCTGGACAGCTCTCAACAATGGCGTAGAAACTGGAAAAGAGCTGTAACTCTTTTATATTTTTAGACGCTACAGAACATAGAACATAGAACCCAGGAGTGAGTGTATGAGAAATAGGGCTTGGTTATTTTACAAACAAACTTTACAAAACAAAGAAAAGAAAGCAATACTTAAACTTTTAAACTTCGACTCTAACCTAAACAGATTACATGTAGTTTCTTAACCTTAACACACTAGTTTGCATTAAACAGCACTTTAACAGAACATGCAATTCTCATGCCACTTACACAAGTAGAGAAGGCAATACTTGCATTTACGAAGCAATTTTTCTTCTGTTAGGAACATTTGTTCAGAAACCCTTTTCAAAACATGCCTCGATGGCAACTTTCATGACCTCATCTCAGTCGATTTCAAAGCCTTCTCCCGTCCCTGTTCAAAATAGGATTTTTTCTCTCTCTCTCTAAGTTCTGCCCAACCTCTCAAACAAGGTTCTCTGCTGGGGTTTCCATACGCAACCCATCAGCGTTATCTTGTCTGATTGCCCACTCCCGTTTATACAAAATTACAGAGCCATGCTATTGACATGCAACAAACCTCCCAGTGATGGACGAAAAGGCCATCAGACTTTGTAATGGACTAATAGCTGGTCAGACAGGGGTTTCCCAAAGAACAATGGGGCATCCTGTATATTGTCACGAAAGAGTTTTAAGTCTGAACTCAGCCAGGTGTGGCCATATCCCTCTGACTCCATGCCAGCAGTATTTTGCCTCCGTCGGTTTAACCCCTAAATTGGCTGCTGCATCTTAATCAAATTTCTAGACCCAATTTCCTAATATCTCCCTCGCGTAACAACCTTCATCCAGATGATCAGTCTGAAGTGAAGGGTTCGTTGTCCAAACCCTTAACCACGCCATGTATGAAAACCATCTGCCTCGCCTTGCAGGAACTGAAAGCATGACCCATCAATCAGCAATGTTCCACCATTTACCCTCAAAAGCACCTCAGAGGAGGACACGGATGAAGCATCACAGTTTTCACCTGCACCATCCACCATCACAGAGACACACACCTCGGTGGGCGAATTTAGCAGGCAGGCTTCTGGGCCACTTTCTGGTGAGTGCCACGTTGCTTCTGATGCACATCAAGTGGAGGCAGGAGTGTACCAGGTATTGGACAGTCAGAGGTCTGCTGGATCCCAAGACACAGCTGTGCCCAGCCAGGTGCCATGCCCCTGGGCACATTCATCCCTCAGCTGCTTGAAATGCAAAGGCTTGTGCTTGTCAAGGAGACACAGCCAGAGTGAGGCACATCCAGAGTGGGAATTGCAACTTGGTAATTTGGTGCAGTGAGGTAATCAGGAAAGGTAAGTGGTAAATCTAATTTTGCTGTTTTTCAGTTAAAAGTGCAGTATGTAGCTTAGTGTCTGATTGGCTGAAGCTGCCCCCACCCTACTTGCTGAGAGGCAGTTATCTGTCAGTCACCTGAGGCCTGTTTAGGGGCACAAAGGGCACATTGTATTCTTCTCTTTGAATTTTAGGTATTTCTTGAGTCATCGATTGGCTAAGGTCTGCATAAAAGACAGACAGAAAGCGCACTCAGTAAGCTTGCGCTTTTCAAGGAGACACATCCGGAGTGAGGCACATCTAGAGTGGGAATTGCAACTTGGTCATTTGGTGCAGTGAGGTAATTCAGTGCAGAGTGAGAGAAGGTGCTTTTTCGGAGGTGCTTTTTAACCCTGGTAAGTGACTGGTAAGTAGTTTTTCTTTTCATTGTCTAATTTATTTATTTTTATTTTGAAATTGTAGTTGTATAAGTTTACGTAAGGTTTAAGACATAGCAGGAGATCCCAGACCCGTGTCATGCTCCTCGTGTGCGATGTGGGAGCTCAGGGACACGTCCACTGTCCCTTGCTCCTTCACGTGCAAGAAGTGTGTTCAGTTGCAGCTCCTGTTAGACCGCTTGACGGCTCTGGAGCTGCGGATGGACTCACTTTGGAGCATCCGCGATGCTGAGGAGGTCGTGGATAGCACGTTTAGCGAGTTGGTCACACCGCAGTTGAAAGTTACTGAGGGAGATAGCAAATGGGTGACCAAAAGACAGAGCAAGAGTTGTAAGGCAGTGCAGGTGTCCCCTGTGGTCATCTCCCTGCAAAACAGATATACCGCTTTGGATACTGTTGAAGGAGATGACTCACCAGGGGAAGGCAGCAGCAAGATTCATGGCACCGTGGCTGGCTCTATTGCACAGCAGGGCAGGAAGAAAAATGGCAGGGCTATAGTGATAGGGGACTTGATCATAAGGGGAATAGACAGGCGGTTCTGTGGACGCAATCGAGACTCCAGGATGGTATGTTGCCTCCCTGGTGCAAGGGGTCAAGGATGTCTCGGAGCGGCTGCAGGGCATTCTGGGGGGGGGTGGGGGGGGAGGGTGAACAGCCAGCTGTCGTGGTGCCATAGGCACCAATGATATAGGTAAAAAATGGGATGAGGTCCTACAAGCGGAATTCAGGGAGTTAGGAGTTAAACTAAAAAGTAGGACCTCAAAGGTAGTAATCTCAGGATTGCTACCAGTGCACGAGCTAGTCAGAGTAGGAATGTCAGGATAGATAGGATGAATGCGTGGTTCGAGAGATGGTGCAAGATGGAGGGATTTAAATTCCTGGGCATTGGGACCGTTGTCTGGGGGAGGTGGGACAGTACAAACCGGACTGGGAACCAATGTCCTCTGAGGGGTGTTTGCTAGAGCTGTGGGGAGGGTTTAAACTAATGTGGCAGGGGGATGGGAACCGAGCAGGAAGTTGGAAGTAGTAAAACAGGGACAGAAGCAAAATGGGAAGTAAGGGGAAAAGTGCAAGGCAGAGAAGACATAGTCAGAAATCCATAAGGGCGACAGTACAAGGTACAGTGACTGAGGGGAGCACAGTGAATAGGCCCAGTAATAACAAAAGGAATAAAACTGGAGATGTTAAGATTCAAAACAGAGGTAAAAAAAAACCCAACATAAGTGTACTTTACCTGAATGCTCGTAGTATTTGGAATAAAGTAAATGAGTTGATGGCACAAATCATCGTGAATGACTATGATTTAGTGGCCATTACTGAAACATGGTTAAAGGATGGTCACGACTGGGAGTTAAATATCCGAGGGTATCAAACTATTCGGAAGGACAGAGTGGATGGTAAGGGAGGTGGTGTTGCTCTGTTATTTAAGGATGACATCCGAGCAATAGTAAGGGATGACATCGGTGCTATGGAGGATAAGGTTGAATCAATTTGGGTGGAAATCAGGAATAGTAAGGGCGAAAAAGTCACTGATTAGGAGTAGTCTATCGGCCACCAAATAGTAACGTTATGGTGGGGCAGGCAATAAACAAAGAAATAACTGATGCATGTAGAAATGGTACAGCAGTTATCATCGGGGATTTTAATCTACATGTCGATTGGTTTAACCAGGTCGGTCAAGGCAACCTTGAGGAGGAGTTTATAGAATGTATCCGCGATAGTTTCCTAGAACAGTATGTAATGGAACCTACGAGGGAACAAGCGGTCCTAGATCTTGTCCTGTGTAATGAGACAGGATTGATTCATGATCTCATAGTTAGGGATCCTCTCGGAAGGAGCGATCACAATATGGTGGAATTTAAAATACAGATGGAGGGTGAGAAGTAAAATCAAATACTAGTGTTTTGTGTTTAAACAAAGGAGATTACAATGGGATGAGAGAAGAACTAGCTAAGGTAGACTGGGAGCAAAGACTTTATGGTGGAACAGTTGAGGAACAGTGGAGAATCTTCCAAGCGATTTTTCACAGTGCTCAGCAAAGGTTTATACCAACAAAAAAGGAAGGACGGTAGAAAGAGGGAAAATCGACCATGGATATCTAAGGAAATAAGGGAGAGCATCAAATTGAAGGAAAAAGCATATAAAGTGGCAAAGATTGGTGGGAGACTAGAGGACTGGGAAATCTTTAGGGGGCAACAGAAAGCTACTAAAAAAGCTATAAAGAAGAGTAAGATAGAGTATGAGAGTAAACTTGCTCAGAATATAAAAACAGACAGTAAATATTTTTACAATATATAAAACAAAAAAGAGTGGCTAAGGTCCTTTACAGGATGAGAAGGGAGATTTAATAATGTGAGATGAGGAAATGGCTGAGGAACTGAACAGGTTTTTTGGGTCGGTCTTCAAAGTGGAAGACACAAATAACATGCCAGCGCCTGATAGAAACGAGGCTATGACAGGTGAGGACCTTGAGAGGATTGTTATCACTAAGGAGGTAGTGATGGGCAAGCTAATGGGGCTAAAGGTAGACAAATCTCCTGGCCCTGATGGAATGCATCCAGAGTGCTAAAAGAGATGGCTAGGGAAATTGCAGATGCACTAATGATGATTTACCAAAATTCACTAGGACTCTGGGGTAGTCCGGTGGATTGGAATTAGCAAAACGTGACATCACTGTTTAAAAAAGGAGGTAGGCAGAGAGCAGAAAATTATAGGCCAGTGAGCTTAACTTCGGTAGTAGGGAAGATGCTGGAATCTATCATCAAGGAAGAAATAGCGAGGCATCTGGATAGCAATTGTCCCATTGGGCAGACGCAGCATGGGTTAATAAAGGGCAGGTCGTGCCTAACTAATTTAGTGGAATTTTTTGAGGACATTACCAGTGCAGTAGATAACGGGGAGCCAATGGATGTGGTATATCTGGATTTCCAAAAAGCCTTTGACAAGGTGCCACACAAAAGATTGCTGCATAAGATAAAGATGCATGGCATTAAGGGTAAAGTAGTAGCATGGATAGAGGATTGGTTAATTAATAGAAAACAAAGAGTGGGGATTAATGGGTGTTCTCTGGTTGGCAATCAGTAGCTAGTGGTGTCCCTCAGGGATCCGTGTTGGGCCCACAATTGTTCACAATTTACATAGATGATTTGGAGTTGGGGACCAAGGGCAATGTGTCCAAGTTTGCAGATGACACTAAGATGAGTGGTAAAGCGAAAAGTGTAGAGGATACTGGAAGTCTGCAGAGGGATTTGGATAGGTTAAGTGAATGGGCTAGGGTCTGGCAGATGGAATGCAATGTTGACAAATGTGAGGTTATCCGTTTGGTAGGAATAACAGCAAACGGGATTATTATTTAAATAATAAAATATTAAAGCATGCCGCTGTGCAGAGAGACCTGGGTGTGCTAGTGCACGAGTCACAGAAAGTTGGTTTACAGGTGCAACAGGTGATTAAGAAGGCAAATGGAATTTTGTCCTTCATTGCTAGAGGGATGGAGTTTAAGACTAGGGAGGTTATGTTGCAATTGTATAAGGTGTTAGTGAGGCCACACCTGGAGTATTGTGTTCAGTTTTGGTCTCCTTACTTGAGAAAGGACATACTGGCACTGGAGGGTGTGCAGAGGAGATTCACCAGGTTAATCCCAGAGCTGAAGGGGTTGGATTATGAGGAGAGGTTGAGTAGACTGGGACTGTACTCGTTGGAATTTAGAAGGATGAGGGGAGATCTTATCGAAACATTTAAAATTATGAAGGGAATAGATAGGATAGATGCGGGCAGGTTGTTTCCACTGGCGGGTGAAAGCAGAACTAGGGGGCATAGCCTCAAAATAAGGGGAAGTAGATTTAGGACTGAGTTTAGGAGGAACTTCTTCACCCAAAGGGTTGTGAATCTATGGAATTCCTTGGCCAGTGAAGCAGTTGAGGCGCCTTCATTAAATGTTTTTAAGGTAAAGATAGATAGTTTTTTGAAGAATAAAGGGATTAAGGGTTATGGTGTTCGGGCCGGAAAGTGGAGCTGAGTCCACAAAAGATCAGCCATGATCTCATTGAATGGCGGAGCAGGCTCGAGGGGCCAGATGGCCTACTCCTGCTCCTAGTTCTTATGTTCTTATGTTCCTATTAGAGCTGGGAATACCAGGAGGGGTTACCACTGCAAGGTCGAGTGGAGGAGTCCCAAAGCCTCCTGTTGCAGGAGATGTTGCCGGTGATGCATGGCACACAGGGCAATCCTGCAAGGGTGGCGGCTGCAAGACGTCAGACTCATGACTGCTGAACTCAGAGGCATGGCTCAGTCCATGAGGGCCATGGCTGAGGAGTGCAACGCCATGGTCCAGACAATGGCGAGTCTCCAGGACTGCCTGTGCCAGATGGCATTGAGGCTTCTGGAGCTCACTCCAGATGCCCCTCTGTCCTATGGACTAACCCAGGGGCCCACAAACACCAGGAGGGAGAAGGAACCACTGGAGCACCTCGCCAGGCCTTCTACCCAGGAGAGCCTGGGAATGACCAGCCCTTCTGATTCCCCCCCCCCCCCCTTCCTGATACTGGTGCAGCTTGGGGCAGTGGGCTGAACAGGTTGGTGTGGCAACACCTGTACCACTCGAGAATAAGCCAGGGCCCTCCAGGTCCCAGCTCTCCAGAGGATGCCCACCAAGGGCATCTCAGGTAACAGGGCGCGGAAGGCAGCAGGCCATCTCCAATTCTGATGTGCATCCTGGGAATACACCTCGATGTTGTGGGAGGGTACGCAAGGCTAAGGAATTGTAAGGGCACAGAGTGGGCATGGGTGAGGTTAGGCGCAGCTGGATCTTTATCAAATGTCACAAATGCACATGTTAGCTCATTAAAAACTCTTGTTCTTGTTGTCTGTAAAACATCAGACACTTTGACCGGATTATTATTCGGCTGTTTTACCCAGGTTCCCTTATTTGCGAGATGAACAAAGGACAAATGCAAGTTTACAATTCAACCAAATTTATTATCGAACACAGTAAAACAGTTACCCCCCTTAAATGATCCACCTACAACAATCCCAAGATTCTTATACTATATCTGCTGATGAACTCAATCGAGCTGCAGGTTCAATTCTCTGAGGCTCGGATGTCTCAGGTCTCACATGCTGCTTCCTTCTGTCCTCTGGCCCGCGGTCGAACCTTCTCTGCTGCATCTGCATTGAATCTTCGCTGGGGAGAGTCCTGGTGGTCGATTATTATTCCCCTCTTCCAGCCTTTCCAGAAAGTTCTCTGGCTCTCAGCCAATGAGGCCTCAGAGCAGGGGTTGCATCACCCCATGATTGCAATTCTGCAGGACACCAAGAACCCACCCCCAGGTATATTGTTCACATGTAACCTTACTCCATATATGGTAATGGTGGATAATCTGGGTGCCAGAAAGTCTAGCTTCATCTGGGCAATCCACAACAATCGATCCATTAGAATGGGACCGATTAACTCCTGTTTGCAGGGCAGGCCCAGACTTGTCCCGGCTGTCTGTCTCTGCTCAGAGTATTCAAACTTGGCTGTTCGAATTCCCATCAGGCCCTCCTGTGGGCTGGCTGTGGCTGTGATTTAAACTGTCCAATTATACATTAGGCCTAAAATTCAGGCCATTGTCTATTTTACCACATTTTTCACAGCCTTAAGGTCTCAATGTTGTTAACCCTCCTACCCATAGGATATCGCTTCACCACATCTGCAAATAGCTCTTCTCACAGACCCTCAGAGTCAGGCAAATGGTTAGGCCCATTCAAAGTTAAAACAACATAATTCCTGAAAGGTCTTAGGCATTAATCAGAGAACCCTAGACCCTTGCCGCTAATCCCCCTCTAGTGTTGTGTGACAAAGAGATCCAGGACCAAACCTCATTCGCACATGAGCCGGGGAGTCAGCGTGCTGGCAGCAGATGGGCAGGAGTCAGACATAAGCAATAGCTGAGATGCATCACAGGGGTTTTCCTCACTGCAACTCGGCATCACCCTCCTGCCTTTTCTGATCAGCAGGCCAAGGAACCCCAAGCCCAGCACCCTGAGGTTTACTGGGACTCTGCTTCTGTGGTTGCTAAGGGGTTAGCACGGTCTTTGCGGGGGGCATTTCTTGTGCTGTCAGAGAACATGGTGTTCCTATAGTGTGAAGCGGGAAGCAATGAGGGCAGCCCTCGCGAACCTTCACCTACTCTGTCATCCACCCTCCGGCTCCTCTCCAGCCTCTTACTCCTCGCCTTCCTCCTCATCCGAGGAGACGTTCCACTCCTCCAGGTCTTCATCAGTAAGGTGGTCACCCTGCTCCTCCTGCTTCTGTGCCAGGTTATGTAGGACACAGCAGACCATCACGATGCGGGAGACCCTCTGGGAACTGTACTGTGGGGTCCCACCGCACATCTGTAAGGTATGATTCTGTGAGTATGACTATGTCAAGCTGTTGCTTAACTAGTTTGTGAGAATCATGTAGAGGTACGAGCCTGGGTGCCATGGTAACGGCGCCGTTGCCGCTCTCCCCTAAGAGGTTTACCACGAGCCCGGTGGTGGCGGCGACCCTAAGAATCTGGGGACAGTGGAGACGGCATCGGGGGGAAACAGGGGGCTCGATGGAGGCTCCATTGGGTGGAAATCATCGGTTCATCCCGGGGAATAAGGATGGGGGATTTAGGGGGTGGCAAAGGGTGGGCATCAGTAAATTGAGGGACCTGTTTATTGGCGGGAGGTTTGCGGACCTGGGGGAACTGGAAGATAAATTTGGCCTTCCCCAAGGGAACATGTTCAGATACTTGCAGGTAAAGACGTTTGCTAGGCGACAGGTAGAGGGATTCCCTTTGCTGCCCTCGCAGGGGACGATAGACAGAGTGCTTTCGGGGGTGTGGGTCGGAGAGGGGACGGTGTCTGACATCTATAAGGTAACGCAGGAGGTGGAGGAGTCGTCAGTGGAGGAGCTGAAGGCTAAATGGGAGGAGGAACTCGGGGAGCAGATAGAGGACGGGACTTGGGCGAATGCCTTGGAGAGAGTCAACTCTTCCTCTTCATGTGCGAGGCTTAGCCTCATCCAATTTAAGGTGCTGCACCGGGCCCACATGTCCGGGACTAGGATGAGTAGGTTCTTTGGGGGTGAGGACAGGTGCACCAGATGTTCGGGGAGTCCAGCGAATCATGCCCATATATTCTGGGCATGTTCGGCACTGGAAGGATTCTGGAAGGGGGTGGCGGGGACGGTGTCGAGGGTGGTTGGATCCAGGGTCAAACCTGGGTGGGGACTCGCGATTTTCGGAGTTGCGGTGGAGCCGGGAGTGCAGGAGGCGAAAGAGGCCGGTGTCCTGGCCTTTGCGTCCCTAGTAGCCCGTCGAAGGATCCTGCTACCGTGGAAGGATGCGAGGCCCCCAAGTGTGGAGACCTGGGTCAATGACATGGCGGGATTTATAAAGTTGGAAAGGTTTAAATTTGCCCTGAAAGGATCAGTGCAAGGGTTCTATAAACGGTGGCAGCCTTTTCTGGACTTCCTGGCTCAAAGATAGGTATCTTGGTCAATAGCAGCAGCAACCCGGGGAGGGGCAAGGGGGGGTGTTCCTAACTATAGTTTCTATATTTTTTCGCTACGGTTATGTAACTTAACACTGGGTTAACTTAAGTTGTTGTTAATAGTTGGTTGTTCATTGAGGAGGGGTGAAGGTTTATGATTGTTGTTATTACTGTTATCGTGGTATTTTAGTATGGTTTGATGTTGTTGTGTAAATTCAAAATTTTTCAATAAAATTATTTTATTTTTAAAAAAATTTTAAAAACTAGTTTGTGAGACTGCTCTCCCAACTTTGGCACAAGCTCACAGCTGTTAGTAAGGATGACTTTGCAGGGTCGCAGGGCTGGGTTTGCCATTGTCGCTCCTGGTTTCCTGAATGGCGGGTGGGTCCATCCGGTTTTATTCTTTTTTGTGTTTTTGCAGCGCTTGAATACAACTGAGTAGCTCGCTAGGCCACTTCAGAGGGCATTTAAGAATCAACCACATTGCTGTTGGTCTGGAGACCAGGTAAGGATGGCAGATTTCCTTCCCTAAAGAACACTAGTGAACCAGATGGGTTTTTTATGACAATGACAATGCTTTCATGGTCACCATCAGACTTTTAATTCCAGATTTGTATTGAGTTAAAATTCCATCACCTGCCGTGGTGGGATTCGAACCCGCGTCCCCAGGTCATTATCCTGGGTCTCTGAATTGCTAGCCCAGTGACAATACCATGCTACTGCCTCCCCTCTTGCTGACCATCTTGAAATTGTGAACCCTAGTCACTGACTTACCAAATAGTGGAAACAGAATATCCTTCTTTACCCTGTCAAAATTCTTTGTAATTTTGAACACCTCAAGAACATCTCAATAAGGTCACCTCTTAATCTCTCTGCTCCCAGGCAAACAAGTCCAATCTTTCCTTGGATCTAAAATTTCTCATTCCTGGTATCATTTTAGTAAATCTCCTCTGCACTCTCGAGGGCTTTAACATCCTTCCTTAAATAAGGTACCCAGAACTGAACACGATACTCCAAATGTGGTCTGAACAATGAGGTGTAGCATCACTTCCTTGCTTTTATACTCTATGCCTCTATTTATAAACCCAAGATCTTACAAGCCAGGGTTTTTCAAACTTAGGGTCGCGACCCGCAGGTGGGTTGCGGGTGGGTGTCGGGAGAGTCGTGGAGCGATCGGTTGTGGCGTTCCCGATTGCGGGATTAAGTTCTCAACTGCTGCGACCGGCTTTTAATAATGCAGGCCACGGGCAGTCCCCGATTGGTTGCGGTGTTTGAGGGGGCGGGTGGAGCGAGGTGGGCTGTGTGCCGCGCGCAGAGCGGCTGGGGAGGGGGGAAGGGGCTGACGGGCATCCACGCGGATGCGATGCTAACAGTGTGTGGCCCAGCTCGGAGCTCCGCTTTGGTGCTCGTCCTCTGCAACGCTGCTTCGGCTCGTCCCCCATCACCGATTGGCAGTATGCAACCTGCGGTTAGTTGGTCAATCCGTTCAACGGCCAGCACAACGTACGTTTGCACTCCCACGACGGTAAGTACTGTTCGGGAAGTGGTCTGTGACTGGGTGGATGCAGTGAGAGGAAGCCAGGCCAGGCCAAGTTGTACCGTTGAGCCTATATTTATGGAACTTTCAAAATAACTAACCAAGAGTGGTTGCAAAGAGTAGTCTTAAAAGGAGTACAGCATGAATAGGGTGTAAAAGTTGGGAACTTAGTGGAAATAGAATTTCTCCAGGAAGTATTGGCTGAGTATATCTCAAAGTGAAATTTAGTCCAGCATATTAAAGTGTATTTGGAACTTGAAAACAGCAAAGGGAACTGCAAGCTGGTTAGTAGAAACTACCTGTCAGAGTCAGTCAGCTATCAACCAGCTGTAAGTGGTTGCCTGAATAAGCACTAATTGTGGGCAGGAAACTGAATCATCATTGGTAATGGGTGTGGCTCAAAAAAGGTGGGAAAAAAAACTATGTTTATTGCTAGCGCTGTGCATGCATTGTTCTTGTGTTTTACTCCATTACATCATTACGAGCAACAGGGTAGGGAGTTGCCAGGAGGAAAGGTGCTTATTAAACAGTTTACAAAGAGGCAGCATCAATGATGCAAGTTGAAGTGTTTCATGCTGCCCGTTTCTCATGGTTTATAAAATTGGCAAATTTTGTTTTGACTGGTACCCAGGAAGACACACTTTTCTTCACCTTGCTGGTCACTGTCTAAACTTGGCCAAGAAAGGCTCTGCACACACCACCACAGTAGGATCTCTTATTTTCTAATAAGAGACGTGGTCCGGTGGTAGTTTGAGATTGAGTTTATTACAAAACTTGGTTAGTGCACTTTCAAACACAAACAAGGGGCGGCATTCTCCCCTACCCGGCGTGACGGAGGTTGCCGGCATAGGGGAGTAGCACCAACCACTCAGGGGTTGGGCCTCCCAAAGGTGGGGAATTGTCCCCACCTTTGGGGGCCAGCCCCGCTCCGGAGCGGTTTGCACCAGAAGACTGGCGCAAAAAACCGGTGGGGCTGGCCGAAAGGCTTTCGCCGGTCGGCGCATGCGCCGGCAGTGATGTCAGCGGCCAGCGCGATGTGGGTTCTCTTCCGCTTCCGCCATGGCGGAGGCCGTGGCGGACACGGAGGAAAATAGTGCACCAGGGCACTGGCCCGGAGTCTGAGCGGTGGGCCCCGATCGCGGGCCAGGCCACTGTGGGGGCACCCCCCGGGGTTCGATCGCCCCCCCCCCCCGCCCCCCCCACCCCCCCAGGACCCCCGGGGCCCGCTCGCCGCCGCTGATGCCGCCGTTCCAGAGGTGGTTTAAACCTCGGCGGCGGGAGAGGCCTCCCAGCGGCGGGACTTATCACCGGCAGGGGCCTCTCCGATCGGAGTGGCGAGATTCCCGCCACCCGCCATTTCCGGGTGCGGAGAATCTCTGCCACGGCGTGGGTGGGATTTTCAGCGGCCCCAGCCGATTCTCCGACCCTGGAAACAAAAGCCAAGCAGGGTTAGCACTGCTGCTTCACAGCTCCAGGGTCGCAGGTTTGATTCCCGGCTTGGTCACTGTTTGTGCAGAATCTGCATGTCTTCTCTGTGTCTGCGTGGGCTTCTTCCGAGTGCTCCAGATTCCTCCCACGACCGGGAATGAAAATATGAACTTCTGAGTTTTCTTGCAGTTGGAATTGTCCTGACTCGGCACTCTTGACCAAGAGCAAAAATCCAAGCTAAGAGTTGCCAGGAAGAGAGCATAATTGCTAATAATTGATAGCACAATTGCTTCACAGCTCCAGGGTCCCAGGTTCGATTCCGGCTTGCATCACTGTCTGTGCGGAGTCTGCACATCCTCCCTGTGTGTGCGTGGGGTTTCCTCCGGGTGCTCCTGTTTCCTCCCACAGTCCAAAGATGTGCAGGTTAGGTGGATTGGCCATGCTAATTGCCCTTAATGTCCAAAATAATTGTTGGATGAGGTTACCGGGTTACGGGGATGGGATGGAGGTGTGGGCTTAGTTAGGGGGTGCACTTTCCAAGTAGTGCAGACTCGATGGCCGAATGGCCTCCTTTTGCACTGTAAATTCTATGATTCTATGACTTTAGGGGCATAAGGAAGAGAATATGGAATAGAGAACAAAAGAGAGAGGGCACCACGTGCACGACGTGCACAAAGAGCTTTTACCTGCATGTTCTGGTACCGGCCCCCCTCTCTGCCCCTAATTGACTTACAAGTTTTGAATTGTGACTACTGAATGGTGCTTCCATAACATCACTCACGCTGGTATTAACTTACTGGCTCTGCACATTTGCAGTCTGAAAGGCCGGTGGGTAACATTTCACTTTTATCACTGCCAAACTGCAAATGTACCTTGACTCAAAAACAGCACAACTTGTATGTCATCTACAACCCACTAAATTCTTTATTTGACTCTTCCAACAGTTAGCAATATTTTCAAAACTTTCTTCCGGTTGCGGGCTATGCGGAGCTAAGCCGCTACGTTCGGCAGCTCCCGCTACTTAAGGACTTTGGGCCGATTTGAGGGTCCAAACGGCGCTGTTCTCGACGAATCCCGGTGGGGGAAGGGTGTCTAGAGGAGCATTCCCCATAATTTATGGTGCTCACCTGGAGTGGGGCAAAGGAAAAAAGGCCTGCAGCAGCTCCCCAAGAAACGCGGGGGAAGAAGGACAAAAGGCGGCCGGCGGAACACCCGAGGACTGGTGGAAGTGGGCGCAGGAGCAGCAAGCTTCTCTTCTGCGCTGTTTTGCGGAGCTTGAAGGCTGAGTTGCTGGACTCCCTGAATGCGACTACCAACAAGCTGCTTGGGACCAGACGGCCCAGGAGGTGTCCATTCGGGAGTTGCAGCAGCAGGCCGCTGAGCGGGAGGAGGAGGCCGTGGTCCTCGGGGGAAAGTGGAGTTGCACGAGGCACTTCACAAAAAGTGGCAAGACCGCTTGGAGGAGCTGGACGTCGCACGAGGCGAAAGAATTTGAGGATCTTGGGCCTGGCGGAGGGGCTCGGGATGGGTCGGATCTCCCGTCGTACGTGACCACGATGTTGAACTCGTTGATGGGAGCGGGGTCCTTGCCATTTGCCCCTGGAGCTTGAGGGAGCTCACAGAGTGCTGGCCAGGAGGCCTAAGGCAAATGAACCCCCGCGGCGCGGTGCTGGTGCGGTTCCATCGATTTAAGTGACCGGGAGTGTGTGCTGCGCTGGGCCAAGAAAGAGAGGAGCAGCCAAGTGGGGAGAATTCGGTTGTTGCGAAGTCTCCCAGGACTGGGGGTGCGGAGGTGTGCAAAGCGGCGGGCCGGGTTCAACCGGACGAAGGCGGGTGCTGCATGCCCAAGCACGGTCAGATTTGGAATGCTGCAGTCTGTACGGCTGTGGGTGACATATAAGGACCGGCACCACTACTTTGAGTCCCCAGGCAGGGGGGGGGCGGAGCTGGAGGTGGGGGCGTGGCCTCTACTGGGTTTTCTTTCCCGCGCTGAAGCACGGTGCCAAGGAGGTATGTGGCAAGAGGGGGATGACCCCCATGCCGGGAAGGGATGGGTTTTGGCGGGAGCTGCCGGGGGTCAGCAGAAGTCAGCTGACTCACGGAAGTACCATGGAGGGTGCGTCGCGGCTAGGAGGGGTCCTAGCCTGGGGGGGGTGGGGGGGTATGGGGGGATACCGGGTTGCTGCTGGAATGGCCAGGAAGGAGCCTGGTGTGGGCCGGGGGGGGTAGAGGAGAGGCGTTATCGCCATGGGTAACTGGGTCAGGCGGGCGAGCTAGCCTGGGGCGAGGCAGTCGATAAGCTATGGCTAGCCGGCGGGGGAGAGGGGCGGGTTGCCCTCTGATCCGGCTGATTACCTGGAACGTGAGGGGGCTGAATGGGCCAGTTAAGAGAACTAGGGTATTTTCTCTACTGAAGGGGCTGAAGGCGGACGTGGCTATGCTCCAGGAGACACACTTGAAGGTGGCAGACCAGGTTCGTCTGAGGAAGGGGTGGGTGGGGCAGGTTTTTCACTCAGGATTGGACGCGAAGAACCGGGGGGTGGCGATTCTAGTGGGGAAGAGGGTGGCGTTCGAGGCGGCTGAGGTGGTGTCGGACAAGGAGGGCAGATATATTATGGTGAAGGGTAGGCTGCAGGGAGAGAAGGTGGTGCTGGTTAATGTGTATGCCCCTGAATTGGGATGATGCTGGCTTCATGAGGCGCTTGTTGGGCCGCATCCCAGACCTGGAGGCAGGGGGCCTGATCATGGGGGGAGACTTTAACACAGTGCTGGATCCCCCACTGGACCGGTCCAGTTCAAGGACGGGTAGGAGACCGGCGGCGGCCAAAGTGCTGAGGGGGTTTATGGACCAGATGGGAGGGGTGGATCCCTGGAGGTTTGGGAGGCCGAGAGCGCGGGAGTATTCCTTTTTCTCCCATGTCCATAGGGTCTATTCCCGAATAGATTTTTTCGTCCTGAGCAGGGGATTGATCCCGAAGGTGCAGGATGCCGAGTATGCGGCCATAGCGATTTCAGACCATGCTCCTCACTGGGTTGATCTGGAGATGGGGGAGGCGCGGGACCAGCGCCCGCTCTGGCGCCTGGATGTGGGGATGCTGGCTGATGAGGAGGTGTGTAGGAGGGTCCGGGGAAGTATTGAGGGGTATCTTGATACCAACGACACGGGGGAGGTCCGGGTGGGGATGGTCTGGGAGGCTCTGAAAGCAGTGATCCGGGGGGAGCTGATCTCCATCCGGGCCCATAGGGAAAGGAGGGAGAGGAAGGAGAGGGAGAGACTGGTGGGGGAGCTCCTGGATGTGGACAGGAGATACGCGGAGGCACCGGAGGAGGGGTTGCTGGGGGAACGGCATAGTTTGCAGGCCAAATTTGACTTGTTGACCACCAGAAAGGCAGAGACACAGTGGAGGAGGGCGCACGGCGCGGTGTATGAGTATGGGGAGAAGGCGAGCAGAATGTTGGCGCATCAGCTCCGCAGGCAAGATGCGGCTAGGGAAATTGGTGGAGTGACGGATAAGGGTGGGAATGTAGTGCAGAAGGGGACAGAAGTAAATGGGGCCTTTAGGGACCTCTACGAGGAACTGTACCAGTCGGAACCTCCGATGGGGAGAGGGGGGATGGAGAGCTTCATGAACAGGCTATGTTTCCCAAGGGTTCAAGAGGAGCTGGTAGAGGGGCTGGGGGTGCCGATAGAGTTGGAGGAGCTAGTCAGGGGGATTGGACAAATGCAATCAGGTAAGGCGCCGGGGCCGGATGGGTTCCCGGTGGAATTTTATAAAAGGTATGCGGATCTGGTGGGCCCCCTGTTGGTGCGAGCCTTCAATGAGGCATGGGAGGGGGGGGCTTTGCCCCCGACAATGTCGCGGGCACTGATCTCTCTGATCCTGAAGCGGGATAAGGACCCCTTGCAGTGTGGATCATACAGGCCTATCTCGCTCCTCAATGTTGACGCTAAGTTGCTGGCGAAGATCCTGGCCACCAGGATAGAGGACTGTGTGCCAGGGGTGATACATGAGGATCAGACAGGATTTGTCAAGGGACGGCAGCTCAACACGAATATGTGGAGACTGCTAAATGTTATTATGATGCCGGCAGTGGAGGGGGAGGCGGAGATAGTGGTGGCGCTGGATGCAGAGAAAGCGTTTGATAGAGTTGAGTGGGGGTACCTGTGGGAGGTGCTGGAGCGGTTCGGATTTGGGGAGGGATTCATCAAATGGGTGAGGCTGCTCTACGCGGCTCCGATGGCAAGTGTAGTTACCAATGGAAGGAGATTGGAGTACTTTAGGCTCTACCGTGGGACCAGGCAGGGGTGCCCCCTGTCCCCCTTGCTCTTTTGCACTGGCGATTGAACCTTGTGGCTATGGTGTGTGAGGGATGTCAGGTGAGATGGAGGGGTCTTGTTGCGGGGTGGGGAGGAACATCGGGTATCGCTGTATGCGGACGACCTGCTGTTGTATGTGGCGGATCCAGAAGGGGGAATGCCGGGGGTGATGGAGCTGTTAGCGGAATTTGGGGGCTTCTCGGGCTACAAGTTAAATTTAGGCAAGAGCAAGGTATTTGTAGTACACCTGGGTGACCAGGAGGAGGGAATTGGGAGACTCCCGTTTAAGAGGGCAGTGAAGAGTTTCAGATACCTGGGGGTGCAGGTGGCCAGGAGTTGGGGGACTCTCCATAAGCTTAATTTACCAGGCTGGTGGAGCAGATTGAGGAGGAATTTAAAGGTGGGACATGGTGCCGCTATCGTTGGCGGGTAGAGTGCAGTCCATCAAAATGAGACGCTTCTCCCGAGGTTCTTGTTCCTTTTTCCAGTGTTTGCCCATCTTTATCCCTAGGGCCTTTTTTAGAAGGTGACTAGGAGCATCATGAGCTTTGTTTGGGCGCATGGGACCCGAGGGTGAAGATGGTCTTCCTTGGAGCGGGGATGATAGAGATGGGGGGGGCTGGCGTTACCCAATCTCTCGGGGTATTATTGGGCGGCCAATGTGTCGATGGTGCGCAAGTGGTAATGGAGGTGGAGGGGGCAGCATGGAACGGCATGGATGAGGGCGTCCTGTGGAGATACAAGCCTGGGGGCCCTGGTAACGGCGCCGTGGTCGCTCCCTCCTACGAGGTATACCACGAGTCCCGTGGTGGTGGCTACCCTCAAGATTTGGGGGCAGTGGAGGCGACATAGGGGAGAAGTGGGGAGGTCGATGGAGGCTCTGTTAAGGGGGAACCATGGGTTCGTCCCGGGGAACATTGATGGGGGATTTCAGGGTTGGCACAGAGCGGGCATCAGACAGCTGAGGGACCTGTTTATTGATGGGAGGTTTGCGAGTCTGGGGGAGTTGGAGGAGAAATTTGGGCTCCCCCCGGGAAACATGTTCAGGTATCTGCAGGTAAAGGCATTTGCTAGACGGCAGGTGGAGGGATTCCCTTCGCTTCCCGCGAGGGGGGTGAGTGACAGGGTGCTTTCGGGGGTCTGGGTCGGAGAGGGGAAAATATCTGATATCTACAAGGTTATGCAGGAGGCGGAGGAGGCGTCAGTAGAGGAGCTGAAAGCTAAGTGGGAGGGGGAACTGGGGGAACAGATCGAAGACGGGACGTGGGCTGATGCCTTGGAGAGGGTTAATTCTTCCTCCTCGTGTGCGCGGCTTAGCCTCATCTAATTCAAGGTGCTGCACCGGGCCCACATGACTGGGACGAGGATGAGTAGGTTCTTTGGGGGTGAAGACATGTGTGTCAGGTGCTCGGGGAGTCCAGCGAACCATACCCATATGTTCTGGGCATGCCCGGCACTGGAGGAGTTCTGGAAGGGGGTGGCGAGGACGGTGTCGAGGGTGGTGGGATCCAGGATCCAGCCAGGATGGGGACTCGCGATTTTTGGGGTTGGGGTGGAGCCGGGAGTGCAGGAGACGAAAGAGGCCGGTGTGCTGGCCTTTGCGTCCCTAGTAGCCCGGCGAAGGATTTTGCTACAATGGAAGGATGCGAGGCCCTCAGATGTGGAGACCTGGATCAATGACATGGCGGGTTTCATTAAGCTAGAGAAGGTCAAATTCGCCCTGAGAGGGTCGGTACAAGGGTTCTTTAGGCGGTGGCAACCTTTCCTCGACTTTCTGGCTCAACGATAGGGTACGGGGACAGTAGCAGCAGCAACCCGGGGGGGAAGGGGGAAGGGGGAGGGAAAGGGGGGGGAGACGATGACTATGTTTGTTTATTTAATTTAAATTTATTTTTAAGTTCTTTTGTTGTTCATTGGGGTTGGGGGGGGTGGGGGGATGTGATACATGCGTTGATACGGTCTGGGGGGTGTTACAGTTAGTATGGGTTATTTTGTTGCATTTCATTGTTTGTCGTTATGTTTTATATTTTCTGTAAAAAATTCCATTAAAAATTATTTTATTTTTTTAAATTTTCAAAACTTGGTTTTAATATTTCCCCACAACCACCCTTCCAAATGCATTTTAAAATCATTTGCAGACCCCTGCCCTTATTGTGAAGATACTGTGGAATACTGGACTGGCATCAGGGCCGGGATTCTCCCCTACCCGGAGGGGCGGGGGTCCCGGCATAGCGGAGTGGCGCCAACCACTCCGGCGTCGGGCCTCCCCAAAGGTGCGGAATTCTCTGCACATTTAGGGGCTAGGCCCGCGCTGGAGTGGTTTCCACCACGCTGACTGGCGCCACAACCGGTGCCAACGGCTTTTGGCGCCCGCCGCCCGGCATCGGGGCAGGCCGAAAGGCCGCTGACGTCACCACCGGCGCATGCACGGTAGGGGGGTCTCTTCTGCCTCCGCCATGGTGGAGGCCAGGGCGGCGGAGGAAGAAAAAGAGTGCCCCCACGGTACTGGCCCTCCGGCCCGCCGATCGGTGGGCCCCGATCGCGGGCCAGGCCACCGTGGGGGCACCCCCCGGGGTCCGATCGCCCCACGCCCCCCCCCCAGGACCCCGAGGGCCCGCTCGCACCACCAATCCCACCGGCACAGAGGTGGTTTAAACCACGTCAGCGGGATTGGCCTGTCAGCGGCGGGACTTCGGCCCATCGCGGGCCGGAGAATCGCCGTGGGGAGCACGCCGATCGGCTGGCCGTGATTCCCGCTCCCGCCAATTCCCGGGTGGCGGAGAATTCCAGCCACAGCGGGGGCAGGATTTACGCCGGCCCCGGGCGATTCCCCGACCCTGCGGGGGGTCGGAGAATTCCGCCCCAGATCACCCACGTGTTACCTTGGTTCCCTTTAAGAGAGCAGTTATCAAACTAAAGAAAAAAAAGCTTACAAACTAAAAAGTTGATATAAAAATTCAGAGTTGTTAGGAATCCTTGATCTGACATTTATCTGTGATTCCCTCTGTTCCAGAAGTATTTCCTTCCATGATATGCCTTAGTTTAGCACAAAAATGATTGTCTTTTACAGCATCTCTACAGTCAGGTACTTATCCAGAGAAAAAGTCATAACTCACTTCTCATTGACAGCGAGCTCAGATTAGCAAAAACTTAGATGTTTACCGGGACATTCAAAAGTACATCAGTCATTAGAAAAGCCAGGATACATAACATAAAAAGGGACAGCAACGAATTTTCACGCAGAAAAATGTCACAAACAGTAAGGAGATGAATAACAAGTCAATCTGACTTTAGTGATGTTGGTTGAGGAAAAGGCTTTGGTTCAGACAAAGCGGCAACATCTCTGCTCTTCTTTGAATTGTACCCACCTAGGCCTCACCGGAGGACCAACGTCAGTCGGAGGCACTAAATGCCATAAATTTTTATTTTTTTAAAATAAATTTAGAATACCCAATTAATTTTTCCAATTATGGGGCAATTTAGAGTGGCCAATCTACCTATCCTGCACATCTTTGGGTTGTGGGGGTGAAACCCACGCAGACACGGGGAGAATGTGCAAACTCCACACGGACAGTGACCCAGAGCCGGGATTCGACCCGGGTCCTCAGCGCCGTAGGCAGCAATGCTAACCACTGCGCCACCGTGCTGCCCCTAGATTGGATGGTTGGAAACAGGCTAGCCTCACCCAGGGGGCAAGGTTGGTGTGAAGTTCAAAGAGAGTGAAAAGAGTGAAGGTTGTGGATGCCAATCCTTCTCACTCATGTTTGCTGCAGTGCCTCTGTGGCTCTTAATGCCCACCTGACGTTACGGAGGAGGAAGTGAGTGGGCACAGATATTCTTAACAGCACTCTTGTATCTCCTCCCTGAGGGCATTGGAGCCACCTGGGACCTCAAAAAGCCACCATCTAAGGAGGCATCATCACACCAGTCCAGCGCACCCAATCTCAGTGGATATTGTTGCACATTCAGAATGGTTGGCACCAACTAGTGAGCATGGCACAGAGAAACCAAAGCAGATAACGGAATCTGTGACGGCTGATGTCAATCTGCATTCGATGATTAAAGACAGGCCCAGTAATGTTCAGCTTCATGCAGACAGTGAGCCTCAGTGTTTATCTGCAAAGCAATTGATACTGAAACAGTAGGGTGCAGTGTGTGGACATCTGGATGGTTTCCCAGAGGTTGGTCACTGCTGCATGCAGACAATAGAAGAATTCATTATTGTCATGATTGACGCCATGTCTTGGCGTATGAGCAAATGGCCCCCTACGTTCAGATAAAGGCAGCCATCACGGAGAACCACACAGAGCAGACAACTTAGCGCATGCAGAGGGTGTGCACCAGCCTACTTGGTATAGTCTGATCTTTGACCAGTGTGGAGCATTGGCTGTCAAGTAGGCCAAGACGCATGAATCTAAAATGTTCCTGGCATTCGTGATGGTCCTTCAGTCCCTTAGACAGTGATTAATGCTGCATCCAATCCCAATGGCAGAGGCTGTCCATGGAGATGCCGGTGACAGGATTTCCACAGCCTAGAGTTCTCTCTTGCTGAAGACATTTTGTGTAGCAGAATAGCAAAGCCAGCAGCCTGCCTTTAGATTACCGTCCAGCCACCATGAGAGCACGAACTAAAATAAATTGGTATTAGTAGAGAAATGGTGTGGGAAATTAATGGGATTGACGGCCAATAAATCCCCAGGACCTGATAATCTACATCCCAGACTACATATAATAATAATCTTTGTCAACTAATAATATCTTTATTGTCACAAGTAGGCTTACATTAACAACTGCATTGAGGTTCTGTGAATAGCCCCTAATGAAGTGACCCTAGAAATAATGGAGCATGCTGATCATCTTCCAAGATTCTATAATGTGCAGATCCCAGCATTGGACTGGTGTGAGGACAGTAAGAAGTCTTACAACACCAGGTAATAGTCCAACAGGTTTGTTTCAAATCACTAGCTTTTGGAGCACTGCTCCTTCCTCAGGTGAATGAAGAGGTGGGTTCCCGAAACATATATATAGACAAAGTCAAAGATGCAAAACGATACTTTGAATGAGGAGCATTTGCAGGTAATTAAGTCTTTACAGACTCCAGGAGAGGGGTAATCCCAGGTTAAGAGATGACTCAAGCCAGGACAGTTTGTAGGATTTCGCAAAGTCCAGGCCAGATGGTGGGCGTGAATGTAATGCGACATGAATCAAAGGTCCTGGTTGAAGCCGCACTCATGTGTGCGGAACTTGGCTATAATTTTCTGCTCGGTAATTCTGCGTTGTCGCGCATCCTGAAGGCTGCCTTGAAGAACGGTTACCCGAAGATCAGAGGCTGAATGCCCTTGACTGCTGAAGTGTTCCCCGACTGGAAGGGAACATTCCTGCTTGGCAATTGTCGCGCGATCTCCGTTCATCCGTTGTCGCAGTGGATGGTCTCGCCAATGTACCACGCTTCAGGACATCCTTTCCTGCAGCGTATGAGGTAGACAACGTTGGCCGAGTCGCACAAGTATGTATCGCATCCCTGGTGGGTGGTGTTCTCACGTGTAATGGTGGTACCCATGTCGATGATCTGGCACGTCTTGCAGAGATTGCCATGGCAGGGTTGTGTGATGTTATGGTCGCTGTTCTGAAGGCTGGGTAACTTGCTGCGAACAATGGTTTGTTTGAGGATGCGCGGTTGTTTCAAGGCAAGTAGTTGGGTTATGGGGATGACCTTGTGACCAATGGGGCAATGGGTGAAACTCCTGGCACAGGAACACCTATAGCTGAGGGAATCCATCAAAGATGACCTCATGGAGACCGTGTAGGCGGCCATAGCAATTGCTTTGGCCCCCTTCAAAGAGGCCCTGGAAAAGACAGAGAGACAGTTGGAAACCAAAGGAGAGACTGTGCGGGAACTGGAGAGAACTGCAACCGACCAGGGTGACCGGATCGACGCACTGGAGACGGAGGTGGAAAGGTTAGTGTTGGCCCAGGAAGCACTCAAAGGGAAGGTCGAGGACCAGCAGAACAGATCCCGGTCACCAGAATCTGAGGATTGTTGGTCTGCCTGAGGGGACGGAGGGCAGGAACCCAACAGACTATGTAACACGGCTGCTGGGGAAATTGGTTTGGGGGGGGGGGAAACTTCCCCAAACCCCCAGAAGTGGACAGATCCCACAGATCGCTCAGGTAAACGCTCGAATCAGGAGAACTACCAAGAGCGATCATTGCAAAGCTCCACCGATACCAGGACAAGGAGAGGATCCGAAATAGGGCGAGGAGCATGAGGTTCTGTAAATGGAAGGGCCACGTAATCCATATATACCAGGACATTGGGGCGACCTGACCAAATTTCAGACTGAGTTCATCGGGCCAAGGCAGCCTTATTTATGAACAAAGTTTGGTTCGGAATGCTTTACACGGCAAAACTGCGGTAACCCATAATTACAGGGAGTTCTACTTCAACACGTTGGGTGAGGCAGAGGAATTCATCAGGAAAAACGGCTGGGAAGACAGCAATAATGGACACAAAGCGACCACAAAGATGTTACTTGTCTTTTCATGCCAGCCTTATCTCTACGTATATGTCCACTGGAATGACCACCCACGCACCCCGGAGGGTTGGGGGGGGGAAAGAGGAACAAAATGGGCCAAAGATAGGAGGAACTGTTCTCAGGAGGAGAGCCACTGGGCGAGCGAGTATGCGAGCACGCAGAGGTAGGAGGAGAGGGAGGGCCACGATGCAGCTCCCGAGAGGGAGGGAGCACCTGGAAGAAGGGGGATGGGTAAGCTACCAGGGTGGAGAGAAGGGGGGGTAGAAAGCAAGGGAGAGGGGGAGGGTGGTAGATGGGGGTAGGAGAGTAGAATGCTGGTTTCAACAGGTCGCACGTGAGGACGACCAGAACAAATAACACAGCGGCGGCCATCTTGGGTGGCCCCTGGACAAAGTGAAACCCCAGACTGCTGGGGCACATCCACGTGTCTGACCCCACAGAAGGAGGGGGATAGAAGTCCCTCCCCCAATCAGGATAGTCACCTGGAACGCAGGGTACTTAACAGCCAAGTGAAGAGCTCGAGTCTTCGCCCATCTGAAAAGCCTGAAGGCCAACAGTCTTCCTCCAAGAGACACACCTGTGGGAGAAGGATCGGCTGAGGGTTAGAAAGGGGTGAGGGCTATGCGGGGTGGCCATATTGTTCAATAAGAGAATAAACCTTACAGCAACAAAGACGGTGACAGACACAGGAGGATGGCATTTAATTAGCGTTATCCTGGAAGGGGCACCGTGATACTTGTGAATGTGTATGCCCCCAACGAGGATGTGCAGATTTTATAAAAAGACCATGGCAGAATCCCCGACCTAAACTCCCCCCCGACTCTTCATAAGGGGGGACTTTAACTGTGTACAGGACCCATGGACGGACAAATCCTGTCCAAATCAACGGGGCAGTCGGCCAATGGTAAGAGAGCTTGAACACCCGTATGGAGCAGATAGGAGGAGCTAGACCCTATGGGAGGTTCACACACCCGTGGGAGGAGCTCTCCGTCTCCCAAGTCCGAAAGGTATACTCCCGCCTTGATTTCTTCACAGTAGGGAAGTTGGTGCTTCCAGATATATTAAAGACGGAATATTCACAATTGTGATCTCGACTGCGCTCCGCATGGCGTGGATGTGAGGTTGGAAACGAGGCCAGACCCAAATGCCCTCCCATGGAGGATGCACCTAAACCTCCTCGCCAACAAGGCCTTCTGTGAGAAAATATCACAAGTTATCAAGGGATATGTAAATTGCAACCAGAACAGGGAGGTCTCACCCTCCACATTCTGATTTGAAACAAACCTGTTGGACTTTAACTGGTGGTTGGGAGACATCTTACTGCACATTCTGGGAAGCACTGAAGGCGGTAATAAGGGGAGAAATAATCGCAGAAAGGCGCTATGGGACAGAAGGAGGGGGCTGAAAGGAGAGGGCAGAAAGTAGAGGTTGGTCGATTCCATACTGGATGTGGATTGATGATACTCCATGGCCCCCTACTGTGGAACGAATGGTGATGATGGGAAAATTACAAATGGAATTTGATTTGCCCTCCATGTGGGAAAGCAGTGCACCAACTCCGCCAGAACACGGGGGACCTTTTGTTTATTTCTTTAAATTTAAGAGTACCCAATTATTTTTTCCAATTAAGGGCAATTTAGTGTGGCCAATTTACCTAACCTGCAACCTCGTTTTGGATGCGGGGGTGAAACCCATGCAGGACATGGGGAGAATGTGCAAACTCCACCTGGACAGTGACCGGGGCCGGGATAGAATCCGGGTCCATGGCGCTGTGCGGCAGCAGTGCTAACCACTGTGCCAGCATGCTGCCCCTTAAGGGGGCCTTTTGTGAGCAGGGAGACGAGGCAAGTTGCCTGCTGATAAAGCAAAAGCCACAAGGGAAATAGCGCAGGTGAAAGATGAAAACAGAATAAATTCACAAGACACGTGATTGGAAGTGAACAGTGGTTTTAATAATCTTACAAACAGAGCCTGCCTGCAAACGAGCATGACTGCTTAGCAGGCTCACGACTGCCAGAGCTTAATACTTCCGGTTAGTGGGAGGAGCCATGGGCGGAGCAAGGTTGGAGCCCAGTACAAACTCCCTCATCTCCCCCTATGGGCAGAGCCGCGCAACGGCTCGTATACAGAGCCCACAAGGACACAATACATATAATGGAACACAGTGTGAATTACTCGGTTTATAATTCACCACATTCACCCCCTGTACAAAAATCAAGTCCGGCGGGGGTGATGGGTCTACAAATTGAGCCGGTCCAGCGGCCGAGTCGTCCTTTGCGATCGGCGAAGCACCGGGGTTGCAGCCTCTTCTGGTGGCTGGGTGGTGGCGGTCTTTGAGGGTACGATGGTGGACTCTGGGGGTGATTCGGTCCGAGCTTCATACCCGACTGGATCGTCTGGCGACGGGGAGTGCCGGAAACCCATAGGCGCGGGGGCGCGGACAGTGAACTTGTAGGAGCGGGGGCGCAGGGCGCGGAGGGTTGTGCGGGATGTAGTGTGAGGGGTACCTCGGCAGTAGTAGTGGTGGGATTGGATCCTGCAGGCGCCAGGTCCCGGAGGGAAACAGTGTCCTGATGGCCGTCAGGGTATTCGATTGAAAGCGTTATTGGGGGTTTCGAGTGGAGTAGGAGCACTTTTCTACGAGTGGGTCAGTTTTGTGTGTCCGACGTGCTTCCGGAGGCAGAACTGGGCCTGGTGTCTTCAACTATGCTGGGAGCGAAACCCCATGGTAGTGCCGCTCGAAAAACCAATAGCCATTCGTGAGGGGTCTGGTTGGTGGCTGTACATAGGAGGGACCTAATGTATGGGAGCGCGTCGGGGAGGACCTCCTGCAATGGGAGGTCGGGAGATTCTGGACTGGAGGGTCAGTACGAACGGTCTTCCAGACTTTGTACTTGTAGGTGGACAGTTCAATCCTCCATCCGTCGGATACTTATCATTTTTAATTTTGCCCCTTTGTGAGTTGTCAAACATGAAGGCAACCGATCATTGGTCGGTGATGAGGGTGAATCCTCCTACCTGCGAGGTAGTGCCTCCAGTGTCGTATAGCTTCCATGCTGGCTTGTGCTTCCTTTTCGACTTGAGGAGTGTCAACGTCCGAAGCGGAGAGGGTTCGGGGTGAGAAGAAGGCGACTGGTCTCCCTGCCTGATTTAATGTGGCTGCGAGAGCTACCTCTGAGGCGTCGCTCTCAACCTGAAAGGGGACGGATTCATCCACCGCCCGCATGGCCGCTTTGGCGATGTCCTCCTTGATGTAGGTGAAGGCCTGGCGAGCCTCGTCTGACAGAGGAAAGAGTGTGGCCTTAAATAGTGGCCGGGCTTTGTCCGCATATTGAGGGACCCACTGGGCATAATACGAGAAAAATCTGAGGCACCGTTTGAGGGCCCAGGGACAATGAGGGAGAGGGAGTTGTAAGAGGGGGCGCATACGATCCGGGTCAGGGCCTAGGACTCCGTTTTCCACGACATAGCCGAGGATGGCTAGCCTGGTCGTGCGGAAAACGCATTTCTCCGTGTTATACGTGAGGTTGCGTTTCTGGGCAGTCTGGAGAAATCGATGGAGGTTGGCGTCGTGGTCCTGCTGATCATGGCCGCAGATGGTGACGTTATCCAAGTACGGAAACGTGGCCCGTAGTCCGTACTGGTCCACCATTCGGTCCATTGCTCATTGGAACACCGAGACCCCATTCGTGACGCCAAAGGGAACCCGGAGGAAATGGAAGATGCGGCCATCTGCCTCGAACGCCGTGTAGTGGCGGTCCTCCGGGCGGATTGGGAGCTGGTGGTATGCAGACTTCAGATCCACCGTGGAGAAAGTGCGATACTGGGCGATCTGATTCACCATGTCTGCAATCCTGGGGAGGGGGTACGCATCAAGGAGCGTGAACCGATTAATGGTCTGGCTATAGTCCTTTACCATTCGGAATTTTTCCCCGGTCTTGACGACCACCACCTGAGCTCTCCAGGGGCTATTACTGGGATCTATGATCCCCTCACGTAGGAGCCTATGGAGTTTGGTTCTGATAAACACCCTATCCTGCAACAATAAGTTACATTACATGCAACTAAGGAACTTCCACCACAAGGAGACAACAACGTTCCCCAACAAGCAAGACATTTCCTGCTGGACAGATTTCTGACCACGGGTGAACAAGGGACGGCAACTGCGCCGACATGTACGGACCACTACTGGAGGAAACAAGGTCACCATTGGATGAGACAAGGGAACAAAAGGGGAGGACTCTGGATCAAAGCATTGCACAGGGCAAACTTCACCACCTCATGTGCAGGGCTGAGCCTAGTGCAGCTAAAGGTAGCACACAGGGCACACTTGACCAGAACACAAGAAGGGGGTTCTTCCCCGAGGTGAGAGACAAATGCAACCGGTGGCAGGGAGGCCCAGCCAACCATGCCAACATTTTCTGGTCCTCTCCCAGAGACCGTCTTTTTCGAGCCCATGGCAAGGTTGTGGGGTGAGGGTGAAGCCGTGCCCAAACGTGCCGGTCTTCGGGGTATCAGAGCAGCCAGAGCCCTTTACGGGGAGATGGGAAGATTCCCTAGCCTTTCCCTCCCTGATTGCCCGCTGGAGAATCCTGCTCAGCTCGGGATCAGCAGTATCACCTGAGGCCGGGGACTGGCAGTCCAACCTGGCAGAATTCCTCAAATTGGAAAACATAAAATTCAGCATCAGAGGATCGGAAAAGGGCTTCCAAAATACCTGGAAACAATTCACCAACCTATTTGGGGACCTGTTCGTAGCCAGCAACCAATAAGGGAAAGGGGGAGGGGGGGGGACGGAAGCGGACAACGAATCATCATAGAATTTACAGTGTAGAAGGAGGCCATTCGGCCCATTGAGTATGCACCGGCTCTTGGAAAGAGCACCCTACTTAAGCCCACACTTCCACCCTATCCCAGTCACCCAGTAACCCCACCTAACCTTTTTGGACACGAAAGACAATTTAGCATGGCCAATCCACCTAACCTGCACATCTTTGGACTGTGAAGGAAAAGGAGAGAGAGGGGGGCGGGAGCAGGCGGGGGGGGGGGGGGGGGGGGGGGGGGGGGGGGCGTGGAGGGGAAAGGATCAGAGAAAGAGGAGGGGAGTAAACAACCCAGAACACAGGGGAAACAGGGCTGAAGGACCAAAAGGGCATCAGAGAGAGGAAAAAAGCCCAGGAAGGATGTCCATAACAACAACTAGGAGGGCACACCTGGGTGACCGCTGTTGCTCGTTATGCTTTCCCTTAATTTGCTCTGTTTTAATTACCTTTGCTCAAGAGTCACCAGGTATCTTTCTGATACCACCACAGGGTTCAAAGCCGAATACTGATCAATGACTCGATACACCAGTTAGTAAGTTTGAAATCAATGCACATTTATTTACACACACAGTCAATTATTACTCATGCATAAACTCTACTCACTAAACTACAACTACTACTAAAAGCCTATACTTAGCTTTGAGTGGCCCACTCAGTCAGAGGAACAATGGCCATTGTCCGGTTCTGATACTGCTGGCTTCGAACTGGTATAGAATAGTAGCTAGGAGCATCTATCTCGTAGCATGCATTGACCTTAGACTTACTTGGCTGGTGCTTGGCGGGCCTCTCGTCGCTGAGAGCCAAATGCCAAGGTGAAGATGGAGAAAGTAAGAGTTCTCAAGAGGACAAACTGACCTTGGGGACTCTGTTTTATACCCCAAGGGGTTTCGCGCCCTTCTGGGCGGACCCTGGACTTGGTCCCAATTAATTGGACCATGTCCCAATCGTTTGTATCGATTCTCTCCAATAACGGGGTCGTTCCCTGATCGTTGGGCGGGCTCTAGGTAACCATTGGCCTGCCTTTGTTTTAATCTCCACTGGCGCCGGGGAGTCTGTCCTGGTACCGATTGTTTCAATGTTTCTTTTTGTCCCTGGAGATAGCTCATTACTATGCTAATGGTTTGTAGTTTCAGTTCTGTCTGGGTTCTGCAAGTTCCAATCCACAGGAAACCTTGCACCTGCTTGTTTTTCTAGTACTGTCCATTTTTCCCTGCACTCTTTGCGAGTATCCATTTTGGAATCGGGATGTGGCCACCCCAGGTGGCTACACCGCAAACAAGCCCTTGGCACATTTTAATACCAGGGAGCCACATATAAATAGCTGAACAGGGCATCCGGAGGCCCAAAGCAAACAGGCCTCCTAAATCTGTACATATGTTCTCAATTCACATTGTACTCTGTGTGGTACATTCTCAATGCACCCCTTTTATTTTTTATTACTTGTTCTTGCCTCATGTGTGTATAAATACTGGTGTAACAACATTGTTACCAGCAAAACATAAATAACCAATAAAAATACTGTTTAAAAAAATGTTACCACCTGAGGAGGTAAGAAATTTGATTCCGTGAAGCTTCTTTATTAGGACATTCTATTTTGCGAAGAATATGTTTTACTGTATAGTTATATTTCCCTCACATTCCAATAATTAAACTATATGAAAGGGTTAGAACATTTGACTAGATGCTGGAATACTGAATGACAATATCTGGGGCTTACATTTCAGGTAAATTTAAAGATATTATTGACCATGAAAAAAGTACTAGTTTAAAGTAAAATCTGCAAATATTTAAGTAAATACTTGCATGCAAAAGTGATAAGCTGTAGCTCGTGATACACTGATTCATGCCCATGGTTTTGTCGTAGGTTTACTTCAAAGCTCAGCCCATGCCATCTGGCGGAACATAAGATTAATTTCCTATTGAATTGTTAGATTCTCAAGGGAGAACCATCTCATTTGGCTGCTGCATATCTTCTAGTCAGATACTGATCAGCATTGGTAGAGATTGGGAGTAAATTGTTTGCTTACCCTCCTGATCAACCAGCAGTGGAGTGAGCGGCAGAAAAATTAAAAGAAGAAAAAATACAAAAAGTGGCTTAATTCAGCTATTCCAACAATTAATTTGCAATGCCAGGCTGGGACCAGTGACCTGGTGACCAAACACCCAGGGTGATAGGCATTTAAATGTGGAGAATGGGTTCAGGAAAGGACAAATATATATATCTGAGGAGATAGGACAAGGCTGTAGAGTAGAATAGTCATTTGGGTAAAATCAAGCAGATTTTATCAGGAAGGTATGGAGAGTTTTCTAACAGTAAAAGGGCATTGGCAACAGGGACACATTGGCAAGAGTAGTCAAAAGTTAAAAGTAAGGCATCTTATCTGAATATACAACACATTTGTAACGGCATTAGTCGCCATTACCAAGACAGGGTGAATAAGATTGGGGGTTAAATATTTTAGGGTACCTGACTTCTAAAAAAAGATAGGAAAATGGAAAGGAAGGTGGACCAAGCCTGATAAAAGAAGAGATAAAGGCAGTCGGGAGAAAGGACCTAAATCCAGAAAATCAGGATGTAGAATCAGTATGGTTAGAGCTAAGAAATAATAAATCACAAAAAAACACAATTGGGGGTTCTTTAGCCCTCCTCACATTAATCGTAGTGTTGGACTGAGTGTGAATCAGAAAAGTAGACAAGAATGTAGCATGTACCATAATATGGTATTTAATTTAATTTAGGGGCTGGTTTAGCTCACTGAGCTAAATCGCTGGCTTTTAAAGCAGACCAAGCAGGCCAGCAGCACGGTTCGATTCCCGTACCAGCCTCCCCGAACAGGCGCCAGAATGTGGCGACTAGGGGCTTTTCACAGTAACTTCATTGAAGCCTACTCGTGACAATAAGTGATTTTCATTTTCAATTGGACAAACCAAATTCGCAAAATGAGTTTTGGAAAGCATTTGAGACAGATTTATGGAACTGTTTTCTAAGGAACCAAGCAACGAACAGGCTATTTTAGATATGGGTATTGTGTAATGAAACACGTTTAGTAATGTTATAGTAAATGATCTTATGGAGAAGGTGAGTATAGGGGGCATACAGTGTTGCCAAAAAAGCAAGCCTGGGAATTGAGAATGATTTGAGAATTCACCAAGGAATCGATAAAGAGAATGAGATAAACTGGCGAGAAATATAAAAAATAGATTTGAAGAGCTTTTACAACTATTTCAAAAGGAAATGATTAGAAAATGGAGGCAAAAGGGAGAGAAATGAAAATGGGGAATAAATAAATTGCCAAGATATTAAACAAATAATTTGTGTACACCTTCATGGCAGAAGACGGAAAGAACACAAACAATTGTTGGGAAGCAAGAGTATAAGGAAAGTGAGGAACTTAAAGTAATTGGCATTAGTACAGAAAAATTACTGGAGAAGAAAATGGGACCAAAGCTGAAAGATTCCTCGGACCTGATGATCTATGGACTTGGTTTTAAAAGATATGGCTGAAGGGATAGTGGGTGTAATGGTTGTGAACTTCCAGAATTCTGGAGACTCTAGAACGGTCCCCATGGATTGGAACGTAGCAAATATAGCCTGCTGTTCAAGGAAGGACAGGAGGGAAAACAGGGAAACAAAGGCTTGACATCAGCAGTAAGAAAAATGCTAGAACCTATTATTGAGGATGGGGTAACCGGGCGCTTGGAAAACTATAATATCATTAAGCAAGGTCAAGTCAGTTTTATAAAAGGGATCTACTAGAGAATTTTGAGGGTGCAACTAGCAGGGTGTAAAAGGATGAACCAATGGATGCAGTACATTCAGAGTTTCAAAAGGCATTAAATAAGATACCACAGAAAAGACTGGTACATAAGGTTAGGGCGTATGGTTTGGGGTAAACACATTAGCATGGATTGAGGATTGGTTAATAGACAGAAAACAGAGAGTAGGACTAAATAGGTCATCTTTGGGATGGCATGCTGTCATGGGTGGAGTGCTGCAAGTATCAGAACTTGGATCTCAGCTATTTGCAATTTATCTCAGTGGCTTAGGTAATATGACCAAGTGCGATATACCTAAGCTTGCTGATAAGACAGAGCTAGGTAGGAAAGTAAGCCATGAGGAGCACACAAAGGAGTTGCAGACGAATATAGACCAGCTAAGTGATTAAGCAAGAAAGTGGTAGATGGGATAATGTCAACATTTCCTGACAGTATTAAAGATATAGATCTCTCCATCAAGAAATAAAATGCTGTTGCACCCCCAAAAGTTTGTCTGTACATATATATCCACAATGGCTAAGATTTTAAAAAAACAGATGCATAAGTAACTGTTGCCACAAACAATATTTGATGTCAGCATCACTAAAAGTACATATTTGATTCAGTCTTAAAAACATTTATTGGAAAGCTATGTTGTGAATTGACCACCTGTTGTCGAACATGCCTGATTTTAATTTCTGTTGAGTTTGATGCAAATGAAAATCAGGCAGTTTGTATAATGGGCAGCCAATCTGTAGCATCAGTTTTCCACCTGGGGGTTGCAATTTAAAAATCTACCCATGTGGAGTACGCATGAATAGCTCAGAGTGACGTGCCTTTTGTTTTTCTCTCTCCACTTGTGGGGAAATACTTATAGCTCTGCTTGACAATAATGACTGAAATCATAGAGCCATATTCTAGGAAATTATAGGTGTGAACTTACTTCCAACATTGCACCACACTGCGCTATATAACAATGCAATTATTTAACCAAAGTGTCTTTCAAGTGCTTACTATGTTATTCCCCATCATTATCTTATTCAAGGACATATATATTTTTTCCATCATAAATAAACTCTGCAGTAACTATTTATCAATAAATGATCCCTCCTTAACTAAGCGATTAAATAATCAGTGTGATGAAAAGCAACAGCTTCGACTCCTGTTTGTATGTAAATTTACATAGAACATAGAACATTACAGCGCAGTACAAGCCCTTCGGCCCTCAATGTTGCCCCGACCTGTGAAACCACTCTAAAGCCCATCTACACTATTCCATTATCATCCATATGTTTATCCAATAACCATTTAACTGCCCTTAATGTTGGTGAGTCCACTACTGTTGCAGGCAGGGCATTCCACGCCCTTACAGACTCAATTTCCTTTTTTTTTAAATAAATTTAGAGTACCCAATTCTTTTTTCCAATCAGGGGTAATTTAGCATGGCCAATCCACCTATCCTGCAGATCATTTTGGGTTGTGGGGGTGAGACCCACGCAGACACGGGGAGAGTGTGCAAACTCCACACAGACAGTGACTCAGGGCCGGGATCGAACAGACTCAGTTTCCTAATGCTTTATTTTTCCTTAACTTCAAAATGCTAAAAAATGTCAAATTAAAATAAGGTTCAATTAGGTATTTAATCAGTATAGGGGACAAAGGAAAAACAGGTATAAAATATTCATGACAGAACAGAAAAGAGCATATTCAATTTTATGGGCAAATATCAAGTTACTAATTCTCCATACTGTAATGGGAATTGGTGCTAACTGAATTTGATAAAATATGTGATTTCTGACAAATATATTCTAATTATGGATTTATGTGGAAACAATTTAAGCAATCAAGTTATGGATTTCCAGTCTGAAAGTGTTGATTACTCACAAGAGGGGCACATGTCCTGAGGTATCACAGTCACCGGTGCTTTAAGGAGCAGTTGAAAAATGATAACTTGCATCAGTGTTTGAATAAACTGATACGTAAGATGGTACCTTTCCATGATTTCCCCATTCAGGCAGACCCCAAGCACATGTAAACTGTCCAGGAGAGTTTCCAAGTGGAAGTAAAATCAAATGAATAAGAAAAAATACAGAGGATAAGTCAAACAGTATGGATTTTGAATTCCAAACAGCTGCCAGCTAAAAAGCTCTTTTGTCAAGAGGTCTGGGAACAGGTCAGGGGTGCTTACCACAGAGAATGGTGTTGGGATAAGTGGCCACAGGGAAAGAAGAAAATAACAAACAAAATATATAGGGAAGTAAAGAGAAGTAGTCATTGCCAATTCCTCAGAAAGTCGCTTCTTGTCACAGCAATAATAATTACCCATGTTTATGAAATGCAAAAAATCTACAATCACAGTAAACTAATCTGTAGGATAAATGCATTACTGCATTGCTGTAGAGTATTATATGTATAATTTCATTTTCTTTATTATCGATCTGCCTCGGAAGTTACAGGAATCTTGGTTATAGTAAAATAGAGAATTAAAAACTCAGTCCATATGAAGAAATACCCAGTTTCGACAACTCAGTCCAGACCAGTCTTACACATAATTTCATTCATGAGGCTACCTTCCGATCAGGGTTGACAGGAAGCTGGGAGGAGGGTATTGGTCTGGATTCAGATTGTTGCACAATATAGTTGTCCTTAAAAATAAAGGGTATGCATTGTAAAAAGATCTAACAAACAGGAGGAAATCAAAGGATGTTGTTTCATCTCGGCGTTGCAGAATGCCACCTCGCGCCTGGAAAGAACCTCCCAACTTCAGTCAGTCTTGTGATTAATCTCTTACCTGTAACAGCGCATATAACCCCTTCCTGCAAGCTGGTGACTTCGTGGACTATCCGTAATACTTGTACAATGACAGATGGATAGACATTTAACCAGAATTGTATGACTTGTGACAAACCATTGACACGTCAGTGCTTTTTTAGGACAGAATGCTGCCTTCCTTTGGAATGGAACTGATAAACTAAAAGGCGGGATCAGAACTATAGCTACAGAAAACAGAGACAACCAGTTGATCCATTTTAACCCGTTTATCCAGGACAAAGAAAAAATGACCTCCCCCACTGGCATGACATTTAGCTGGGCCTTATTTTGACATCCATTATTGTACATGAAAGGACATTCCGACTGTCCCCGTCTCCTTTGGTGAAGAAGTCCTGGTGTTGTTTTAAATTTCACTTTCACCAGTTTTGTCATATATCCATGTTATTGTGTACCCTGCCTGGTGTGCCATGTACGTTTCGCTACTTACACATTCGACACGCACCTTATCTGTGCTTTACTTGTATAAAATCCTTTTAGTTTCCTTTCAATGTTAAAGAGTCTCAGTTACCCCAGTGTTCCTTGTAATTCAATCCTTTGAAATTAGAGATTAGCATCGCTGCTCTTCTCTGCGCAATTTACAAGATGCGTGTCTTGGTGACCAAAGTTGAACACGGTATTCAAAGATCCTGAAGCAATGTTATTATTGCCGTGCCCTGACCTTCGCGGACAGAAATGATTCCTCATGAGATATTCATTTACATAATTACAGTCATTTGCTTTATTTTCAAATTACCTTTGGGTTTCCTATCCAAAGTGTTATATCGATATGAAATAAGCGAAATCTGTTAGGTGTACTGGCAGGGGCCTCCCTAATAACATTAGCTGCCATTAAACAGGTGGGACATAAGGGGGCGCTGAAGCTCAAAACAAGCGGGAAGAGGGCGCACTTTGAATTTAATATTTATTTTTTCATTAATAATCCCGCGCAAGGTAATTTTCACCAATAATTTGTGGCGGCGCTTATAATTAAATATCGTTTGAACATCATAATTAGTGCAGAGCATAAAAGGAAAACTATCCTCATTGTAAATGTGCCGGGACACAAGCTTTGTTACTGAGTAAATGATCTGATAAATGTGCCTCTCCAATGCCAGGAGCTCACTTCTTTTAAAGTTACAATTAAGAAATGTCACAATTGAACTCCGCCGTTGTAACTATTCTTCCTTCGACAAACAGGCTAGTAGAAGCATCGGGTTTTCAATTATATCAGCAGCATTTTCTAAAAGCTGTTTTAAAAGTGTAGCACCCGGACGCACCATTCTGCAAACTGAACTCTTTTTTTAAAACTTGGTGTACTTTATTTATTTTATTTACTTTTTGTACTTTGTGTCCGCAATATGAAAATAGGTAAAAACTTGAATGAAAGGAATACGTGAAACATTTGTGTCATCAAAATAACGGATTGCTGTTACCTGAAGTTACTGCACTTTCCAGAAATTAACGACAATTGAATTCGATCCTTTCAACAGCTAAACTCGTTATTTTTTTTCCTGAACTCGAATACAATTTGCTGCGGATTGAACTCATTAGCTTGTCAGTTGGGTCTTTTACCTTGCATTGTGCTGTATCAAACACAGAGGCCGGTTGCTGATATCTGCCTCGTTGCATTTCAGACACCTGCGAGATCTAAGACAACTTTTTCACCAAAAGGGACAATTAGTTACACTACTCCAAATGCAATATTTATGTTTTTCGTGGTGCATTTATAAGGTTGCATATTCTTAAATTTTAGAACAGTCGCGGGCACACTCGGTGCTTTAAACCAAGCCGCCAGCTGTATTAACCGCGACCTGGAGAGTAATTGAACAAAGGGAGCTGTGAATCCCCCAATCCCTCAGACATTTACAAAATCCGTGCTATTTCCTGATAAATAATAACCTGGCAAATTCTTTCTTAGCTGGGAGTGTGGAGTCCTCGCGTCAATTTAATAAAAAGTTTCAACTTCCTCCCATTGTTTAATGCAAACCCGATTCTCTCTCATTTTCGTAGAAAAGCAAATCCTGTAATGCGGGTTGCCCGCAGTGATCTTGGGGTTCGCGTTGCACTTGAATGTCTGGGAAATTCAGTTTCTTTTTGCTCCCGAATCCTACGATTTGTGAGCAAACGCCGGAACTGATGCCATCGCCCGTTTCAATGAACGTCGCCAACTTTAACCAGTAATTTTCCTCAAACGCTTGGTGCGATATCGATTTGCTTCTTGCTGCCAATCTCGCCAATTCATTGATTGATGATCCGGCACATTGACTCCTTGCACACATTGTCTGCTATCTGGAGTTTGTGTGAAACATTCAAGATTATAACTATTCCCCAAATTAACGACACTGTTTTAAATGATAAAAATGTGAAAATATATCGATTTGTTGTTACAAAGTCTGCGTCTCGATCAAATGCAAATAACATAACGCAGGGCCCTGAAAGTAGCAGAGAGACATTTTGGTAAGAAAAACATTTCGCGGCCAATGTAAATTTATGAAGTGGGAATCATGTCTGGGTAGTTAGAGTTGAGGGCTGGGGGTATGTTGGGTATGTTATTGGGGGGGGGGGGGGGGGGGGGGGGTTGCGTGTGTTGGATCTCTGTGTGTTGAAATGTTAAATTATAAATTGCTTCAATAAAATATTTTCTTTAAAAAAGAGTAAATTTATGAAGTGTTTTCTGATGCAACTGCGGTGTTTTGCTGACATTAGGAAATTGACTCGATTACGTTTAGACTATCTCGATGCTTTTTTTAACTTTCGAATCATTCAAATCGCCTTGTATTTGCCTGGACCTTATTTACTATTGATACTGCATTTGTAAAATTTTTAATATATTCTCCAAATAATCATCAAGAAGTTAAATATATCTGAAGGAGTAAGTCCCTTCAAAATACACTTACGCCTCCCTTTGCACGCTGTGGTGACAGGTACTTAACCACCGTTTTGGTTTCGGTTTTCATGGTGAATATTAAAAAATAATTGTCCTAGCTGTCAGTAATGTATGTCGTTCTCGATGTTTAAAGCTACTGAACAGATAACTAACTATATTTGTATTTCAAATATTTCAAAACGTGCCGAGCTTCTGATATAGAGTTCGATTTTGATTTTCTCACCAGTTTGATTCCGTATAATGTCTGCACTTAAGAAATCTCATTACCCTGCCTGTCAATACTTAGTGGATAATTCAGTTGATGTTCCAAAAATATTATATGGTGGTGTGTTTATCATTTTTTTTTATAAATACTGAAACAATGTGGCATCAAGAAGCAGGGTGTGGTGTAAAGTAGGATTAATGTCAACGCTCGGTTTTAAAATAGGTGGAATATTCAGCGATGCAGTCTTGGCAGAAATTGTGTGACCTCACATCACCGCGGTAGCAATTCTCTCCGAGTCCTGACGCCCGCGTCAGTAATCCCAGATATAGAACGTTATCCTGAACAAATTCAGCTGTGAAGGTTTATTCAGATGTTGCCCACTTTCCTGGGACAGACACTCTGCTACCATCTTAAACACAGTCTTTTTTTTCCAATTAAAGTGGAATTAGGCAACCCAATCAAGTTAGCCGGCTATTAAAGCCCCAGTTTATTAAATCGTTGTATTGTAGCCATATTATGTTTCACTGACTGTAAGATCTAGGAAAAGTTTTGTAACATTGCCGATCTGCTTGCAAAATGTGTGCTGGATTAATAGGCGGGATTATTGCACGGGGTCCATTAAAATAGCGCAGCTATGTCGCATTTTTACCATATGAAGGACGA